>NC_090443.1:1053838553-1054138553 GCF_031143425.1 Pleurodeles waltl
TGTACTGCGTGAACTGCAGATGCTAGGGCTTCTGTGCACTTTTGCAAGACTTCCTTTGTGCACAGCATACCCCAGGTCCCCAGCACTCCGTCCTGCATTGCCCAACTCGCTGAGTTGGTCTCCAATTTCGTGGGACCCTCTTTTGATGCCTGTTAAGGTGCTTCTGTGGGTGCTGCCTGCTTCTGCGTGGGCTCTCTGTGTTGCTGAGCACCCACTCTGTCTCCTCCTCCAAGGGGCGACCTCCTGGTCCTTTCTGGGCCCTGTCAGCACCCAAAAACCTTCAACCGCAGCTCTTGCAGCTAGCAAGACTTGTTTGTGGACCTTCTGCGTGGAAACAACTCTGCATCCTCCAGCACGCCGTGGGATATCTTCTGACCAAAGGAGAAGTTCCTGGCACCTTCTGTTGTTGCAGAATCTTTGGCTTCTTCCACCCAGAGGCAGCCCTTTTGCACCTTCATCCGGGGTTTAGTGGGCTCCTGCACCCCCGCCCCACACCCTCCCGGACACTTGCGTGACTCTTGGACTTGGTCCTCTTCCTTTGCAGGTCCTCAGGTCCAGGAATCCATTTTCAGTGCTTTGCAGTCAGTTGTTGTCTTTGCAGAATCCCCTATCTCGACTTTACTGTCTTTCTGGGGTAGTAGGGTAACTTTACTCCTACTTTTCAGGGTCTTGGGGTGGGGTATCTTGGACACCCTTAGTGTTTGCTTACACTCCCAGCGACCCTCTACACACTACACTAGGCCTGGGGTCCATTCGTGGTTCGCATTCTACTTTTGGAGTATATGGTTTGTGTTGCCCCTAGGCCTTTTGTCTCCTATTACATTCTATTGTGTTCTACAGCATTTGCACTACTTTTCTAACTGTTTACTTACCTGATTTTGGTTTGTGTGTATATTTTGTGTATTTTACTTACCTCCTAAGGGAGTATATCCTCTGAGATACTTTTGGCATATTGTCACTAAAATAAAGTACCTTTATTTTTAGTAACTCTGAGTATTGTGTTTCTTATAATGTAGTGCTATATGATATAAGTGGTATAGTAGGAGCTTTGCATGTCTCCTAGTTCAGCCTAAGCTGCTCTGCTATAGCTACTTCTATCAGATTAAGCTGCTAGAACACTTCTAATCTACTATTGTGGGATAACTGGACCTAGCACAAGGTGTAAGTACCACAAGGTACCCACTATAGGCCAGGCCAGCCTCCTACATTGGTGGTGCAGCGGTGGGATAAGTACTTGTAACTGCTTTACCACTTTGTCATTGGTGCTTTTCATAAGAAAAACATATACCAAATACTTCAGAATATACACAGTAACCTAAACAGTTTAACTTCCCTTCTCTAAAACTTTCTAAAAAGTTTCTGAAAAGTTTCTGAAATCTTTAAAAAGTTTGAAAAAGTTTTTCTTTGTTCTTTAAAAAGTTCTAAAAACGTTTTTCTCTCTCTGTCCTAAACCTTTTTTTGTCATGTCTGAAGTAGAGCTTACTCCCACAGTTGTCCAGGCAACACATGGGAATCTAAACTTTAAAAGTTTGAGGGGTCTCTGCACTGAAAGATGTTTAGCAATTGGTAAGAATCCTACAAAAGATCTTCTCCTTAGTCTTCTCCTAGAAAGTGACCAGAACCAGTCTGGCCCATCCCAGGATCAGGAGGCAGAGGAGGGGGGTACCCAGCCAGACTCAGAGGAGTCACCTGAGGATGCTGGGGAGGGTTCTTCCAAGGACCTGTCAGCTAACAGGCCATCTAGTGACACTGGTAGTGGGAGGGGGTCACACACTAGTAGGGCACCTTTCACTCCTAAAGGCCAGGTCACTAGAGTCCAGCCAGTTAGGGACAGGTCCCTTTCTGCTAATTCTCACATTTCTTCTGTGTCTCACAATTCCCAAGCCTCTCACCCTGAGGATAACTTAATTGAAAGGGAACTCAGAAAGCTGAGGTTGGAAGAGGCCAGGCTGAAGCTTAAACAGCAGCAGCTGGCCTTAGGGAATCTTTGGATGTGGAAAGGGAAAGGTAGGGGCTGGGGTTAGTTCCCCGTGGTGGCAGCAGCAGTGTTTTTGATATTAATCCTGTTAGAGAGCAAGATTCCAGAAACCTGCATAAGATAGTCCCCCCTTACAAGGAGGGGGATGACATTAACAAGTGGTTTGCTGCACTTGTATGGTACAGTTGGTCCCTCAAAGGCAGTGGGCTGCTATCTTGTGGCTATCTTTCACTGGTAAGGGTATGGATAAGCTTCTTAGTGTCAGAGAAAGGGATGCTAATAACTACAAAATTTTGAAGGATGCACTCTTGGATGGATTTGGCTTAACCACTGAACAATACAGGATTAAGTTCAGAGACACCAGAAAAGAGCCCTCTCAAGACTGGACAGACTTTGTAGACTGTTCAGTGAAGGCCTTGGAGGGTTGGTTACATGGCAGTAAGGTGACTGACTATGAAAGCCTGTATAATCTAATCCTGAGAGAGCATATTTGGAACAATTATGTGTCTGATTTGTTGCACCAGTACTTGGTAGATTCAGATCTGACCTCTCCCCAAGAATTCGGAAAGAAGGCAGACAAATGGGTCAGAACAAGAGTGAACAGAAAAGTTCATACAGGGGGTGACAAGGATGGCAAGAAGAAAGATGGTGAGACATCTCAGGATAAGCATGGGGATAAGGGTAAAACCAAAGATCCTTCTTCAAATCCTAAACACTCTTCAGGGGGTGTGGACAAATCGTCTTCCTCCTCTTCTTCACAACCCACACACATTAAAAAGCCTTGGTGCTATGTGTGTAAAAAATAAAGGGCATAGGCCAGGGGATAAGTCCTGTCCAGGTAAACCCCCTGAGCCTACCACCACTAATACATCAAACTCTAGTGACCCTAGCAGTAGTGGTAATAGTGGTGGGACTGCTGGCAACAGTCAAAATAAGGGTGTAGTTGGGTTCACTTATGGGGCCATCATAGAAACTGTGGTAGTCAGTCCCAAGACAGTTTCTGTCACACCTGGTGGCATTGGCCTTATGTTAGAAATGGGGTATTTGATTGACAGTCAGGTTACCCCCTGTTCAAGCAAGGAACCTCACTCTAGACAGGGTAAAAGACAATCACCCTCAGCTAACCCCTGCTTGACCCCTTGGTAGCTTGGCAGAGCAGTAGGCTTAACCTCAGAGTGCTACGTGTAAAGTATTTGTACCAACACACACAGTAACTTAATGAAAACACTACAAAATGACACAACACAGGTTTAGAAAAATAGAAAATAATTATCTAAACAAAAAAAGACCAAAACTACAAAAATCCACCATACACAAGTCAAGTTATCAATAAAAATGCAAAAAGAGTATTTAAGTAGTTTTAAACACACACTAGCGCTGCTAGCGTGGAATTGTACCTGGTGTGTGTCAAAAATAACCCCGAACGGGTGGGTGTGAGTCGGAAATCCAGCCGCACAATGATCCGAAAACCCCGCAGCGCAGGTTGTGATCTCCTAGCCTCCGTCAGCGATGCTGCGCGTCGTTTCTTCTGCTCTGTGCATCGATTCTTCATCACGTTTCCTGCGAGCGTCGTTTCTCAGCTGCGGGACCGGTGGCGCGTCGTTTTTTCAGCTGCAGATCAGAGTTGCGTCAATCTTTTCCCCGCACAGCGCTCTGTGCGTGGATTTCCTTGTCTTTAGGCTGCCAGCTTCTCCTTTCAGGGTCCCAGGAACTGGATGGGCACCACAGGGCAGAGTAGGAGTCTCTCCAGAGACTCCAGGTGCTGGCAGAGAGAAGTCTTTGCTGTCTCTGAGACTTCAAACAACAGGAGGCAAGCTCTAGATCAAGCCCTTGGAGATTTCTTCTCAAGATGGAAGGCACACAAAGTCCAGTCTTTGCCCTCTTACTCTGGCAGAAGCAGCAACTGCAGGATAGCTCCACAAAGCACAGTCACAGGCAGGGCTGCTCTTCTTCCTCAGCTATTCAGCTCTTCTCCAGGCAGAGGGTCCTCTTGGTTCCAGAAGTGTTTCTAAAGTCTGTGGTTTTGGGTGCCCTTCTTATACCCAATTTCTCCTTTGAAGTAGGCCTACTTCCAAGTAAAGTCTCTTTTGAATGTGAAATCCTGCCTTGCCCAGGCCAGGCCCCAGAAACTCACCAGGGGGTTGGAGACTGCATTGTGTGAGGGCAGGCACAGCCCTTTCAGGTGTGAGTGACCACTCCTCCCCTCCCTCCTAGCACAGATGGCTCATTTGGAAATGCAGACTACACCCCAGCTCCCGTTGTGTCACTGTCTAGTGTGAGGTGCAACCAGCCCAACTGTCAAACTGACCCAGAAAGGGAATCCACAAACAGGCAGAGTCACAGAAATGGTATAAGCAAGAAAATGCTCACTTTCTAAAAGTGGCATTTTCAAACACACAATCTCAAAATCAACTTTACTAAAAGATGTATTTTTAAATTGTGAGCTCAGAGACCCCAAACTCCACATGTCCATCCGCTCCCAAAGGGAATCTACACTTTAATCAGATTTAAAGGGAGCCCCATGTTAACCTATGAGAGGGACAGGCCTTGCAACAGTGAAAAACAAATTTAGCAATATTTCACTGTCAGGACATATAAACCACAATACTATGGGGGTCATTACGACCCTGGCGGTCATGGACCGCCAGGGCCGGGGACCGCGGATGCGCCGCCAACAGGCTGGCGGTGCATCCAGGCCAATTCTGACCGCGGCGGTAAAGCCGCGGTCAGAAAAGGGAAACCGGCGGTTTCCCGCCGGTTTTCCCCTGGCATGAGGAATCCTCCATGGCGGCGCTGCAGGCAGCGCCGCCATGGGGATTCCGACCCCCTTACCGCCAGCCTGGTTCTGGCGGTTGTGACTGCCAGAACCTGGTTGGCGGTAACGAGTGTCGTGGGGCCCCCTAACAGGGCCCCACCAAGATTTTCAGTGTCTGCATAGCAGACACTGAAAATCGCGATGGGTGCAACTGCACCCGTTGCACCCTTTCCACTCCGCCGGCTCCATTCGGAGCCGGCATCCTCGTGGAAGGGGGTTTCCCGCTGGGCTGGCGGGCGGCCTTCTGGCGGTCGCCCGCCAGCCCAGCGGGAAACTCAGAATTACCGCGGCGGTCTTTTGACCGCGCAGCGGTATTCTGACGGCGGTACTTTGGCGGGCGGCCTCCGCCACCCACCAAAGTCAGAATGAGGCCCTATATGTCCTACCTTAACCATACACTGCACCCTGCCCTTGGAGCTACCTAGGGCCTACCTTAGGGGTGTCTGACAAGTAAGAAAAGGGAAGGTTTAGGCCTGGCAAGTGGGTACACTTGCCAAGTCGAATTTACAGTCAAAACTGCACACACAAACACTGCAGTGGCAGGTCTGAGACATGATTACAGAGCTACTTATGTGGGTGGCACAACCAATGCTGCAGACCCACTAGTAGCATTTGATTTACAGGCCCTGGGGAACTCTATTGCACTGTACTAGGGACTTACTAATAAATCAAATATGCCAATCATGGATAAGCCAATTACATATACATTTTGTAAAGAAGCACTTGCACTTTAGCACTGGTTAGCAGTGGTAAAGTGCCCAGGGTAACAAAAACAGTAAAATCAGGGTCCAGCACATATCAACAACCTGGGGAACAGAGGCAAAAAGTTAAGGGAGACCACGCCAACGATGAAATGTCTAACACGTGTCCCCCCCCCAGCTGAAAGTGGGGAGCAACTACCCAACCTCATGGGAGTTCTCATCACTAAGGAAGAAGAACCTGGAAAGACCATCAGCATTGGCGTGCTCTGTACCAGGACGGTGTTCCACCGTAAAGTCAATCCCCTGTAGGGAAATGAACCACCTCAACAGTTTTGGATTCTCACCCCTCATCTGCATTAACCATCTGAGGGGCCTGTGGTCAGTCTGAACTCAGAAGTGAGTCCCAAACAAGTAGGGTCTTAGCTTCTTCAGTGCCCAAACCACAGGAAACGCTTCACGTTCTATGGCACTCCACCTACGTTCTCTGGGTAGTAACCTCCTGCTAATGAAGGCTACGGGTTGATCTAGGCCCTCTTCATTAAGCTGTGAGAGTACTGCTCCAATACCATGCTCTGAGGCGTCTGTTTGCACAAACTCCTTGGAGCAGGGAGGTGCCTTCAGCACAGGTGCTGTGCACATGGCAGCCTTCAGGGCATCAAAAGCGTTCTGGCAAGCCTCTGTCCAGATCACTTTCCGGGGTTGCTTCTTAGAAGTCAACTCAGTTAAGGCGGTAACAATGGTACCATATCCCTTAACAAACCTCCTGTAGTATCCTGTGAGACCTAAAAAGGCTCTCACTTCAGTCTGGGTCTTGGGAGGCTCCCAAGCCAGAATTGTGTCAATCTTAGGCTGTAGGGGTGCCACCTGGCCACTCCCAACTTGGTGTCCTAAGTACACCACAGAACCCTGCCCTATTTGGCACTTGCTCGCCTTAATAGTGAGGCCTGCCTTCTGTAGGGCCTCTAACACTCTCCAGAGGTGTTGCGGGTATTCCTCCCATGTGGAACTAAACACAGCAATGTCATCCAGGTTCCTTCTCAGGTGACAATATGCCAAAAGTATCTCAGAGGATATACTCCCTTAGGAGGTAATTAAAATACCAAAATATACACACAAACCAAAATCATCATCAGGATCCTTCTCCAACAACAGGTGAAAAGGGCATCGCAGTATTCCCTACCCACCGTGCCATTCAGGATACCATTCCTGTGGTGGGAGAAACCTCTCCTGGGGTGGCACCTGTACCAAGGGAATCATCAGCTAACACAGCTGTACTCTCTGAGGTAGAAGTACCTCTCTGTGGGATAAATGATATTGGTGAGAAAAAGTGCACCATTTTAGTTGACATGGAGCATCCCTCCAACCCTCCCAGAGAAACTTCAGTGCAGCAACCCTGCACTGCCTCACAACACTTAGGATAGCAACCCTGCCCTAGTGTGGAGCTTATAGGACAGCATCCCTGCCCTGTTCCAACTCAAGAGAAACAGCAACCCCGTTCTCTCTTACAGCCATATGGACAAAGATTTTGCCCAGCTATGGCTTTACTGAGACAGCATCCCTGCCTGGCATTCTCATCATTTGATATAGGTCCAGTGGACAATTCCCACTGCTCTAAACTTAAACATACGTGTAAGGAAATGGCTCCCTGTTGCAATTACCCCCCACTTTTTGCCTGATACTGATGCTGACTTGACTGAGAAGTGTGCTGGGACCCTGCTAACCAGGCCCCAGCACCAGTGTTCTTTCACCTAAAATGTACCATTGTTTCCACAACTGGCACACCCCTGGCACACAGATAAGTCCCTTGTAAAAGGTACCAGTGGTACCAAGGGCCGTGTGACCAGGGCAGGTCCCTAAGAGCTGCAGCATATGTTGTGCCACCCTAAGGGACCCCTCATCTAACACATGCACACTGCCATTGCAGATTGTGTGTGTTGGTGGGGAGAAAAAGGCAAAGTCGACATGCCATCCCCCTCAGGATGCCATGCATACAAAATACTGCCTGTGGCATAGGTAAGTCACCCCTCTAGCAGGCCTTACAGCCCTAAGGCAGGGTGCACTATACCACAGGTGAGGGCATAGCTGCATGAGCAATATGCCCCTACAGAGTCTAAGTCTATTCTTAGACATTGTAAGTACAGTTGTGGCCATATTAAGTATATGGTCTGGGAGTTTGTCAAAAACGACCTCCACAGCTCCATAATGGCTACACTGAATACTGGGAAGTTTGGTATCAAACTTCTCAGAATGATAAACCTACACTGATGCCAGTGTTGGATTTATTAAAAAATGCACACAGAGGGCATCTTAGAGATGCCCCCTGTATTTTACCCAATTGTTCAGTACAGGACTGACTGGTCTGTGCCAGCCTGCTGCTGAGAGACGAGGTTCTGACCCCATGTGGTGAGGGTCTTTGTGCTCTCTGAGGACAGAAACAAAAGCCTGCTCTGGGTGGAGGTGCTTAACACCTCCCCCCTGCAGGAACTGTAACACCTAGCAGTGAGCCTCAAAGGCTCAGGCTTCATGTTACAATGCCCCAGGGCACTCCAGCTAGTGGAGATGCCCGTCCCCTGGACACAGCCCCCACTTTTGGCGGCAAGTCCAGGGGAGATAATGAGAAAAACAAGGAGGAGTCACCCACCAGTCAGGACAGCCCCTAAGTTGCCCTGAGATGAGGTGACCCATGCCTTTAGAAATCCTCCATCTTGATTTTAGAGGATTCACCCAATAGGAATAGGGATGTGCCCCCCCTCCCCTCAGGGAAGAGGCACCAGGAGGGTGTAGCCACCCTCAAGGACAGTAGCCATTGGCTACTGCCCTCCCAGACCTAAACACATCCCTAAATTCAGTATTTAGGGGCACCCCAGAACCTAGGAAATCAGATTCCTGCAACCTGAAGACGAAGAAGGACTGCTGACCTGAAGCCCTGCATAGAAGACGGAGACACCAACTGCTTTGGCCCCAGCCCTACCTGCCTGTCTCCCCACTTCAAGAAAAACTGCAACAGTGACACCTCCCCCAGGGTCCAGCGACCTCTGAAGCCTCAGAGGACTACCCTGCATCTAAAAGGACCAAGAAACTCCTGAGGACAGCGCCCTGTTCCACAAAACTGCAACTTTGCAACAAAGAAGCAACTTTTAAAGACCACACGTTTTTCTGCCGGAAGTGTGAGACTTTCCACTCTGCACCCGACGCCCCCGGCTCGACCTGCGGAAAACTAACTCTACAGGGAGGATTCCCCGGCGACTGCGAGCCCGTGAGTAGCCAGAGTTGAGCTCCCACAGCGACACCTGCAGAGGGAATCCAGAGGCTCCCCCTGACCAAGAACTGCCTGCTTCAAGGAATCCGACATCTGGAAAACACACTGCACCGGCAGCCCCCAGGACCTGAAGGAACCGAACTCCAGTGCAGGAGCGACCCCCAGGCAGCCCTCTTCCTAGCCGAGGTGGTGGTTACCTTGAGGAGCCCCCCCTTGCCTGCCTGCATCGCTGAAGAGACCCCCGGGTCTCCCCATTAAAACCTATCGCAAACCCGACGCCTGTTTGAACTCTGCACCCGGCCGCCCCTGTGCCGCTGAGGGTGTACTTTCTGTGCCTACTTGTGTCCCCCCTGGTGCCCTACAAAACTCCCCTGCTCTGCCCTCCGAAGTCGCGGGTACTTACCTGCTGGCAGACTGGAACCGGGGCACCCCTATTTCCATTGAAGCCTATGTGTTTTGGGCACCACTTTGACCTCTGCACCTGTCCGGCCCTGAGCTGCTGGTGTGGTAACTTTGGGGTTGCCTTCAACCCCCAACGGTGGGCTACCTTGGACCCAACTTTGAACCCTGTAAGTGCTTTACTTACCTGTGAACCTAACAAATACTTACCTCCCCAAGGAACTGTTGATTTTTGCAGTGTCCATTTTTAAAATAGCTTATTGCCATTTTTGCCAAAACTGTACAGGCTATTGTGATGATTCAAAGTTCCTAAGATACCTGAGTGAAATACCTTTCATTTAAAGTATTGTTTGTAAATCTTGAACCTGTGGTTCTTAAAATAAACTAAGAAAATATACTTTTCTGTATAAAAACCTATTGGCCTGGAATTGTCTTTAAGTGTGTGTTCCTCATTTATTGCCTGTGTGTGTACAACAAATGCTTAACACTACCCTCTGATAAGCCTACTGCTCGACCACACTACCACAAAATAGAGCATTCGAATTATCTCTTTTTGTCACTATCTTACCTCTAAAGGGGAACCCTTGGACTCTGTGCATGCTATTTCTTACTTTGAAAAAGTACATACAGAGCCAACTTCCTACATTGGTGGATGAGCGGTGGGGTACAAGACTTTGCATTTGCTGGACTACTCAGTCAATACCTGATCACACTACTAAATTCCAAAAATTGTCATTAGAAACTGATTTGTGAAATTTGAGCTATTTTTAAAAGAAATTTAAATTCCTGCTAGGACCTTGTGTTAGTCCCTGTTAGCATTTCTTTTAGAGCTTAAAGGTTTTGTAAAAGTTTGGATTAAGTTCTAGAGATAGTTTTAGATTCTTAAAAAGTATTCCAACTTTTAGAGAAATAGGGCCTCATTCTGACCCTGGCGGACGGCGGAGGCCGTCCGCCAGGGTACCGCCGCTGAATGACCGCACCGCGGTCAGAAGACCGCGGCGGCCATTCAGACATTTCCTCTGGGCCGGCGGGCGCTCTCCAAAAGAGCGCCCGCCGGCCCAGAGGAAATGCCCCTGCAACGAGGACGCCGGCTCAGAATTGAGCCGGCGTAGTTGCAGGGGTGCGACGGGTGCAGTTGCACCCGTCGCGTATTTCAGTGTCTGCTTAGCAGACACTGAAATACTTTTCGGGGCCCTCTTACGGGGGCCCCTGCCGTGCCCATGCCATTGGTATGGGCACGGCAGGGGCCCCCAGGGGCCCCGCGGCACCCCCTACCGCCATCCTGTTCCTGGCGGGCGAACCGCCAGGAACAGGATGGCGGTAGGGGGTGTCAGAATCCCCCATGGCGGCGCAGCAAGCTGCGCCGCCATGGGGGATTCTAAGGGCAGCGGTAAACTGGCGGGAGACCGCCGGTTTGCCTCTTCTGACCGCGGCCGAACCGCCGCGGTCAGAATGCCCTGCGGGGCACCGCCGGCCTGTCGGCGGTGCTCCTGCCGACCCTGGCCCCGGTGGTCTTAGACCGCCGGGGTCAGAATGACCCCCATAATGTCTGCTGCAGAAGAGATGGTGGTGGAGCTCAACCTCACCCCTTACCTGCATCTTAGGATGTCAGAGTTAAGGACTCTGCAAAATCAAGAAGATAAAAACTGGTTCAAACCCCACCAAAGTACAGCTCCAGGAGCTCTTGGCAGAGTTTGCTAAAAACAACCCATCTGATGATGTCCTCACAGAGGGGGAAACTAGTGATGTGGAGGAATTCCCACCTCCAGTCCTGGTTAGGGAGAACAGGGTTCCTCCAACCCTAACTCCACAAGTGAGAGTCAGAGATGTTGCTTCTCTCACAGGAGAGTCCAACAGCTCTGGAAGCATTGAGGGCAGCCTCAATGAAGATGACCTCCTGTTAGCCAGGATGGCCAAAAGATTAGCTTTGGAGAAACAGCTCCTAGCCGTAGAAAGGGAAAGAAAAGAGATGGGTTTAGCTCCCATCAATGGTGGCAGCAACTGAAATAGGGTCAGAGAAACTACTGACATGCTAATAAAAAACAAAGGGATTGTAACAAAATATGAAGATGGTGATGATATCACCAAATGGTTCACAGCTTTTGAGAGGGCTTGTGCAACCAGAAAAGTAAACAGATCTCACTGGGGAGCTCTCCTTTGGGAAATGTTCACTGGAAAGTGTAGGGATAGACTCCTCACACTCTCTGGTAAAGATGCAGAATCCTATGACCTCATGAAGGCTACCCTGATTGAGGGCTTTGGATTCTCCACTGAGGAGTACAGGATTAGGTTCAGGGGGGCTGAAAAATCCTCGAGCCAGACCTGGGTTGATTTTGTAGACTACTCAGTGAAAACACTGGATGGTTGGGTAACTGGAAATGAAGTGCATGACTATGTTGGGCTTTATAATTTGTTTATAAAAGAAAACATTTTAAGTAACTGCTTCAATGAAAAGTTGCATCAGTATCTGGTAGACTTAGGTCCAATTTCTCCCCAAGAATTGGGAAAGAAGCAAGACCACTGGGTCAAGACTAGGGTAACCAAAACTTCCACTGGGGGTGACCAAAAGAAAGGGGTTACAAAGCCTCCCCATGAGAAAGTGGGTGACACTAGAAATAAAGAAAAAGAGTCCTCTGTAGGCCCCAAAAAACAGACCAGGTGGGCGGACCCCAAGACACAACCCAAAACATGGGTACCAGGGTAAGAACTGGGATGCCACTAAGGCATGGTGCCAAAACTGTAGACAGACAGGGCACCACACCAAGGACACTTCTTGTCCCAAAAACAAACCCCCTAGCAAAATCCCAGGGGTGACCAGTGTAGCCATTGGGGATGACTCCTCAGATGAGGAGGTCTTCATAGCCTTCAACTGGAAAAAGGGCCCAACAGGTGAGTTGGAGATTCCAGAGGGAAGTAGACGCTTCCACCACCTACTGGTGAATGGAATCCCAGCCACTGCCCTGAGAGACACTTGTGCCAGTCACACTATTGTGCATGACAGGCTGGTGTTCTCAAACCAGTACATCCCAGGTGAGACTGACAGAGTAAGAGTTAGCCCAGACAGGGTCACTGATAGGCCTGTGGCTTTTGTGCCCATGGAGGTGGTTGGGACTTTTAGCTGGAGAAGGGTGGTAGTCAGTACAGACCTCCCCCCTTGATTGGCTCCTTGGAAATGACTACCCAGAGGTTAGTCAGAGCCCAAGAGAGGAACTGGTCCAGTGCCAGCCCTCTCCCAAGGATTCTGGAGGTGCTACCCCAGCAGTTACTGCAAGTAGGCCCCAAAAGAAAAAGAAAGGAAAACAGAGTAGGAAAGGTGGACAACCTTTAGCAAAGGTTCCAGCAAGCCAAGGAGATTCTGCTCCAGTAGGGGAGAACTCCAAAAATGGCACTGGTAAAGTCCAACCTGACCCACAAGAAGTCCTGGCTAGTCAGGCAACTGTTAAACCTGAGTAGGTGGCTCCTCAGTTAACAGAAGAAAGAGTGGAAGGAGGGTGTTACTACAAGATTTAGTAACCCCCCACATTTACACTGCAGACAGGCACCCTGAACCCAAAGAACCCTGTAACTTAGCTCCTTCCCTTGCAGGTGAAGAGCTAAAGGTGTGGTTCTGGGCACTGACAGCTGTCAGTGGCCTCTGCTGGGTGTTAGCCTTTATGGCTGCACTATCCTTGGCATGGTGCTCTGACCCCATGCCAAATAGCACATTAGGCCCCCTGACCCTGTTGGTCATGGTGGGGTTACTCCAGCTCTGGGTAACCTCTTTAGGTAAGCTAGGGGTGACCCTGGCTAAAATAAGATTAGCTGAGGTAGATACCTCTAACCCCAAAATAGAGAGAATGGGTGAAGACATTAAAAGCACAGACAAGAGGCAATTCAGACTAGGTCCTATCACTGTGGAAGTGGGTCAGTTCCCCAGAGGGAATGACCTGAACAGGAGGATATAAGGCAGAGTAGGCCGTGCAACAAACCAGTGTATTTCCTCTACTCTTCCTCGCCTGACAGACTAGGAAGAATCTCCCAGCTTTGGCTGAGTCTCCTGGCCTGTGGGCTGGGGGGGGGGCTTGTGTAAGGAAATGGCTCCCTGTTGCAATACCCCCCACTTTTTGCCTGATACTGATGCTGACTTGACTGCGAAGTGTGCTGGGACCCTGCTAACCAGGCCCCAGCACCAGTGTTCTTTCACCTAAAATGTACCATTGTTTCCACAATTGGCACACCCCTGGCACACAGATATGTCCCTTGTAAAAGGTACCAGTGGTACCAAGGGCCGTGTGACCAGGGCAGGTCCCTTAGAGCTGCAGCATATGTTGTGCCACCCTAAGGGACCCCTCATCTAACACATGCACACTGCCACTGCAGATTGTGTGTGTTGGTGGGGAGAAAAAGGCAAAATCGACATGGCATCCCCCTCAGGATGCCATGCACACAAAATACTGCCTGTGGCATAGGTAAGTCACCCCTCTAGCAGGTCTTACAGCCCTAAGGCAGGGTGCACTATACCACAGGTGAGGGCATAGCTGCATGAGCAATATGCCCCTACAATGTCTAAGTCTATTCTTAGACATTGTAAGTACAGTTGTGGCCATATTAGGTATATGGTCTGGGAGTTTGTCAAAAACGAACTCCACAGCTCCATAATGGCTACACTGAATACTGGGAAGTTTGGTATCAAACTTCTCAGAATTATAAACCCACACTGATGCCAGTGTTGGATTTATTAAAAAATGCACACAGAGGGCATCTTAGAGATGCCCCCTGTATTTTACCCAATTGTTCAGTGCAGGACTGACTGGTCTGTGCCAGCCTGCTGCTGAGAGACGAGTTTCTGACCCCATGTGGTGAGGGCCTTTGTGCTCGCTGAGGACAGAAACAAAAGACTGCTGTTTGTGGAGGTGCTTAACACCTCCCCCCTGCAGGAACTGTAACACCTAGCAGTGAGCCTCAAAGGCTCAGGAATTGTGTTACAATGCCCCAGGGCACTCCCCTAGTGGAGATGCCCGTCCCCTGGACAGAGCCCCCACTTTTGGTGGCAAGTCCAGGGGAGATAATGAGAAAAACAAGGAGGAGTCACCCAGCAGTCAGGACAGCCCCTAAGGTGCCCTGAGCTGAGGTGACCCCTGCCTTTAGAAATCCTCCATCTTGATTTTGGAGGATTCCCCCAATAGAAATAGGGATGTGCCCCCTCTCCTCAGGGAGGAGGCACCAGGAGGGTGTAGCCACCCTCAAGGACAGTAGCCATTGGCTACTGCCCTCCGAGACCCAAACACACCCCTAAATTCAGTATTTAGGGGCACCCCAGAACCTAGGAAATCAGATTCCTTCAATCTGAAGACGAAGAAGGACTGCTGACCTGAAGCCCTGCAGAGAAGACCGAGACACCAACTGCTTTGGCCTCAACCCTACCGGCCTGTCTCCCCACTTCAAGAAAAACTGCAACAGTGAAGCAACTTTTGAAGACCACACGTTTCCCGCCGAAAGCGGGAGACTTTCCACTCTGCACCCGACGCCCCCGGCTCGACCTGCGGAAAACTAACTCTACAGGGAGGACTCCCTGGCGACTGCAAACCTGTGAGTAGCCAGAGTTGACCCCCCTAAACCCCCACAGCGACGCATGCAGAGGGAATCCAGAGGCTCCCCCTGACCGCGACTGCCTGCTTCAAGGAACCCGCGCCTGGAAAACACCCTGCACCTGCAGCCCCCAGGACCTGAAGGAACCGAACTCCAGTGCAGGAGCGACCCCCAGGCGGCCCTCTTCCTAGCCGAGGTGGTGGTACCCGAGTAGCCCCCCCTTGCCTGCCTGCATTGCTGAAGAGACCCCCGGGTCTCCCCATTGAAACCTATTGCAAACCCGACACCTGTTTGCACTCTGCACCCGGCCGACCCTGTGCCGCTGAGGGTGTACTTTCTGTGCCTACTTGTGTGTCCCCCGGTGCCCTACAAAAACCCCCTGGTCTGCCCTTCGAAGTCGCGGGTACTTACCTGCTGGCAGAATGGAACCGGGCACCCCTATTTCCATTGAAGCCTATGTGTTTTGTGCACCACTTTGACCTCTGCACCTGACCGGTCCTGAGCTACTGGTGTGGTAACTTTGGGGTTGCCTTGAACCCCCAATGGTGGGCTACCTTGGACCCATCTTTGAACTCTGTAAGTGTTTTACTTACCTGTGACCTTAACATTTACTTACCTCCCCCAGGAACTGTTGATTTTAGCAGTGTCCACTTTCAAAATAGCTTATTGCCATTATTGTTAAAACTGTACATGCAATTGTGATTATTCAAAGTTCCTATAATACCTGAGTGAAATACCTTTCATTTGAAGTATTACTTGTAAATCTTGAACCAGTGGTTCCTAAAATAAACTAAGAAAATATATTTTTCTATATAAAAACCTGGCCTGGAGTAAGTATTTGAGTGTGTGTTCCTCATTTATTGCCTGTGTGTGTACAACAAATGCTTAACACTACCCTCTGATAAACCTACTGCTCGACCACACTACCACAAAATAGAGCATTCAAATTATCTCTTTTTGCCACTATCTTACCTCTAAGGGGAACCCTTGGACTCTGTGCACACTAGTTCTTACTTTGAAATAGTATATACAGAGCCAACTTCCTACAACTGATGTCTAGGTCTCTTCCAGCACATGAATGGGTATGATATGTTGGTGAATGGACCCCATTGCTAGGATGGAAGGCCAAGCGCTTTTGTTGGAATTAGAACACATGATCGCCAGTAGCAAAAGTCATTTAACCCATTTTATCTTTTTGTATGAATCTCATATACTCTCCAGTCTTTATGCTTAAGTCAAATTGTTCACTTTCTTCTGGGTAGCAGAACCCTTCTGCAGCTGGTCAACTGGGACTTTAACTGGATTAAAAATCCTGCATGAACCAGACACCATGGGTACATTTTAATTAACTAATTGGTTACAAGAAAGGAAAGGAGTCCTGTCAAGGTGTTTAAGTGCGGACAATCTTGCTTTGGAACAGAATATCTCCAAATATTCCACATATTTTACATCCTACGCATAATCGAGTACCATTAGATTGAGTAACTGTAACATCTGTAAGCACTTTGAAAAGTGTTTGGAAAACTATGCACTACTGCAGAAATGTTCGGGGGCACACTCAAGTTTTTTTAATACTTCAATAGCACACCTTCAGAATTTTCCTTTCAACCTATACATTTCTTTAGTAAACACGCAGTCAAATGGACCATTTTGCCCTCTCTGCTCCAAAAAACTCTTGGGAGGAGAATCACTGTGCTGGACAAACGAAGGGGGTTATTCTAACTTTGGAGGAGGTGTTAATCCGTCCCAAAAGTGACGGAAAAGTGACGGATTTACCACCAGCCGTATTACGAGTTCATTATATCCTATGGAACTCGTAATACGGCTGGTGGTATATCCGTCACTTTACCGTCACTTTTGGGACGGTGTAACACTCCTCCAAAGTTAGAATAACCCCCAAAGTCTTTTACAAAGAATTGGTTTGAAGATGTTTAGGAACCTCCTTTAATCAAATATGTTAGAATTTTAGTAGTCTGAATGTGGAGAGAGTGAACTCAAGAAGGTTAGTATGACGATTGGGAGAAGGGGGAGTCATTGGTAGGTAGGTATGTGGGGGGTTGAAATGAGTCGGCATAAGGCCTCGATTTTCTCTGAGAACAAAGTGAAAGGGTGTTGCAAACCAGTGCTCAAGGAGCCATTGTAAGAGAATTGGCAGCAGGATCTGAGAGTTATTGTACTAAAAGCTTGCCAGAGGAAATTATTTATGGTTGTCTGTGTAGGAGGCTGGCCTGGCTTGTAGTGGGTACCAAGGGGTACTTACACTCTGTACCAGGTCCAGTTATCCCTTATTAGTGTAGAAGAGGTGTTTCTAGCAGCTTAGGCTGATAGAAGGTAGCTATAGCAGAGCAGCTTAGGCTGAACTAGGAGACATGCAAAGCTCCTACTATACCACTGGTGTCATATGACAATATCATAAGAAAACACAATACACAGATATGCTAAACATAAAGGTACTTTAATTTTATGACAATATGCCAAAAGTATCTCAGTGAGTACCCTCAGTATGAGGGTAAGATATATACACAAGCTATATGTACACAAACCAAAATTATGCAGGTAATAACGAGACAAGTAATGCAAGCAGTGTAGAATTACAGGAGATTGCAATAGGAGCACATAGGTATAGGGGCATCACAAACCATATACTCCAAAAGTGGAATGCGAACCACGAATGGACCCCAAACCTATGTGAGCTTGTAGAGGGTCACTGGGACTGTAAGAGAACAGTGAGGGTTAGAAAAATAGCCCACCCCAAGACCCTGAAAAGTAGGTGTAAAGTGCACCTATAACCCCCAGAGAGCACAGAAGTCGTGATAGGGGGTTTCTGCAAGGAAGACCAACACCAGCAAAGCAACCAAAGTGGATTTCCGGACCTGAGTAGCTGTGGAACAAGGGGACCAAGTCCAAGAGTCGCAACAATGTCAAGAGTGGGCAGATGCCCAGGAAATGCCAGCTGAGGATGCAAAGAAGCTGCCACCGGATGGTAGAAGCTGTGGATTCTGCAAGAACGAAGAGGGCTAGAAACTTCCCCTTTGGAGGATGGATGTCCCACGTCGTGAAGAAGCTTGCAGAGGTGTTCCCACACAGAAAGACCGCAAACAAGCCTTGCTAGCTGCAAGGGTCGCGGGTAGGGTTTTTGGATGCTGCTGTGGCCCAGGAGGGACCAGGATGTTGCCACTTGGATGAGGATACAAAGGGGGCGCCCAGCAAGTCAGGGAGCCCTCACAGAAGCAGGCAGCACACGCAGAAGTACCAGAACAGGCACTTGGAAGAGGAGTGAACCGGAGTCCACCCGAAGACACAAAAGGGAGTCCCACGACGCCGGAGGATAACTCAGGAGGTTGTGCACTGCAGGTTAGAGTGTCGGGGACCCAGGCTTGGCTGTGCACGAAGGAAATCCTGGAAGAGTGCACAGGAGCCGAAGCAGCTGCAAATCACGCGTTACCCAGCAATGCAGTCTAGCGTGGGGAGGCAAGGACTTACCTCCGCCAAACTTGGACTGAAGAGTCACTGGACTGTGGGAGTCGCTTGGACAGAGTTGCTGAGTTCCAGGGACCACGCTCGTCGTGCTGAGAGGGGACCCAAAGGACCGGTGATGCAGTCTTTTGTTGCCTGCGGTTGCAGGGGGAAGATTCCGTCGACCCACAGCAGATTTCTTCAGAGCTTCTGGTGCAAGAAGGAGGCAGGCTACCCCCAGAGCATGCACCACCAGGAAACAGTCGAGAAGGCAGCAGGAGAAGCGATACAAGGTTGCAGTAGTCGTCTTTGCTACTTTGTTTCGGTTTTGCAGGCGTCCTGAGCAGTCAGCGGTCGATCCTTTGGCAGACGGTGAAGAGAGAGATGCAGAGGAACTCTAGTGAGCTCTTGCATTCGGTATCTGAAGAATTCCCCAAAGCAGAGACCCTAAATAGCCAGAAAAGGAGGTTTGGCTACCTACGAAGGAGGCCCTGGCCACTCAGAGCAGTCCAGTGTGCCAGCACACCTCTGAATCCA
The DNA here is from genome assembly GCF_031143425.1 of Pleurodeles waltl. NCBI lineage: Eukaryota > Metazoa > Chordata > Amphibia > Caudata > Salamandridae > Pleurodeles > Pleurodeles waltl. The sequence continues at coordinate 1,053,857,267 of NC_090443.1, forward strand.
AGATGGCAAAGGTCTGGGGCACGCTGGAGGAGCTCTGGGCACCTCCCCTGGGAGGTGCAGTTCAGGGGAGTGGTCACTCCCCTTTCCTTTGTCCAGTTTCGTGCCAGAGCAGGGCGATCCCTGAACCAGTGTAGACTGGCTTATGCAGAGATGGGCACCATCTGTGCCCATCAAAGCATTTCCAGAGGCTGGGGGAGGCTACTCCTCCCTAGCCCTGACACCTTTTTCCAAAGGGAGAGGGTGTAACACCCTCTCTCTGAGGAAGTCCTTTGTTCTGCCTTCCTGGGCCAAGCCTGGCTGGACCCCAGGAGGGCAGAAACCTGTCTGAGGGGTTGGCAGCAGCAGCAGCTGCAGTGAAACCCCGGGAGAGGCAGTTTGGCAGTACCCAGGTCTGTGCTAGAGACTCTGGGGATCATGGAATTGTCCCCCCAATTCCAGAATGGCATTGGGGTGACAATTCCATGATCTTAGACATGTTACATGGCCATGTTCGGAGTTACCATAGTGACGCTATACATAGGTAGTGACCTATGTATAGTGCACGCGTGAAATGGTGTCCTGCACTCACAAAGTCTGGGGAATTTGCCCTGAACGATGTGGGGGCACCTTGGCTAGTGCCAGGGTGCCCACACACTAAGTAACTTAGCACCCAACCTTCACCAGGTGAAGGCTAGACATATAGGTGACTTATAAGTTACTTAAGTGCAGTGGTAAATGCTGTGAAATAACGTGGACGTTATTTCACTCAGTATGCAGTGGCAGGCCTGTGTAAGAATTGTCAGAGCTCCCTATGGGTGGCAAAAGAAATGCTGCAGCCCGTAGGGATCTCCTGGAACCCCAATACCCTGGGTACCTCAGTACTATATACTAGGGAATTATAAGGGTGTTACAGTATGCCAATGTGAATTGGTGAAATTGGTCAATAGCCTGTTAGTGACAATTTAGAAAGCAGAGAGAGCATAACCACTGAGGTTCCGGTTAGCAGAGCCTCAGTGAGACAGTTAGTCATCACACAGGGAACACATACAGGGCACACTTATGAGCACTGGGGCCCTGGCTGGCAGGGTCCCAGTGACACATACACTAAAACAACATATATACAGTGAAATATGGGGGTAACATGCCAGGCAAGATGGTACTTTCCTACAGTCTGTTGATCACTAACTAAATATAATTACTGTTAGACCTAGCATCCTTGGGTAGGCTTTTCCCTAACTTTTTGTTGCCTTCAGACTTCCTGTTTTGGTGACTTTGTTTTTGCTGTCCTTAGGACTCTGCGCACTTACCACAGCTAACCGGTGACAAAGTGCCTGTGCTCTCTCCTTAAAACATGGCTTTTATCCAACTTCCATATTTAATTTACTTGTAAGTCCCTCGTAAAGCGCTACCATCTTTACCCAGGGCTTGTAAATTAAATGCTACTAGTGGGCCTGTAGCACATATTGTGCCACCCAATTAAGTTGCACTTTAAACATACCTTCCTTTTTAATACATATAGGCCACTCCTAAGGTAGGCCCTGGACAGTGCCAAGTGCAGGGTGCAGTGTATTTAAAAAGTTGCACATGTATTTTTAAGTTTTACAAGTCCTGGTAGTGAAAAACTCTCAAATTCATCTTTCACTACTGCAAGGCCTACCTCTTCCATAGGATAACATTGGAGTTACCTTATTACATGTTATTAGTGTCATTTCAAAATGGGAACAGGTAACCCCTTCATGTTTGGTGTCTCTGGGAATGCAATTTAAAATACTAACTTATTGTGAAGTCTGATTTTAAGTTACATTCATGAAAATGGCACGTTAGAGAGTTGCCATTTTCTTGCCTTAGCCATTTGGTGCCTGCAGTGTCAAGCCTGTTACCCTTTGCAGAAGTGAAATGGGCATGATGTAATTCCCAAACTTCCCTGCGAACCAAACGGACCAATGATTGGTGGCGCCTGATACACCAGGATGAAGGGGCGAAGCTTGGCCAACATCAGATTCCACCTTGCATCGTCAGTTTGTAGTTTTCAGTTTCTAAAACACAAATAGAAGACTGAGAACATATACATTGTGAAGAATTTCTATGATATGTACCAAAAACCTGCCTTACCTAATGCCCCTTCTCCCTAATACAGAAGTTAGCTCTGGTGGACTGGAAGTTGCTAAAAGACAGAACTCAATAGTATTATAATAAAGGAACGTACACAAATTACATATATGAAAATATCCAGTGCCTTCTACCACCTACTTAGTGTCTAGATTCTATGAGTCTAGAGAGCAGTGGTAATGGATCATATGCTTATAGTAGTTCATAAGCTTAATCGGTGTTCATCTTCTTAATATGAGGAGCTTCTTATTAGTTTCTGATTTCAGATTAGTTCCACTTATTCAGGATTATATATATATATATATATATATATATATATGTGTGTGTGTGTGTGTGTGTGTGTGTTCAAATCTCAAATGTCACTGTTTGCAGATCATTTCTTACTTGAACAACTAATAATACTGTCATTGTTAGGGTCGCTCTGTCCCTGGTGTAATCTCTCTGTGGACTTTTAACCCCACCCATGTCAAGCCCATCAGTTTGATTGGTTCGTCGGCTAGCCTTTCAAAATTCGCTTGATTTCATTATTGAAAGGCATGCATACTTCGTGCCTTTTCCGGTGTTTAGCCCGCCTTGAGCGCACCGGCCAAATACTGAAAACATACGAGGCTCCATGTTTTCCGTATGGTTTCTGCACTACTTTTTCTCTTTATTTCACAGGCAGTGCGATCTCACTGGGCAGTAGTAGAGTGCTTTGCATGACATTGGCCCTGTCACATGGATATTTGCACTTCTGCCGATCATAAGGATAGTTGCACTTTTGCCGATACGTTTCAAAGCGAGCAACCTTCTGTTTCCTTTTGCGTGTTTGCATTGCGCTCAAGGCGGCCGTCGGCTCGCTTATGTGAAACTGTTTTACTTTTCAGATTATGTTGCAAGAAAAGTCCAGTTAGGAGTTTACAACGCTAATAGCTTTAACTCAAGCAAACGCGAGACCCATTGCATTGCAAATGCTTGTTTCTCTTGTAGAAAAAAACAAAACAAATGGCTAACTTCACCAGCCCTTTCTAGAAACATCCATCAGAAGTGATTCCTTTACCGTTCTAGATAGTAGTTTTACATTTTACCAGAGGAAATTACTGCTTTAATGTTCTTTTATTAGTTAGCAGAATATCAGTATTTCTGGAGGAAGCAGTGAGAATGCCTGATGGACCCGATGAGAAGAGGGAACCCGCTGCAGTTCCAGGCGAAATGCCGAGTGCTCTGAGAAATGGATGAAAGGAAGACTGGCAGACTATGACGATGCGGGTAACAGAGAAATGCCAAGCAACAGGTGAGTCTGGGAAGGGGAGGGAACACTACAAGCTCTGCCCTTAAAGGGACCAGCACCCGGCGCACTGCTCAAATGAAGAGGCGCGCCTGACATGCAGCTTGTCTCTGCGTCACATGACTGGGTCTGGGTGACAGCTGGGTTTTGTGTATTCGTCCTAGACAGCCACACATAATGGGGAGCTTAGGTGAGACTGAATGGGCCATGAGTTGCAGGATGGGAGGGAGGAGCTGGTCCCAGCCCCACTTACACGTTAATAGCCTGTGTCTTGTCTGCACACAAAGGGCTGTATACCCCCTGTAGTAGCAAGAAGAAAGCCTGCTATGCTACTACAAGTACTGCCACTCTGGTGGACTGCTCCTCTGAAGGAACTACCACCCTGCTACGCTGGCCTGCTGCCCTATTCCCTGGGAGAGAAGGACTGGACCTGCATCTCTTGAACCCAGAGTGACTTCAAGGGCTAATTGTCTGGCCTCCTGATCTGAAGACTCAGGTACATAACAGGCTTCGAAAAACCTTGCATCAGCACCTGGGCTCTGCCATCTGTGAGTCTGCTCTGTCAAGTGGTGCCACCCCAGTCACCCCCTTGGAAGTGGGCTTAGGGTGCTTTGCAATCCTCTCTGGCAACAGCAGAACAGACGTATCTATCTGGCTGACAAGTGCGAACTTGAATAGAACCAACACATCTCTGCTGCTGCGTGGATTGGACCCGTTGCAAAGACCCACATCGCCTCCGCAGCCTGCAAAACCTTCAGAACCACTACTGCACAACACTTCTTCAGCACAGGCCCTCACATCCCTCATCGATGGCAGCCTCGACAACGACGCCGGACTCTGCATCGCAGTTCTACGGAACCAACGCATCACCTTGACTGTGCGCCATTTCCTTGATGCCGGACTTTGCATTGCAAACCCTGTTGCTGGGATCCTTGGTGATAATGCAGGCCCTCGCATCGCAGCCTCGCCATATCTCAGAGCCAATGCATTGCTCTGGCTGTGCAACGCATCTTTGACGCAGTATCTTGCAATTCTCTGCAAACCACGATTTAAGGCACTTTGTTCAGTGGGTCTAACTGGGCCGCTTTAGCTGTCCCGCACTCCATTGAAGTCCACCTGAACTTGTAACTTTGTCCCAGTGCTGCGCAATCAGATACCCACAGTTGACCCTTTGTGCGTTTTGGTGCTATTTTTACTAAAAGCTTGAAAACTGAATATCTCTAGTTCTACTGATTGGATATTTACCAAAGCATTACCAGTGGCTTGGGGAGGCTATCCCTCCCAAGCCTGTAACACGTATTTCCAAAGGGAGAGGGTGTAACACCCCTCTCCCCCAAAGGAAATCCTTTGTTCTACCTTTCTGGGCTTGAGCTGCTTGAGCAACAGGAGGGCAGAAACATGTCTGAGAGGTGGCAGCAGCAGGGGCTGCCTGAAAAATCTCAGAAGGCTGTACTGGCAATACTGGAAGTCCTTTAAGGAGCCCCCAGAGTGCATGAAATCATACAACCAATACTTGCAAAGGTATTGGGGTATGATTCCGACATGCTTGATGCCAAACATGCCAAGGTTCGGAGTTACCATTATGTAGCTGGACATAGGTAGTGACCTATGTCCAGTAGACACGTTAAATGGCATCCCCACACTTACAAAGTCCAGGAAAATGGGTCTGGAGTTTGTGGGGGTACCTCTGCTAGTGCAGTGGTGCCCTCACACACAGGTACATGCACCCTGCCCTCTTGGCTGAGAGGGTATGCCGTAGGGGTGACTTATAGTGACCTGGTGTAGTGACCTATTGTGAAAACGGGTGCATGCACCCAGTTCACGCAGACTGCAATGGAAGGCCTGCGGAACCCTTTGCAAGGGGTCCCTATGGGTGGCAGAATAACTGCTGCAGCCCATAGGGATCCCTTGGAACCCCAGTGCCCTGGGTACCTGGGTACCATATACTAGGGACTTACATTGGGGCACCAGAATGCCAATTGTGGGATGAATACAGACGTTTGGGAGAGAGAGCATAAACACTGGGGTCTTGGTTAGAAGTATCCCAGTGAGCACAGCCAAACAGGCCAAAAGTGGGGGTAATCAAGCTAGAAATAGGGCACTTTCCTACAAGCCTTTTTTTACTTACCTCAGATTATAATTCTCCGTGTTTTATTAAACTTATAGTGAATAATGGAAAGTCATTCAATGTTGGTGTAATATAAAAAACTGACCGGAAACAAAGAGCGTGAGGCCCCAACCCACGTCCATCAGGCGCTGCCCCTGTGTTCCTGGCACTGATTGTGCCACCTCTGAGGACAGGGGTCGCTAAAGGCAGGGTAGGGGGCAAGTCAGGGGTCAGCAGCTGAGACCCACGGCGACCCCTCAGGGACGTCCATGCAATCTCCCACTTGGGTGAGGGCAGAAGTTCGTCTGTGAGTCTCCACCCAATATTGGAGAATTTTGCTGCCGATTGTTCGTTATAACAGTAATTGTAAATTGTTTCTTCGTGAAAGCGATAAATACTGGGGATATTTAGATATAAAGACGTGCGGTGGAAACTTACGTTTTTATTATGTTCGCTTCTGTAAGGCGCGAGTTTCTAGGCGCTTGCATGAGTAACCAGGTTGAATCTGCTGAAGCGTGACTTGTGTTTGACCTATTACCGGGGACGGGTGTGAGCCAATATTGCAGCTTTAGTCGGAATTGATCCCATGACAGGAAGGACGTGACACATATAGGGGTGAAGGGGGGGCTGCTGAGCCGGAAGTGGGCCTGGCTGTGACTCAACAGGTGTGGGCTTCCGAAGGCATTTTACTTGAGTATGAGATATATGCTGTGACGCAACCACAGCACACATTCCTCTCATTAGTATTTCCTTGTGTGTGACTGTGTGAAGAACTGAATAGATATTTATTTTAAAAGTAATGCGGAAAACACTCCCTGCGTTTTTCAATCTTTCAGTGGCGTCTGTTGCTGTGGCGAGTTGTGGCAGCTCCGCTGCCGGGGGCTGAGTCAATCACAGCCCCAAGGAGGCACAGGTTGTTACTATACCAGATCACGGTGCTTTAAATGGGCAGGTACTGTCCGGTACTGAGTGCCAGCACTTCTCAGCACTGCTGCAATGCATTTAATAGACTAGTACCAGCACTTCTCAGGAGAAACAGGTATTCTAAATAGTCAGCACTTGCACTTTTATATTTCTATTTAAAGCACTGTACGGAAACCTCTGGCCTGGGCGCCTAGAGGCAGCCCCGATGCCAGCCATGCACACATCTGCTCACTTGTGGCACACGGCAGGGATGTTGCAAGTACAGTGCACATGGTGTGCTGGGAAGATGGAGTGTGATACACAAATTTTAGTGTCTACACTTGGACTTGTACTCACTGAAATGAATGAAGATCAGGTCCATTGTGCGGCTGTCTGTGTGATACTGGTCACTGACCGCTAGTGACCCAAAGCTCACACGTCTATACCCTGGAGGTGGCCCCCCTGACCCAAGGCTCACACGTCTATAGCCAGGGGGTGGACCCCGTGACCTAAGGCTCACATGTCTAGACACATGGGGTGGCCCCCCTGACCCAAAGGCTCACACGTCTATACCTAGGGGGTGGCCCCCCTGACCCAAAGGCTCACACGTCTATACCTAGGGGGTGGCCCCCCGACCCAAGGCTCACATGTCTATACTCACGGAGTAGTCCCCCTGCACACTGATCACTGACCCCTAGTGACTCAAAGTTCACGTCTATACCCAGGGGTCACCACCACCCAAGGCTCAAATGTCTATACCCAAGGGGTGGCCCCCCTGAACCAAGGCTTACACGTGTATACCCAGGGGGGTGGTCTCCCTGCACAGTGATGACTGACCACTAGTGACCCAAGGCTCACACGTCTATACCCAGGGGGTGGTCTCCCTGCACACTGATGGCTGACCATTAGTGACCCAAACCTCACACATCTATACCGAGGGGGTGGTCTCCCTGCACACTGATGACTGACCGCTAGTCACCCAAGGCTCACATGTGTAAACCCAGAGCCTGGCTCCCCTGACCCAAGGCCCACACGTCCGTACCCAAGGGGTGGCCCCCCTGACCTAAGGCTCACATGTCTATACCCAGGGGGCGGTGACCCTGCACACTGATGACTGATCGTTAGTGACCCAAGGCTCACACGTCTATACCCAGGGGGGTGCTCCCCCTGCACACTGATGACTGACCGCTAGTGACCGCTCCCCCTGCACACTGATGACTGACCGCTAGTGACCCAAACCTCACACGTCTATACCCAGGGGAGTGGTCCCCCTGCACACTGATGACTAACCGCTAGTCAATCAATCAATCAGTAATTTGTTAGGTGCACTACTCACCCGGAAGGGTCTCAAGGCGCGGGGTGCTACTGTTCTAAAAGCCAGGTCTTGAGGTGCTTCCTGAAGGTCAGGAGGTCCTGCGTCAGACGTAAGTTGATGGGGAGGGAGTTCCAGGTTTTGGTGCGAGGTGGGAGAAGGATCTACCACCGGTTGTGGTATGGTGGATACGGGGGACGGTTGCATCACCCAAACCTCACACGTGTGACCCAAACCTCACACATCTATACCCAAGGGAGTGGTCCCCCTGCACACTGATGGCTGACCGATAGTCACCCAAGGCTCCACGTCTATATCCTGCATACTGATCAGTTACTACTAGTGACCCAAGTTTTAAACGTCGAGCCCCGCAGTTTTCAGACGAAGGATTGAAGAACTCTTAGCGGGTGAGTGGAGACGGGCAGTCTCTGTGATGATCTAGCTTTTATGACAACTTCCAGTGCAACATTGAAGCTGCTGCAAAGGACTGAATAAGAACCTGTCAAACAGCTAACAACATTGTGGTGCTTCAGGGAGAGCCTGATTCAAGGAGTTTAGGTTAAAAATCGTGAGAGGATCTTTGGTGTAAACTCAGAAGCATCAAGCTGTAGACAGTCGTGTTGTGGTGTGAAGCCCATTTTTACATCATGGTTGAGTGAAATTATAGTTTTTTTTTGTAGGGGCACAGGCAGAAAATTACTTCGACCACATATCAAGGAGTTTAAGAAACTGAAATACTGCTAATGAGTGCTTTAATCTAACCGCGTTTTGGCAAAAATTAAAACGTGATTGATTTGGACAACTGAGAGCCAGAAAGATGCATCTTAGACTGTAGGATGTATATAGTGGTATTTATAGGGCTCTAACCTTGCAGGGTGTTGGATGGCAATACCAGTTGATCTGCATCAAGTGCAGATTACATAAGTGCAGTTTATTTTATTTTTAGCCACAGAGAGCTCTTATCATTTGCCCAGAATCACAGAATATTTAGGGAAAGGCTGAGATCGGGATTTAAACCTGGGTCCTCCAGGTCGAAGGATAGGAGCTCTAGCCACTCCGGCACATCTCCTCTCTTTGCCTTATTAAATCATTTTCTTTGATTGTGAGAAATTGGGTTGTTGGTTGACTGGGATGTAAGCCCTGGTCAAGCAGCAACCACACTCCCTCTCATGTAAGGCACAAGCAACCCCAAATTATCCTCTTTTCAACCCCTGGTAGCTTGGCACAGAGCAGTAAGGCTTAGCTTAGAGGCAATGGGTAAAGTATTTGTGCAACACTTCAAACAGTAATAAAGTGAAAAACACCACACAAAAAGGATTCAGCACTAAGTTAGACCAATAGAGCCAAATTTAATAAATAAAATGACAACAGGTGCCCTCCTTGCATAAACCAGTCTACACCAGTTCAGGGACCTCCAGTCCCTGCTCTGGCGCAAACCTGGACAAAGTAAAGGGGAGTGACCACTCCCATGTCCATCACCACCCCATGGGTGGTGCTCATAGCTCCTCCAGAGGGTCCCTGACTTTCACCATCTCGAATCCAAGGTTGGCAGGGAACTCTGGGAGCATCTGAGTGGCCAGGCCAGGCAGGTGATGTCAGAGCCCCCTTCAATTGTGGGTGAAATACAGTGTTAACAGTAACCAACAACCAATTTTAAAGGAGAGAGCATAACTACTTATGGTTAGCAAGATCCCAGTAGACATAGTCAAACACACTGACAAACAGGCCAAAACTGGGGGTAACCCAGCTAAGAAAGAGGTTACTTTCCCACAGTGGAGGTAAGCCCTTGCCTGCCCACGCAGGACAGTATACCCATGCACCACGTCCTTTGCAGCTGCCAAGCATTGTTGGCATCTTTCCAAGGGATCTTCAGGCATCTTGGCCCCAGCATTCCATCCTGCGACGCACAGCTCCCTGAGTGGTTCTCTGGCGGTGTGGAATCCCTTTTCGTAGTGCTGCATGGGCTCCTTCTTTGACTTTCGTGTCCCTGTCCTGTGGGACTCCTGTGGGTGCTGCTTGTGCTTCTGGGATCTCTCTGTGTTTCTGAGGGCTCCCTCTGGCTCTCCCTCTTAGGTAGAGTCCACCTGGTCCTTCCTCGTCCCGGGCAGCTTCACTTTCTGCTAACTGCGGGTTTTGCGTGTGCCAAGGCTTTTTGGTGGAATCCGAAGACGCAGACCCAACTGCGATCCTACTTCCAGAGTGGGACATGACCTGCATCCTCCAGGAACTTGACTTCCTCTTCTTGGGTGCGGTGCTGACTCTCCTTCTTCTCTGTCGACTCACCTCTTGCACCTTCAGTCTGGTGGGTAGGGGTCCTGCCCTTCCTGGACTCTGCTATGCTTCTTGGACTTGGTCCTCTTCCTTCACAGATCCTCTTGTCCAGGAATCCACTGTTGGTGTCTTGAAATCTCTTCTGGGTTTTGCATTCTTCTTCTTCTCTTCTCTTTTTGTATTCTGGGGAATTTACAGTGATTTACTCCTGCTTGCCTGGTTGCTGGGCTGGGTTGTGGTACTCACCTTTGGGCTTTCCTAGTACTCCCAGCTCCTCTCTACACACTATACTTTCCGAGGTGGGGGACCGACTCTTGCATTCCATTTTTTTAGTATGTGGTTTGTGCTCCCCCTAGGACCATTATTCTCTATTGTGACTTTCACTAATTGCTGTTTTCTAAATATTTTATGTCTATTTCCGCATACTAGTGTATATGATGTGTGTATTATTCACCTCCTGAGGGAGTATAGTCTCTAAGGTATTTTTGGTATTTGTGTTACTAAAATAAAGCACCTTTATTTTTGTAACACTGAGTGTTTTCTTTCACGTGCATGAGTACTGTGTAACTACAGTGGTATTGCATGAGCTTTGCATGTCTCCTAGATAAGCCATGGCTGCTGCTCATCCACAGCTACCTCTAGAGAGTCTGGCTTCTAGACCCTGCCTGCACTATACTAATAAGGGATACCTGGACCTGGTATAAGGTGTAAGTACCATAGGTACCCACTACACACCAGGCCAGCCTCCTACAATGTCTTTAAGTGTGTATTGGGTGCATGCTTTGGGGTGAGTGTGTGTAGTGGTATGTATAAGCATGTGCGTGTGAGTGAAAGTTAAGGTGAAAGGGTGTGATGTCACTTCTGCTACCACTGGCATTTTGGTGAACTGATGTCCATGGGAGACTATAAACAGAGACGGCTCCTCCACAATGGTGGCGGAACGTCACCCCCTGGCTAAGAACCAGCAGCTGTAAAATAAAACAAAATGTCATTATTGTTTTATTTTACAACTGCTGGCTCAGCCAGCAGCATGTGCTGGGGGGGGTGGGGGGGCTGGGCCACAGGAGGGGGAGAAGAGGGAGGGAGTGGGATAACTGCACTAAGTGCATAGGTCAGTTTGGCTGGCCGTCTTAGACTGGCCAAATTGACATGCACACTTAGGTTTCTACAACTCAGCCGGGTTGGAGAAAATGCACAGGCTCCAGTGGGCTGTCTGAGCGGCAGACAAAGCCACTCAGACCAATCCTGGCACTGCTCTCATGCTAGGTATAGCATGAAAGCAGAACCAGGATTGCTAGGAAGCCTGTGCTGGTGTTACAGTGAATGCTGGGACACCAGAAGGGAAGAGAAGAGGAGCTAGGCGGTGTGGTCAGGAACAGGTACGGTTTTAAAAATTATTATTTATTTTCCTCGTCCGCATGCACCCCCCCCCACCCCTCCCCTTGGGAATTGCGGCAGCTGCTGCTGATAATAAGACAGAAAGAGCCCCGGGAGCAGACACGGTACCGTAGGTCACAATGTGATAACCAGTCACCCCTCACTGGAGTCCGTACTGGTGAACCTGCAATTAAATCTATGTACCTTGTCCTCCTCCCAGTCATTACATTTTGAGGTGAATCCACTCCCAGACAGGTAAGAGAACACAGGAGCATTCTGAAAAGAAGCTCTACCCACCCTCCCTGCATTCCCAGAATTCTCCTGTTTCCTTTTTCAAGGCTCCTGACCGGCCAGGAACGCAGGACTCTAGTGATGTACTTGGTACATGGTCCAAGGGCAGGGATCCCTTGCCTGTTGGGCTGGCGGGGGATTCCTCCTGCAGCTTGGGCAGGAGCATAGCTTTGTCAGTACGATTGGTGGGGGGTAAGCTTCAGATTTCCCAACCATCGTGCTGGCATTTAATGTCAAAATGCATTATGTGACAAGCAGGGCGCCCATGAGAGGGGCTAAAGAAAGGGAGACAAATGCAGATTGGTAAGAGCACCAAGGGAGAAAAAAATATATTTTGTAAAATAACCAACATTTTTGAAGACTTTTAAAGCAGAGAGGGATAGAGTGTGTATGCATTTTTGTCTGTGTGAATGGAAAAAAATTCTTGCAAAATCCGACAGACACCTCACCATACCCGACTGAAAACATGTGCACCCAACTATTTTCCTGAAAATACATTTATATAGGGGTGGGGGGGTGTACACCCAAAACAAATTCCTGAAGTTACACCCATGGGCGTGGTAGGCTTGAACTTACAGTGCGGACTGGCAGTGTTAAATTCAAGAGGTGAGATCCTTCCTTCCTGGTCATTGGGACGCAGAGGGAAGTGGCCTGTGTCACTGCATTCAGCAGAGATCCTTCCTGGTTTGCAGAGCACCAAGGGAAGCGTCCCTTTACTTATGCATGTGCTGTGGTTAGGCCTTCTGATTCCTGAGGGAGAAGGTTCACGCCTCAGTGTCAGTTTCTATATTTATTGAGAGCAGTGGGCAGGTAAGTCTGTTCATCATTGCTTGAATGGTATTTTGACTTTCCATTCCCGGTCTTCCTGATTTTGTTGTGTTCCTGGACTGGCAATATTCCTGGTTTGGATTACTTTTGGCATAACAGGGAAACCTTCCGCTAAGAGAAGGGACATTTCCCCCTCAATCTGCTTCTCCAGTGTCTTTTTGCTCTTTGTATTCCCTTACTTAGCCCAAGAATAAACAGAGGGGTAAGGGTGGATGAGATGGAAGAAAAGACAATTAGAATGATTGTTCTGGATACATTGAGGGAATTCCAGAAGGACAATTCTAAGATGTTTGGAAAACGTCAGCTGATGTTTTATCAGCTTCTGATGTATCGTCCAACTCAGAAGGTACTTTCACTGCTTCAGAGCTGAAGGGGAAGTATATTTCTAAATAGGAGATGCCTGGAGGTTTGGCCCGCATTAGAGAGAATGTGGGTTTTGATCCTATTGAAATATCTTCTACTTCGCAGTCCAGAAACCCAATAATGCAGGACTTCAGATTCATGACTTTGTCATGGAAGTCATTGAACAAGAATGGAAAGACCCAGAGAGAATTGCAGTACCAAGATTTATGTCCAAATTGTATTCTTTGGAGATCAAATACATTATTTTACCGATTAACATTCATGTTGATAATATGGTAGCAAGTTTGGTGTGCATATCTTCAATAGTGGAAGAGAATATTTTGAAAGACCCTGCCGATACAGAACTAGATTCCTTCTTAAAAGGTTTTTGTAGGATCAAATCTAGCCATGAGGGCCATTGTTGATGGAGCTTACACAGCTTGATCTTTGATATTAGACTTCAAGACTTGGGGCCTGATTTGGAGTTTGGCGGACGGGTTAGTCTGTCACAATTGTGATGGATATTCCATCTGCCATATTGCAATTTCAATAGGATATAATGGAATCGTAATACTGCGGACGGGATATCTGTGATGTTTCTGACAGAGTAACAGCATCCGCCAAAATCTAAATCAGGCTCTTAATTTGAAGGCATTCAGGAGGGCACCAAGAACCTTACTTATTAGAGATCATGGCGAGCCAAGTGAAGTTGCTTTCAGATATTTCATTTGATGTGTTGAGGTCTATAGCTTTGGCAAGTGGTGTTTCTGTGGACAGAATCTGTATCTAGAAAACTGGAGCACAGATTCAGCCCACTGTGCTACAGCCTTAAAGATGCCTTTTGAGGGAGCAAAGTTATTTGGCACAGATTTTGAAATAAGCTCCATTGTCTGTTTAAAGAGTATAAACATTCTTCGTCCGTTAGGAAGCATTCTTCTAAGGCCTTGGGTAGATAGAAGTATTTCGGGCAACCTTCAAGAATACATAGATGTTAGAAATGGGGTCTCTAGCTGGCAGAGGTATATGCCCTTGTCCAAGTAGGGACCACAATCCTATTCAGGGTAAGTCATGCACAATCCATTACTGTGCCCACCCTCTGGTAGCTTGGCACTGAGCAGTCAGGCTTAACTCAGAAGGCAATGTGTACAGTATTTGTGCAATAAATCATACACTAATACAGTGAAAACACCACAAAAATACACCACACAGGTTTAGGAAACTAGATATTTATCTGAATAAGATCAGCCAAAACGAGAAAGATCCAATGAGCACAAGTTGAGATATCACTTTTAAAAGGTTTAAAATAGTCTTAATCCTTAGAAATAAACAGTTGTCTCTTTGTTACCCGCAGTACCTGGCATGCGTCAAAAATAATGACGCACGGAGACTGCAGAGGAGGAGATGCGTGGAAAAATAAGGTGATGCGTTGAATTTTCGGACGCAGCACAGATGATGCGTTGTTTCTTTCCACACTGCAAGGGGTTTTGCGTCATTTTTCGGTGCGCACTCTTGGTTCCTCACTGCGATGCGGGGATATTTTGGTGCCCAGGGATGATGCGTGAAAATCCTTGATGCGAAGGACGAAGACACAGGCTTCGGTAGGTGTTGTGTTGAATTTTTCCATCACAAGGCAGGCGCAGTGTCGAATTTTCACTCGGGAAGTCGGGCCACGTCATTCTGGTTGCCTGTGCAGCGATTACTCTGTTGCAAGGCAGGCTCTGCGTCATTTTTGGCAGGCGTTGCATCGATTTTCGACGCACAAGAAGTTTTGAGACTTCAGAAACAGGAGGCAAGTTCAACCCAAGCCCTTGGAGAGCACTTTTGTGGAAGGACTAGTCCTTTTCTGCAAAGTCAGAGGCCAGCAAAATCAGAGTGCAGGCTTCACAGTAGTGGAAAAAGAGTTTAGGAGTTTTCCACTTCCAGGACATATAAAACACACATATACATGTCCTGCCTTTTACCTACATAGCACCCTGCCCTATGGGTTACCTAGGGTCTACCTTAAGGGTGACATATGTAGAAAAAGTGGAGTTTAAGGGTTGGCAATTAGTCTTAAATGCCAAGACGAAGTGGCAGTAAAACAGTAAACCTGCACACACACCTTGCAATGGCAGGCCTGAGACATTGTTAAGGGGCTACCTATGTGGGTGGCACAATCAGTGCTGCAGGCCCAGTGTAGCATTTAATTTACAGGTCCTGAGCACATGTAATGCATTTTACTAGGGATTTATAAGTCAATTAAATATGCAAATTGGGTATGAGCCAATGTTACCATGTTTTTAGAAAGAGAGCACATGCACTTTAGCACTGGTTAGCAGTGGTAAAGTGTCCAGAATCCTAAAGCCAGCAAAAATGAGGTCAGAAAAAGAAGAGGAGGAAGGCAAAACGTTTTGGGGTGAGCCTTCAGAGAGGCCATTTCCAACAACAGATATGATCATCCTATGAAAAATCAAGGAGAGTCTTCTTCCCTTCACTCTTTCAGAAACCAGAAGCAGGAATCAGGTTTTAAGGCTCAGCAATCCCGACTATGTCAAGTTGAGTGGAGGTGACCAGCCACCAAGGGTTGGGGATTGAATAAGAAGATTTTTCTATGCCTTGAGACAGATCATAACACACAGATGGGGTCTCAACATTGTGAAGGAAGGTTGTCATATTGAGTACAAATCTGTACCTCAACCTTTGGGGGACATACTTATGCCTTTGTCCAAGAACCTCCTCAGAAGGAAAGCTTTTTTTGAAAGAATAGCAGCTGTGATAAATAAGGCTGCTGATTGTCCCGTTCCTGGAAAGGAGTCAGGGAAGATACTTTATCACCATGACAGCGATCCACAGAGCCCTCATTGAGTTTAAAACCTCAAACTATCAAAAGAATATTCTGGTAAGAACACACAATACAGTATCAGTGGCTTATGTCAGTCATCAAGAGAGCACTCACTCCAAGTCTCTAAATCAAGCAGCGAGTGCTATCAATTCATGGGCGGATTGTCTGAGCAGAGACTTTGCTTCATCGAGGAACCTGTCGTTATCTAGGACTGCATTCAGGAAGATATGCAGGTTTGGAACCCACTTTCTCAAGCTGTTTGCCTCAAGGAACAATGCCAAGGTTCACAGATTGTGATCTCATTTCCAAGAGGAGAGAGCTTGGAGAACAGATGCTTTGTACATGAAGTGGCTCAGGAGGTTCCTGTATGCATTTACACCTTTTCCTCTTACCACAAAGGCTTTGCTCAAGATCCAGCAGAGGGAAGCAGACATGATCATAGTGGTTCCTTTTTGGCCTCGCCGGTCTAGGTTCCTTATGTTGTAGTCAGTGTCAGTGTAAGAGGCTGGCCTGGCTTGTAGTGGGTACCAAGGGGTACTTACACTCTGTACCAGGTCCAGTTATCCCTTATTAGTGTAGAAGAGGTTTTTCTAGCAGCTTAGGCTGATAGAAGGTAGCTATAGCAGAGCAGCTTAGGCTGAACTAGGAGACATGCAAAACTCCCACTATACCACTGGTGTCATATGCACAATATCATAAGAAAACACAATACACAGATATACTAAAAATAAAGGTACTTTATTTTTATGACAATATGCCAAAAGTATCTCAGTGGGTACCCTCAGTATGAGGATGCCAAATATACACAAGATATATGTACACAGTACCAAAAATATGCAGTAATAGCAAAAGGAAGTAATGCAAGCAATGTAAAGTTACAGTAGATTGCAATAGGAGCACACAGGTATAGGGGCAACACAAACCATACACTCCAAAAGTGGAATGCGAACCACGAATGGACCCCAAACCTATGTGAGCTTGTAGAGGGTCGCTGGGCTGTAAGGAAACAGTGAGGGTTAGGAAAATAGCCCACCCCAAGACCCAGAAAAGTAGGTGTAAAGTGCACCTATATTCCCCAGAGAGCACAGAAGTCGTGATAGGGGAATTCTGCAAGGAAGACCAACACCAGCAATGCAACCAAAGTGGATTTCCGGACGAGAGTACCTGTAAAACAAGGGGACCAAGTCCAAGAGTCGCGACAGAGTCGAGAGTGGGCAGATGCCCAGGAAATGCCAGCTGAGGGTGCAAAGAAGCTGCCACCGGATGGTAGAAGCTGTGGATTCTGCAAGAACAAAGAGGGCTAGAAACTTCCCCTTTGGAGGATGGATATCCCACGTCGTGTAGAAGCTTGCAGAGGTGTTCCCACGCAGAAAGACTGCAAACAAGCCCTGCTAGCTGCAAGGGTCGCGGTTAGGGTTTTTGGATGCTGCTGTGGCCCAGGAGGGACCAGGATGTTGCCACTTGGGTGAGGAGACATAGGGGACGCCCAGCAAGTCAGCGAGCCCTCACAGAAGCAGGCAGCACCCGCAGCAGTACCGGAACAGGCACTTGGAAGAGGTGTGAACTGGAGCTCACCCGAAGACACAAAAGGGAGTCCCACGACGCCGGAGGACAACTCAGGAGGTTGTGCACTGCAGGTTAGAGTGTTGGGGACCCAGGCTTGGCTGTGCACGAAGGAAATCCTGGAAGAGTGCACAGGAGCCGGAGCAGCTGCAAATCACGCGGTACCCAGCAATGCAGTCTAGCGTGGGGAGGCAAGGACTTACCTCCACCAAACTTGGACTGAAGAGTCACTGGGCTGTGGGAGTCACTTGGACAGAGTTGCTGAGTTCCAGGGACCACGCTCGTCGTGCTGAAAGGGGACCCAGAGGACCAGTGATGCAGACTTTTGTTGCCTGCGGTTGCAGGGGGAGGATTCCGTCGTCCCACTGGAGATTTCTTCAGAGCTCCTGGTGCAAGAAGGAGGCAGGCTACCCCCAGAGCATGCACCACCAGGAAACAGGCGGGAAAGCGGCAGGATCAGCGATACAAGGTTGCAGTAGTCGTCTTTGGTACTTTGTTGCGGTTTTGCAGGCGTCCTGAGCAGTCAGCGGTCGATCCTTTGGCAGAAGGTGAAGAGAGAGATGCAGAGGAACTCTGATGAGCTCTTCATTAGTTATCAAAAGAATTCCCCAAAGCAGAGACCCTAAATAGCCAGAAAAGGAGGTTTGGCTACCTAGGAAGAAGGACAGGCTAGCAACACAGGTAAGAGCCAATCAGAAGGAGTCTCTGACGTCACCTGCTGGCACTGGCCACTC
The DNA here is from genome assembly GCF_031143425.1 of Pleurodeles waltl. Lineage (NCBI taxonomy): Eukaryota > Metazoa > Chordata > Amphibia > Caudata > Salamandridae > Pleurodeles > Pleurodeles waltl. Next base: position 1,053,875,171 of record NC_090443.1, read on the forward strand.
GGAGCAGTCCAGTGTGCCAGCAGCACCTTTCCAAGATGGCAGAGGTCTGGAGCACACTGGAGGAGTTCTGGGCACCTCCCCTGGGAGGTGCAGGTCAGGGGAGTGGTCACTCCCCTTTCCTTTGTCCAGTTTCGCGCCAGAGCAGGGCTGGGGGATCCCTGAACCGGTGTAGACTGGCTTATGCAGAGATGGGCACCATCTCCTCCCCAGCCCTGACACCTTTTTCCAAAGGGAGTGGGTGTAACACCCTCTCTCTGAGGAAGTCCTTTGTTCTGCCTTTGTTCTGCCTTCCTGGGCCAAGCCTGGCTGGACCGCAGGAGGGCAGAAACCTGTCTGAGGGGTTTCAGCAGCAGCTGCAGTGAAATCCCGGGAAAGGTAGTTTGGCAGTACCCGGGGGATCATGGAATTGTCTCCCCAGTGCCAGAATGGCATTGGGGTGACAATTCCATGATCTTAGACATGTTACATGGCCATGTTCGGAGTTACCATTGTGACGCTATACATAGGTAGTGACCTATGTATGGTGCACGCGTGAAATGGTGTCCCCGCACTCACAAAGTCTGGGGAATTCGCCCTGAACGATGTGGGGGCACCTTGGCTAGTGCCAGGGGGCCCACACACTAAGTAACTTAGCACCCAACCTTTACCAGGTAAAGGTTAGACATATAGGTGACTTATAAGTTACTTAAGTGCAGTGGTAAATGGCTGTGAAATAACGTGGACGTTATTTCACTCAGGCTGCAGTGGCAGTCCTGTGTAAGAATTGTCAGAGCTCCCTATGGGTGGCAAAAGAAATGCTGCAGCCCATAGGGATCTCCTGGAACCCCAATACCCTGGGTACCTCAGTACCATATACTAGGGAATTATAAGGGTGTTCCAGTACGCCAATGTAAATTGGTAAAATTGGTCACTAGCCTGTTAGTGACAATTTAGAAAGCAGAGAGAGCATAACCACTGAGGTTCTGGTTAGCAGAGCCTCAGTGAGACAGTTAGTCATCACACAGGGAACACACACAGGGCACACTTATGAGCACTGGGGTCCTGCCTGGCAGGGTCCCAGTGACACATACACTAAAACAACATACACACAGTGAAATATGGAGGTAACATGCCAGGCAAGATGGTACTTTCCTACAGTCAGGGCTCCTCCTCGGATTCTTCTTTTATTTCCTTCTCCCTTCAAGGCGTCCTCTCTTCCTCTAAAGCTAAGTCTGTTGGTTTAGAGTTTGAAAGGATGATTCTGATGAAGAAGGTCCTTTTTGGAAACTCTGGTGAGCACTATTCGGAGTTGCAGGAGAGCGTCTACCATTAAAGCGTAATCTAAGCACTGGCTTTGTTCGACAACTGGTGTTCCTTGCATGGCTTACTAGCTCCTCCTGATCTGTTTCTGCATTTTAATCTAAACCTCTCTGTTTGCACCCTGACATCTCAGAGGTTTGCAATCACAAGAGTGAGAGACTTTACAAGTCCCAAAAAGGAACAGATGCGTTAGTTCACAGAACATTGAGGGGTTTCTCCATTTCTAAATCTGTTCTTCAGCCACGTCCACCGTCTTGGGACCTTCCCATTGTTCGTAAGGTTGTTCACGGTTCTCCATTTGAACTTCTAGAATCTGTGAAGGTGAAATTCATTTCTTTCCTTTAAGGCCTGCTAAGGTCAACCCAGAGGATTGGGGGATTGTCAACTTTACCCTGCTGCCCTCCTTTTCGAAGGTGTTTCAAGGATGGAGTAATCATTAGACTGGATCCTTCTTTTATTCCTAAGGGCAACTCTCATTTTCACACTTCACAAGAGGTCATCCTTCCGGCTTTCTTTTCCTTTCCTTCCTCAAAGGAGGCAAGACATTTGCATACTTAAGAGAACACTTTCTATTTATCTAAACAGATCTCAAGAGTTGAGAAAGTCTAATCATCTTTTTGTCACTTTCGGGCAAGCAGGAAGATGACGAAAAGCTACGAAGTTGACTTCATGCAGGTGGATGAAATCCACATTCACCCAGGCAACTCAGCCTGCCTCTGATCCCAGAGTGGGGCAGGGAGCTCCACAAGGGCTGCGGCGGCCTCTTGGACAGAGTTGCAGGAAGTCTCGGTTCAAGAGACTTGCAGAGCTGAGGCTTGGTTGTCAGACAGTACCTTTGTTGGGCATTATAGACTCAATATTTTACTGAATAATCAATCAAATTTTGGTGTTGGGGTCTTGACATCAGTTTTGCATTAACTTGTTCTTTCTCACAGATACTACTGAGCATATATTGGTTTTCCATTTCACGTTACAACATGCATTAATGTGTGCATTATAACCTTATTGGTCAGCTGTTATCCTTTATGTTTAAAGGCGAAGGAGTCTTTAATGCTATACCTCAGAATGTAATGACTGGGACAAGGATTAGGCACCTAGAGGTAATGCTCCGATTACTTACCGCTGCTCTGCATTACTCCTAGTCGTACTCGCTCTTGAGGCGGTCATTAGAATCCCTCCCTCCCTCCCTAGCCTATAACATAGATATTGAAATAGCAGAAGGGTTCTGGGAGCGCCAGCCCATCTATCGCCCCAGGTTGGGTGGGCAAGGCTTCATTCCATAGTTCTTCTGTGTTTTATTCCTGAATAGGAGGTGAGTTCACATCCAGATATTATAACCGTGACAACGATGAATAGTGATAAGAGTAATGAAGATTATCGATTAGTAATCGGGGCATTCAACCGGCACTGAGCTCAAGCCAGGAAAAGCGTGGTTGGACGGCCTGAGCCCCACGCAGAGGCGTGGATTTCAACACCTGCGCAGGCACCTGAGCCAGCATTGTTCTACCTTACCAGGTACGTCTGTCTGCTTCCTGTTGTACGGCGCTCTGACGCTCTAGGAGCACCTGGTGCACGCTTCAGAAGATAGAAATCTTGAAAGACGGATTTGTCTGCATCTGGTTCACAATTTACAAAATATGTTCTCACTTTGACATGTTGGAATGAAAGGCGAAAAACCTTCAGAGTAAAACTAACATTTAATTCAAGAAAACACACCTTAATTTCAGAAACTAAATGTATTGTGTCAGTCACTCAACATGTATTTAATTAATGCATTTCCACTGGCGTGATCGGACCAGCTGTTTCCAGCACCAAATTCAAATGCCATGGTGTAAGGACAAATGGTGGCACCAACCTGTGTGTTCCTCATGTGTTTCTCCAGTTGCCGTACCACTTCACGATGATTTTTGAGCTGGCATCCCGTTCTTGGTTGCCCATACCTGGATATTTGACAGTGCTGGACTGAGGGTAAAACCATAGGGTGCTTGTAAACTTGCAGTGTGTCCTGCTTCGTAAGGCCACATGGAGACAGGTCACAGGAACAATTTGTTAATTTGAGGTGTAGTCCTGTTTATCTATGCTTATGGTAGAAGACTCTAGGAGATTCTTCTATGAAATCTGATCAATTGCCATAACTGGTCTGTTCACTTCAGTCCCTGAACTCATGAGCTTCTTTGGGTAGCAGTCCCTGCTAGCTTCCATGGGATACCCAGCTGTTGTTCCGTAGATGTGTGTGCAGGATGTCTACTACACATCCAACCAGCCCTGACCAGTTATAGATTGAATTACCCCCTCACCTCCAGGCTGCAAGCTCGATCATTGGTTTCATAGGTTGAAGGATTTGAACATAACTTGTCTCTCGACTAGACTCTGGTTTGACCCAGTGTCTCCAACGTTTCATAAATGCTGGCTCTCTGGAAGCAGTGCTGTGTATTCACTCTGAATCTGGACCTGGACTCTACAGAGTAGCTGAGAGAGAGTCCACTACAAGAACCATGACTATGTTCTCCATATCTTGAGGATGGAACTCATCTTGCTGGGCTGCTGATTGCCTAAATCTGCTGTGCCCTTCTGTCAGAAGAGCTGTTCTGCAGTTACTAAAGCTGTCGTGCACTCTGGCTGATCTGCGTAGAGAGCCAGCTCAAGCAAGAGAGACCCTCTGTAGCTACAAAGAATGAGAGCCCAGCTCATGAAGACCGTAGATTGACAGAAGATTCAACTGCATGCGGATACTTGGCCTGTATCTTCTGATGGGTAATAGATCTGGGACCTAGAATGTGTCATAAATGTGACCTGGCTTGTACGTTACCACTGCATGAACTTCTGAATTTTTGTGGTGCCTGTTTGGAATTGCTACCACCCAACCAGCGACAGGGGAGCAATAGACTTCTTTCTTAGTTCTTGTCTGCTGGCGGTGCATGCCCTGTCGCTGCCACGGGCATTATTTATTTACAATAAAGGCTTGGAGCCCACCCATTGCTTACCACTTGTTGGCTTTATTGTTAGTTTTCTTTGCTGCCTTCTAATTGACCAGCACATGCTGGGCATCACTTCCTTTTCTTTCTGTGGAGCATGAACAAAGCACGGATTGTTTCCCCTAGATTATTGTATGCTGTGATTGAGCTACTTTTTCTTATTCTCTTCCCACTCCCCTCTGTCCCCTTCCTTTCTTATACACCCCTTCTCTGTGTAGCTTCTTCACCCTCCCACCGACCCATTTCTGTGTTGCTTCTTCCCCTCCAACCTTCCCCATCGCCTTGTTGCTGTCCTCCATCCCACTACCCCTCTCGGTCATCATTGCTTGCTCGTACCCCAAACCTCTTCCCTTATCCTTGCTGGCCCTTCCCGCAGAATAAAAATCGATATGATGCAGCATCAGCACTGGCCGTGTCATAACACATTTTTCTAACTTTACTTTTAGCCATGCTGCACAGCCACTCTGCTGTACAGCAAGGCTAAAAGACTTTGAAAAAGCCAATAGCTCTTGCATAGACGAGAGCTACAATCTGTCCCTCCTCATTGTTACTTGCAGCTAGGAGACTCTGAGGCATCGAGCAGACAGTAGACTAACTTTGTGGCAAGGATGCCACATTGAATCATAAAACACTGAATTCCTACTTTGGCAATGGTACAGCTTCCGGGATAGACTTTGGAATGATTGCTGCAGCTTTGGATGAACTCCTGAGGTGCCTTGGACCGTTCTGCCTCTGCTGGAACCATTTGCAGATGGTCAAGCGTTAGAAATACTTTGTGAGATGAATTCACTTGAACTTGAACTTAGGTATTGAAACTATAGCAAGCATTGACATCACAGTTTGGCATTGGAGCTGCAACCAAAATCAAAAGGTTTTGAGCTAGCTCGACAATTGGCCATTGTACATGAAAAATGAATTACCGGGTAATTACGTTTAAGCACTAGAGCCGGTGTAGTGTTATATCTAAACTAAGCCTTTTCCGATTGTAATTAATTCATACATCTCTTTACAGCAATAGCTCAGTGGCAAGACTCATCCTTAGCCTCCCCCCATGGAATCACCCCGCACCTCAAAAAGCTACACTGGCTCCTGATCCAGAAGAGATGCCAGCTCAAGATGCTGAGCCACACGTACATAGCCCTGCACAACGCAGGACCAGCAAACATCCACAAACAAATGACCTTCCACCAACCGACCAGACACTTGCAATCTGCTTCCCTCTTCCTCACAGACATCCTCCCAGATCTACTGATCCAACTATGGCGGACGCTCCTTCTCTCACATGGCGGCCAAAGCCTGGAACAACCTTCCCCTGCACCTTAGGAACGCCGCATCGCTCCAGGAATTCAGGAAAGGACTCAAGATATGGCTGTTCGAATAAACAGAGCACTGCGAAGCCGATAGCAACTCTAGCGCCTTGAGACCCTCATGGGTGATTTGCCATGCTTTATAAATCCTGATTGATTGATAACAGTGACGGAACATTGACCTTTATCATATCAGATTATTGTGCCATATGTAACTGAATGCAAATCTGTACCATTCCCGTAGACACACTATAAATAGCATGCGCCTCCGTGTGTTGGTGATCAAAAGGTGTCTAGAAGAGGGTCCGTGTCCATGCACCATCATCGAGGAGCATTTCACCTTCTGTAAGTGAAGGGCTTTATTGAAACAATTTTTGAACATTTATGTGGTCTTTTTATACTGTGTTTAATTAAAAATGTATTGTAATTTGTTAACTGTTTTAAAGTTTAATGTTATTGGTCAATTTGTTGTTATATTTAATAATTTTGATGATATAATGTTCATGTATATTTATTATAATTTATTCAAATAAATATGTATATCATTATGTATATATTTTTGATTTTATATATATATATGTGTGTATATATATATATATATATATATAGATATATATATATATATATATATATATGACTTAATTTGTGATAATTTCATATATTTACAGCTGTAAAGGTGCTTAGGTTTATATTTTATTGTTAAAAGGACAATCTTTTGGTTGTCCGTATTCCAGTTGATGATATTTTAGTTATGTTTAGTATGTTTTATTGTAGTGGCAATATTTGCTGTTTTTATATTTTTGTTTAAGATATTTGTGTATTTTATATATTTGTGATAGCAATATGTTTGTAGTTGATATTATTGTTTATTATTTTTAAGTATAGGATCAAGATATGAAGGCAATAAATATTTTGGTTGCCAATATCGTTTTCCTTATTATTATGTCGAATAACGGGAAAAGCCATTGAAATCATACAACCAATCAACCTCTTAATACGACATGAAGTCTGGCCACTCAGAGAGGCACTCAATGCAAATCAGTGTGAGGGGAACTCTTGGGAGACCTGCTTCAGTCAATAGAAGAGTACTTCTTATAAATTATTTTTTTTCAAAATTGTTTTTTCTGATGAACCATGGCTAAGAAAATGCTGAGGGACAGAAACACCACCCACACTAACTAGCAAGTTCTAACCACTGATATCTCACCTTGTGAATTTTCCCAGGAGCCGGACTGTATCTGGAAACTTTTGCTAGCAATCCACTCGCGCGTCAGCAGGTGGTGTCATGCTGCTCCAAGTCAGCTCCGTCCCGCCCATGATATAAAATTAACCCCCCCCCCATATATGCATGACCTCTGAACTCTGATGTCAGTTCCTTTCTGTCCACGCCTTCTGATGAGGATCTAGTGATTCCGGAATTGTATTTTGTGACAGAATTTTACCCCCAAATAGCTGGTTGTGCAGACATGTCTCTCCCTAAAACTACAAGGTTTAAGCAGCATTTGGATTGTCACTGACAAATGGCAGTGACTGACACCCACAATGTCTGTCCGAGGTGTCTCAGATCCAAACAAGACTTGGAGTCACGTGACTGCTGTGTGAAAATGAATCGCAAGGCCATTCTCTATCGCAAAACTTGCCATCACTGAGCTCCACAAGAAGTAGAAATAGCAGTTCTGGTCGAAGTTGAGGGCACGGACACACTCCTGAGGCCACTACCATAACCAATCTTCATCAAGGTAGGTCAAAGGAGTAAAGGAAGAACAAAGGGGTGGAAGCACGAGTCTCCGTCGGCCCGCCATTCCCACCCATCGGAGTTGTAGAACGTCCTGGGCTCCTCTAGGCCACGGAGTCACTCCTCCACTTTGAAGCCAATTCCAATGTTGATCCCAATGCACCTGATCTTCCCTGGCCATTTGCGATGCCACAACAGCTTCAAGAGCCAAAGCAGGTTACATCACTTCAGGCCCCATGGATTTGAGGTGCCCTTCAGTCCAGTTACTGCCTCTGGATCCGTCATGCGCTGACACTTGGTCTCAATTCGAGGCAGACCCTTTCCTCGAGCACGCCGTCACCAAATTTGCCACCAGCACAATGTCCATCGATTCTTCTTGTACTACAACTGGTGGCGAAAGCCTGAGCTCTGACGCTGGCAGCTACGTTACTGATGTTGGAAGCAGAGCCAATAGTTTCATCGAACTCAGAAACCCATTTTCCACTTCTGAGACAACGCCAATATACCCATTCAGATACAGATATGTACACTGCCCACCATGATGATGATAACAAAGCAGATAACAACAGATATGGTGAACCTGATAATGATGGCAAACATTTTGATGACTTACAAGATGCTAGAGGCCTGGAAACCTCTCCAGACATTGATCTTTCATTCCCTCTTTCAGTAATGACAACTGAGGAGTCCACTGCTGTCACGACAATCATGGAGAGAGCAGTAGAGGTCCTCGACCTCAATCAATCAATCAGTGAATCATTGGGTTTATACAATGCAGCTAAAAACCAAGAGGGGTATCCAGGTGCTGAAGTAAAGACTAGTGTCCTGACTGAGGTCTTTAATCCGGAGCAGACCACTCAAGAACCTCTGTTGCTCTACAATGCAGCAGAGCTAGGATCTTGTCCCCGGTAAACAGACAGGTGGCAAGGTGGCATAGAACTGCTCCAGGGGATCCCAATGTCCTGCTTCAGTGCCTCACCCAGTAGACCCTAGTGGTACAATCATCTACCAGTCACCTGAACCCCAAGGCCTTCTCACAGGGAATCTAAGAGAATGGAATATCACCATGGGTATCAGAAGGTTACAATGGAATGGCATGGGCAATCTGTTTTCTTTTTACAGAGAACATTTTCAAACACATAAATCACTCCTTAAAATGTTTCATTGTTTTGGGAGCTTTTGCTTTTTATAGGTTTCAGCACACTTGGGAATAAATCTGGCATAAAATTCTAACATACCAATGAAGGACCTTAACTGGTCTCTTTGTAAACTGCAGTGTCAAACTACTCAATTGCATTGACATGACTGCTTTTAGACTCTGCCCTATTGGAGGACAATCTGTAACCAAATAATCTATGCTCAAAACTCCAGAATCTATGTTATGTTAATGAGGGGATGTCTGTCAATCCAAATTTTAGAGCTTAAATTTCACAAATCAACACACACGCACACTGTTGTCATTGCGAGATTATGCAACCAAAGACAACCATTCAGAACTTTCTGTTGGTTCACTTACCTCTTGTTAAAAAATGTATTAAGTTATTTTCTCAGTTCACAGATCTTGGGAAAAAAGTACTGTCAGTTCATCATGTATTCTTTAAGTTCCCAAGTGACTTCTAAGGATTTGACCAGTTCAGGAGTTAAGCAGTCAATGGGCCAAGAAGGGGGAGGCTTGGATCAAAACATATCCAAAACAAGATTGGTGAATGTTCTCTCAATTGGTGGTTAAAGAGGGGTAAACTTCTAGGTGGTCAGTCACTGGGTTCCACAAAGTCTCATTTGATACCAATGACAGATGCTTCCCAAATAGGTTAGGAGCACATTTGAACAGCTTACTTGTCAACGGCAAAAGGTCAAAGTGGGAGTCGAGCTCAGACTAGTAAGTTTAGCTCTCAAAGCTTTTCTTCAAGTAAAAGACTTTCAAGTGTTGATTCAAACAGAGGACACCACAGCAAATGAGGGGGGCATCTCTCATCTTATAACGAGAGGCTCAGAGTCCATGGTTGTTTGTACTATATCACAGGGTGGACCTTTGTAAGAAGCATGTTCCATCTCTTTGCAGACATCCTCAGCCATCAAACTCAGTGGTGTTTGCGAGGTGCAGAAGGGATGGGGCGGCTGGCAGGGTGAGGGGAATAAACATTAAATAAAAAAATTAAGAAAAACAAAGCTTCCCTCCTCCATCGCACTGCTCCTCTGCCTTCTCCCGTCTCGCTGGTGCTGCAGGCACAGGCTCCCACCCTGCCCTGCGGCCAATCCTGACGTTGCTCAAAGCAGCTTCATAATTGGCTGGGAGTGCCCAGCCAGGGTGCTCCCAAGCAGACTAGGAGCCTGTGCAGGCTTCCAGTGCACATGTGGCCAAACATATATGCACAGTGAGGGGGAATGCTGTGCACTCCCCCTCAGTGCACGCTACCCCATTGGCCCCGCCCTTTTCAAAGAATATACATAGTTTATTATCCTTTTCTTTGAAAGTGTTTGCAGCTACCACTGCTGGCGGGGGGACAACGCTCCTCTGCCCTATTAGAGGAGCCGCCCCTGATCAAGCTACAGAGACTAATGAGTGGGAACTGGATGACAGGCATTTAAATCTTATCCTCCCTTGATGGGGACACTGGAGAGGGACGTTTGTGGCACATCAAAATTACAAATGTTGCATGTTGCCCAGTGGGTGTTCCGGTCCACAGTTCAACGGGGAAGCATATTTTTAGTGGATTAGAGAGGAATTTATTTCCCAATTTCTTTGTTTCCGAGTATTATTTGTCAGATAAGGAGAGAACTGCAAGGCGATTCTTATTGCACTAGTGTGGCAAAAACAGCACTGATTCCCAAAGCTGTGGAACATGTTACTAAAGATTCCAGTGCAGTTCAAGTTGGACCTGTTTCTGATGACACGTCACTAGGTACATATTCCTCATCAAGATCCTACGTCCCTGCAGCTCACAGATAGGTTCCCAAAACTTAGGAATTGGTGTTTTAGACAGTCCTGAGGGCTGGGAAAGTATAAGAGACTGCAAAAACCCCATCCATTCTTAAATCACACAACATGAAATGGAAGAGATTGTTCATTTGAGCTCAATCCAAGAATTTGGGTTTATTTAAGATTGCTGCTAATCAAATTCTCCCTTATCTGTTACAGCTGGCACAAGCGGGAATTGATTTATTCTTTCATCAGAGTTCATTTGGCAGAGATTTCTCACTATTGAAAAAGTTAGCTAAACAAGTGTCCCTCCTCTCCTTCATATTTAAGGCTTGATATGCTTCTCTATAATCTGGTGAGCTCATCAAAATATGGCTGTTGGTGCCTCTAAGGAAAGTTGAGATGGGTGCCTGCCTCTCTGATTAGCCAGACTTAGGGTTATAAAAGGAGGTTGATTGGTTGCATGGTGTCTAGGTGTTACTCAGTATTATTCAGTGTACTGTTACACCGCTATACAACATTGACTATTGATCCAGTGCGTCTGCCAATGCTGCGACAGCCTGGAATCGGGGAAAGATGCCAATGCTAAAGAACATCAGCTAGTGTTAAGTGATTTTTTTCTTCTCCTGTCCCACAGAATCTTAGAACCTTGAAGTGAAACTCACCCATCACTAGAGTGGAGATAGCTGTGCAAACTCTCCAGGGGGCATTGATTGTCTTCATTGTTTCCACTTGCCACCACCTCAGGCACCCCCTACCACAAATGACCAGCCACCTCCAGCAAGGCCAGTGGGTAGTAAACACAGTACTCACTCACTTTCCAGTCAGTGTCAAAACCCCAGCCTCCTTTGAATGATTCTGTCTGATTGACAAAAGACTTCCATCTGAATTACATTCACTCACAAATCAAGTAAGATTCAACATTTGTGATTCACTTGTTGTAATAAAATGTTAGGGGGTTCCCTTCTTGCTATTCAGGAAGGGTGTTCCCCACACTCACTCTGCCACCCAGTCGGTGCCTGCTCTTGTGGCCTTTGGGTCTGGCTTGCGCCACATAGGGAAGCATGATAAAGTTCCAAATACTCGTAGACACATCCTACTAGGAACCAAACAGATACACCCACTTTTGCCCTCCACTGGGAACCAAACACCCCATTGTAGCCCTTGACTCTGAGTATAGCTTAGCAGTGCAGTCTATGGCCTACTCAAAAGAGGTTGTGTGGGCTAGTAATCACCATTCACTGACATGCAATATCTGATAGAGACTTCTAGCCACAGATGCCTACCCCTGTGCATCGGTAGGTGGCATTGTTTGGCTCTGCATGGCGTCGTCAACGTCGTCCGTACCAGAAGTGACGTGCGGTGACTATTATGATGCCACCCCAGCACTCTAACATCAGTTCTATTCTTTCTGCTCCAGTCAGTGCAGATCTGGGAACAGATAACCCTTAGTAATTTCTTGACTATAGTTTTTTTTACTTTTGTCAAACTGTTTTTGAGGTTTTTTTCCTCCTGATGTGGCAGGATGTCATCAAATTAGGCTGGCTTCAAGCCCTGCGTCGCCTGTCAGTCACATACCTGCACCTTGTATGCCTCTGGTGCCTCGAGCATGCCCATGACCTAAAGGCCTGCACCAGTGGCCGTGCCATTAACCCACAGGCCTTGAGGGAGCAATCCCTCAAACTCCTGGTGGCTTGATGTGCTATGCCATGATGATCGAGCTCCTGGTCAAGAGGAAGTTCCTAGAAGCAATTATGAAGTCAGAGATCCTCGTCACACTCGCAGTCATCGGGTCACATAGGTAAGTCACACCACCACAAGAAGAAGTTGAAGAGATCTTCAACTTCACCTTGTCCGTCGGCCGACAAGAAGAGACAAGGGAGTGTCCACATTTGAGGTCTGGCTTACAAGTTTACAAGAGCCAAAGCAACTCCTACCCAGTTAAAAATATTCTATGAGTCCATGCGCCTCATATTTGGGTGGCTCGTTTCCCTCCAGCGTGCCTTTCTTGCTCCGAGAGCTCGGCAGTGGCTGCTTCTGGGTCTGCGCTAGCTGCTGCTGCCCCAGCACCAGTCAGGCCACTTGGATCCATTCCTAGATCTGGACCAATGCTGGTTGTACCACCTCGATGGTCCCGATGTTGACCCTACCAGCGCTGCTGGCGCCCACCAGCAGCGCTGTCCTCATTCTTATCACCTGAAAATGATCCGGAGCCAAAGGGGTGTCATCCGACGCTGCCTTCGATTCCCAGGCTGTTGCAGATGGGAGGGATGCAGCTAAGGTCATACTTCGCTGTGGGCTAGACATAACCGACTCACAGGGGAGAGTTGTTCATCAAAAGTGGCCCTACAGCACCGTGTGTGGTTGAAGACAACTGACTTTTCTGGGGATGTCCATGCTTCGCCTACAGATTTGCCCTTTGATGGCTCCGCTCTCAACGGAGACAAGGCGGATTCATCGCTGGAGCACTTTAACCTCTTAGCTGATGGGCCTTTTCCCCCCCAGTGCTGAGCCCTTTTTTGGCTATTTGGGGTAGTTTGCGCTTAGACCTTCATAACTTTTTGTCCACATAAGCTATCCACGCCAAATGTGCGTCCTTTTTTTCCAACATCCTAGGGATTCTAATGGCACCCAGAGTTTGTGGTTTCCCCTGGAGGAGACCAAGAAAATAGCCAAAATTCAGTGAAAATTTCGTTTTTTCCAAAAAAATGGGGAAAAAGGGCTGCTGAAGAAGGCTTGTGGTTTTTTCCCTGAAAATGCCATCAACAAACGGTTTCTGGTGCTGAAATCACTATCTTCCCACCTTTCAGGAACGGGCAGACTTGAATCAGAAAACCACATTTTCCAACACAAATTTGGCATTTTACTGGGACATACCCCATTTTGACTATTTTTGGTGCTTTCAACCTCCTTCCAGTTAATGACAGGAATGGGTGTGAAACCAATGCTGGATCCCGGAAAGCTAAACATTTCTGAAAAGTAGACAAAATTCTGAATTCAGCAAGGGGTCATTTGTGTAGATCCTACAAGGTTTTCCTACAGAAAATAACAGCTGAAATAAAAAAATATTGAAATTGAGCTGAAAACAACAGCCATTTTTCTTTATGTTTTACTCTGTAACTTTTTCCTGCGATGTCAGATTTCTGAAAGCAATATACTGTTTTGTCTGCTGGACTCTTCTGGTTGCGGGGATATAAAGGGCTTGTAGGTTCATCAAGAACCCTAGGTACCCAGAGCCAATAAATGAGCTGCACCCTGCAGTTGGTTTTCATTCTATACTGGGTATACAGCAATTCATTTGCTGAAATATGAAGAGTGAAAAAGAGGTATCAAGAAAACCTTTGCATTTCCAAAATGGGATCAAGATAAGGTTTTGAGGAGCAGTGGTTATTTGCACATCTCTGAATTCCGAGGTGCCCATACTAGCATGTGAATTGCAGAGCATTTCTCAAATAGATGTCTTTTTTACACACTCTCTTATATTTGGAAGGAAAAAATGTAGAGAAAGATAAGGGGCAATAACACTTGTTTTGCTATTCTATGTTCCCCCAAGTCTCCCGATAAAAATGATACCTCACTTGTGTGGGTAGGCCTAGTGCCCGCGACAGGAAATGCCCCAAAACACAACATGGACACATCCCATTTTTTGATAGAAAACACAGCTGTTTTTTCCAAAGTGCCTACCTGTAGATTCTGGCCTCTAGCTCAGCCGGCACATAGTGAAACCTACCAAACCTGTGCATTTTTGAAAACTAGAGACCTAGGGGAATCCAAGATGGGGTGACTTGTGGGGCTCTGACCAGGTTCTATTACCCAGAATCCTTTGCAAACCTCAAAAAGTGGCTAAAAAAACAAGTTTTCCTCACATTTCGGTGACAGAAAGTTCTGGAATCTGAGAGGAGCCACAAATTTCCTTCCACCCAGCGTTCCCCCAAGTCTCCCGATAAAAATGATACCTCACTTGTGTGGGTAGGCCTAGCGCCCGCGCCAGGAAATGCCCCAAAACACAACGTGGACACATCCCATTTTTTGACAAAATACAGAGCTGTTTTTTGCAAAGTGCCTACCTGTAGATTTTGGCCTCTAGCTCAGCCGGCACATAGGGAAATCTACCAAACCTGTGCATTATTGAAAACTAGAGACCTAGGGGAATCCAAGATGGGGTGACTCGTGGGGCTCTGACCAGGTTCTGTTACCCAGAATCCTTTGCAAACCTCAAAAAGTGGCTAAAAAAACAAGTTTTCCTCACATTTCGGTGACAGAAAGTTCTGGAATCTGAGAGGAGCCACAAATTTCCTTCCACCCAGCGTTCCTCCAAGTCTCCCCATAAAAATGATACCTCACTTGTGTGGGTAGTCCTAGCGCCCGTGACAGGAAATGCCCCAAAACACAACGTGGACACATCCCATTTTTTGACAAAATACAGAGCTGTTTTTTGCAAAGTGCCTACCTGTAGATTTTGGCCTCTAGCTCAGCCGGCACATAGGGAAACCTACCAAACCTGTGCATTTTTGAAAACTAGAGACCTAGGGGAATCCAAGATGGGATGACTCGTGGGGCTCTGACCAGGTTCTGTTACCCAGAATCCTTTGCAAACCTCAAAAAGTGGCTAAAAAAACAAGTTTTCCTCACATTTCGGTGACAGAAAGTTCTGGAATCTGAGAGGAGCCACGAATTTCCCCAGCGTTCCCCCAAGTCTCCCGATAAATATGATACCTCACTTGTGTGGGTAGGCCTGGTGCCCGCGACAGGAATAGATCACACAACGGTCAATGTTGGTCCTTACGTGAGGCAGCTGTTGACCCTGGGGTGATCCATTCCTGACACAGGCACTAGGTGTAGGCACTCAAGTGGGGTAGTGTTTTTATCAGGACAGGTGAGGAGTCACTGGGTGGTAGGAATGTTGTGGATCCCAGCATATTCCTGTAGTTTGTGTGACAGAAATGCGAGAAAAATTGAGTTTTTTTCAACATTTCAGCTTTGCAGGGTATTCTGGGTAAGAAAACTTTGGGGAATCCACACAAGTCACACCTCTGTGGACTCCCCCGAATGTCCAGTTTCCAGAAATGTTTGAGTTTAGTGTATTTCTCTATATGGCCGCCGAATCCAGGACCAAAAACACAGGTGCCTGTCTTACAAAACCAGTTTGTTTTGCCATAGATAATTTTGATGTCTCCACAATATGATTTGGGTGGTGGAATTTGGGGCTGAACTAAATTGGGGAGTTCCCAAGAGAGCACTCTCTCTCTCTCTCTCTCTCTCTCTCTCTCTGCTTGCCGCCGCATTCACCTGCTCTCTGGGTTGGCCTAACCCACTATTACCCAGTTGCACGAACAGCTTGCGAAGGGACAGCAGGACTGTCCTCATCACCTCCCTCATAATGTACTGGAAGAGGAGTTATCGAATGGGACTCCTCTGACTGAAAAATCACTCCCAGAGTCTGCGCCATTGTCCTATCCCTCAGATGCTGTCTCAGTATCTGATGTCTCAGTCTCTGATCCTATGTCAGAGCGGTCCTCTATAACCCGAGTGCAGGCAGCAGTCATCCATCAAGATGCCATCTCTGCTATTGGCTAAACTGTTGCTCTAAAACAGTAGCCAACGTAGACAGTCACAAAATCGATGGTGTGTGTGAGATACGTGCAACAGTAGAGGCCACCTTACCTGCGCTTCTTCCCTCAATCAGCACGTACTTTCAAGACACTCAAAAAACACCTTGTCACATACCATTCGTCACAGTCTTTAGCACCTCCTGCGCCCAGTCCAACAATTATTATTGGTGCTCCCACTCCCTCCTCCTCAGATTCCCTCATTACCACCCAGCAAAAGTGTCCTTCATATCTCCATAGCCGCACTCCACCCGCACATACATTTCATTGGTATTATAGCGCAGGTAATGGCTGACTTTACTAATGTACTCAGCTATTTACACAAAATACAGATTTGCTCTTTGCAGTAGGCATATAAACCTTCTGCGCTTCTTTATGGCACTAAAACTGCCACTAGACAAGTCGGACCCTTTTCCCCCCAGGGAAACCACACACATATTGACAAAAGTGATATATATATGACAGCCAACCACCTGAAACTCAACTCAAGCAAAACCGAAATAATCCTCTTTGGCCCACACAAAAACACCTGGGACCCCTCATGGTGGCCCACCACGCTAGGCCCTGCACCCACCCCCGCCAACCACGCACGCAACCTCAGCATCATCCTAGACTCCTCCCTCTTGATGACCCAACAAATCAACGCTCTCACCTCCTCATGCTTCAACACACTCCGTATACTGAAAAACATTCAAATGGATCCCCACAGAGACCAGAAAAACTGTCACTCACGCACTCATCAGCAGCAGGCTTGATTACGGAAACGCCCTCTACGCCGGCACCACTCTAAAACTCAAGCACAAACTACACGCATCCAGAACTCAGCAGCACGACTCATCCTCGACCTCCCCCGACACAAACACATCTCTCCACACCACAAATCCCTCCACTGGCTCCCCATTGACAAAAGGATCACCTTCAAGATCCTCATCCTCGCACACAAATCACTCCACAACACAGGCCCTGCCTACCTCAACGAGAGTCACCTTCCACACCCCCACACGAAACATCCGCTCAGCTGACCTCTCTCTCGCCTCTGTCCCCCGCATCAAACACACCACCACCGGGGGCAGATCCTTCTCCTACCTTGCACCCAAAACCTGGAACGCCCTCAACCCACCTTCGCAAGACCCAAAACCTACTTCTTTTCAGGAAGGGCCTCAAAACCTGCCTTTTCGAACAGTGAACCTCCCAGCCCCTTTCCCTCCCCAGTCCCCCCCCCCCCAGCGCCTTGATACCCTCACGGGTGAGTAGCGCGCTTTATAAATCTCTTTGATTGATATATATAGATCTACCTCTATATATATATCTATCTATAGATATATCCATGTACATAGATATAGCTATCTACATAGATATATATATATAGATCTATATATAGATCTATTTTTTTTAGTTGTTGTATGGTTTCCTTGGGGGCCAAAATGGCCCCCAGGGAAACCCTACAACATCTAAAAAAAAATATTGCCCACGGGCGACCCCCTGTCATTTTTTTATTTTTTTTTATTTTGGAAAAAAAAAATCCCCTGGGGGCACCTACCTTTTTTTTTAATAATAAGTATGCCTGGGGGGGGCAGCCCGTTTTCCAAGGGGGCTGCCCCCCCAAGTGAAATCCCTGGCGTCTAGTGGTGTTTCCTGGCCCCCGATCGCAGCTGTGCAGCAATCGGGGCCAGGAAAC
Source organism: Pleurodeles waltl (assembly GCF_031143425.1). Taxonomy (NCBI): domain Eukaryota; kingdom Metazoa; phylum Chordata; class Amphibia; order Caudata; family Salamandridae; genus Pleurodeles; species Pleurodeles waltl. Next base: position 1,053,892,694 of record NC_090443.1, read on the forward strand.
ACTTTCAGAGGTCACTTTCACTTACGAGGCCCCCCGATCGCACCCGAGGATTTATTAATGGCCGTCGCCCGCATTTGAGGGGTTAAGGACAGCAGAGCTACGGCAGGGTCCTTGGGCCTTTCTGTGGCCCCTGGTAACCCACAATCTGCCTTTTGCTTCTTTCATGGCCAAGAAGGGGCTTCCACTCGCATCTACGCATGCCCAGCCCCTGCGGCATGCAAGCTTCCCAGCCCCTGTGTGGCCAAGGACGCAGTACCCACAGACTCAATGGGTTGAGCAGCCAGAGATCGGGTCAGTTCACCACCCCCCTGCAACCTCCAAACCCTTCCAATCTGCCCTTTTACTATCATGGACACCCAGTGGGCAGCAGGATGTGACATCACCTGCCCCATTGGCAGTCCATAACATCAGACCAGTCGGTTTTGAAGATCGGCTGAAAGGGCTACTCTTTCCGCTTCGTGTCTACCCCTCCCCAATTACCACCAAACTTGAGACAGACTAACAGGTGCTCCCTATCCTTTCTGCACCAGGAAGTTACAGCTGTCATGGCCAAGGGAGCCATAAAAAGGGTGCCGGCACCAGAAGTAGGCTGTGGTTGCTATCCCCGCTACTACCCGGTGCCCAAAAAGGACGGCGGTCTTTGTCCTATTCTAGACCTGTGCCTTCTCAATTTTTTCCTCAAGAAGGAGAAATTCAATATGCTCACACTAGATCAGGTCTTGTCTGCCCTCAACTCAGGATACTGGATGGTAATGTTGGACTTGTAGGATGCATGTTTTCATATTCCCTTCCTGCCTACCCACAGGCTTGTTCTGTGGTTAATGGTGGACCACAAGCATTTTCAGTTCACCGTGCTCCCCTTTGCCCTCACCAGCGCCCCTCAGATGCTCACCAAGGTGATGGTGGTGGTTGCTGCTCATCTGCAGTGATCAGGGGTGACAGTCTTTCTCTATCTCGAAGACTGGCTGTTAAAGGCGGGCTCACCCCAGTCTGTCTGCCGAACCTCCTGCATTCACTGGTATTCATTATCAACATGCCAAAGTCACACCTGACTCCCTCTCAGATGCTCTTTCATCTGAGCCATTCTGGACACAGTGCAGTTTCCGCGAATCCAAGATATTCAGGCCATGCTCCTGTACACTTGATTTTGGTGAGAATGAGTCTGAGGCTGCTGGGACTCGTGGCCTCTTGCATCCGGCTTGTGACCTATGCCCACTGGCATATGTTGGTTCTGTAGTGGGACCTGAAGTTACAGTGGAAACAGCATCAGGGGAATCTCTCCTACCTTGTCTAGATATCAGGGGAAACTGTAAAAGATCTGTAGTGGTGGCTGACGAATCGCAAGTAGGTCAGCAGCAGATCCCTCTCCCTTCCTCAATCACTCCTGGAAAGGAGCGGCCATCTGGGAGCGGTGAATATCAGAGGACCCTGGTCTCTGGCAGAATTCGGACTCCATGTCAACCTTTAAGCTCTGAGTGATCCAATCTGGCATTGAAAGCCACCACCATGTGGTGCTGCAAGAAACAAGGGAGGGTGAGGTTGTGGACCCCTTGTCAAGAGCCTCTGTGTCTCTGGACATGGCTGGAACGTCAGGGCATATCCTTGGTGTTCAACACCTGGCGATGCTCCCTGAACACCAGAGCAAACAAACTCAGCAGCCAAAGATGTCTAGTGGATCACGAATGGCGTCACCATCCAGAGGTGGTGCAAAGTCTCTTTCAGCAGTGGGAAGAGCCTTGGTTAGATCTGTTGGCCGTCGGTGAGTACGTGCAAATCCAGCAGCTCTGTGCGCATGAGTTTCCAAAGAGACTTTCGCTCAGAGATGCTTCTCATCTCCAGTGGAGGCCTCCTGTATGTCTTTGGGCCCATACCACTTCTGTCCAGAGTTCTCAAGAAGATCAGGAATGACGGGGCCCGAGTCATCCCTGTAGCCCCAGACTGGGCACAGAGAGTTTGGTATCCCGAGCTCCTGAACTTGGATTAAACCCAGATCTGTGACTGGGAGTGAATGTTTGATTGGTTCCGCATTCTGTCCATCATTTGTGTTTGTTTGCTTTTGTTGCCCTAAGTGCATTCGGTATGCCCAGACATAGTTCCCGGGCTCACTATGCCACTGGATTCAAGCTAGCCTGGCTGGTGAAGGGTGATACCCTTAAACCGGTTCCAGGATGCTTGTTTCTGGTCCAAGGAGGACCTGGTCTGGCAGTTCGAGCTGGACTGTTCCCATGGGGAACAGGGTCAAGACCGATTTGCATATGGCTGGGTCCAAACTGGGGTGCCATGGTGAGCAAAAGAATTAATGGATTAAACCCAGGTCTGTGACTGGAGGTGAATGTTTGATTAGTTCTGCATTTCGTCAATCAGTTGTGTTTGCTTGAGCATGGCCATCAGTCACCTGATCAGACTGCCCCTTTGGGAGGATCTTCTGTTGCAGCACCAGGGGAGGGTCCCCCACCCAAACCTGTCAACTCTTGCCCTTTCTTGTGTGGAGACTGAGTGGCGACAGTTGACAGCCTTTGACCTACCTCTCAAAGGGGGTCATTCTGACCCTGGCGGCCGGTGGCCGCCAGGGCCACCGACCACGGGAGCACCGCCAACAGGCTGGCGGTGCTCCCACGAGCATTCTGACCGCGGCGTTTCAGCCACGGTCAGAAGCGGCAAGTCGGCGGGCTCCCGCCGACTTACCGCTGCTCGGGGGAATCCTTCATGGCGGCGGAGCGCGCTCCGCCGCCATGAGGATTCTGACAGCCCCTACCGCCATCCTGTTCATGGCGGGAAACCCGCCATGAACAGGATGGCGGTAGGGGGTGCCGCGGGGCCCCCGTAAGAGGGCCCCGCAAAGTATTTCAGTGTCTGCCATGCAGACACTGAAATACGCGACGGGTGCAAACTGCACCCGTCGCACCCCTGCAACTACGCCGGCTCAATTCTGAGCCGGCGTCCTCGTTGCAGGGGCATTTCCTCTGGGCCGGCGGGCGCTCTTTTGGAGAGCGCCCGCCGGGCCAGAGGAAATGTTAGAATGGCCGCCGCGGTCTTGTGACCGCGGTGCGGTCATTTGGCGGCGGAACCTTGGCGGACGGCCTCCGCCGTCCGCCAAGGTTAAAATCAGGCCCAAAGTCTGTAACATTATCTTGGTAGCCAGGTGTCCCTCTGCCAAGACGGTATATGCCTGCCGTTGGGGAAAACTTGTGGCATATTGTACAGAAACACACAAAAGGTGATGGAAGGAATGCTTGGATTTTGTCTAACCACTGGCAATCATTCAGGGTAGCATCCCAACCCATCTTTCTTTTGTTCACAATGCCACCTCAGTTTGGACCCAGACATATGCAAATCAATCTTCACCCTACTCCTCATGAGACCAGTCCAGTCCAAACTGCCAGGTGGGGTGTAGGAAAGTACCCTCTTTTGGCATGTTTCCCCCAATTTCTGCCTGATGTCAGTGTGTTTGAATGTGTCACTGGGATCCTGCTAATCAGGAGACCAGTGCTTATGCTCTCTCTCCTCTAAATTCTGTCACTGCATACTGGTAACCCAATATTTCACCCAAAATTGGCATACTGATCACCCCTTATAAGTCCCTAGTATATGGTACCTAGGTACCCAGGGCATTGGGATTTCAGTGGCACTATGGGCTGCAGCATTTCCTTTGCTACCCATAGGGAGCCCATGCAAAGGCTCCTACAGGACCACACTACAAACCAGGCCAACCTCCTACATGGGGTCCTCCCGGAACTGGAACACAAGCAACCCAGGATAAGATTTGCCATTGTTATGGTCTCATCAGCCGGGTACAGCTTGGTTGCAGTGACACAGTGAGCGTGAGACTCACATCTAGGCATATGCATGCCACTTAGGGCGGTACATGACATACACAAAAGGTGATGGAAGGAATGCTTGCAATTTGTCTAACCAATGGCGATTGCTCAGGGTAGCATCTCAACCCATTGTTCTTTTTCTCACCATGCCTCCTCAGTTTGGACCAACCCATGTGCAAATCAATCTTTACCCTGATCCTCATGGGAACAAAGGCTTCTCCTTTGAAGCTCATCTTTATGGCCAAGACCCTGCGTAGCTTACTGCCAGGAGGAGGTAACACCTCCTTCAGTGGCAGGCCTCTATTGTTAGTCTTCTTAAGAGTCATTCACACATCTTCCCAGGAGGACACAAGGCTGTCTAGAAGGACAGTCCTTGAGTGCAACCGTAAACATCATTGGAAACCTTGGGCAACAAAAGTGGCAACTTACTAAAGTTGTAATTTGCCCATCTGTGACATTAAATTAGATGTAGGCATTAAACCAGATTTAGGGGGTCATTCTGACCCCGGCCGGCGGCGGAAGCCGCCGGCCTGGCGGGGACCGCCAGAATACCGCTGCGCGGTCAAAAGACCGCCGCGGCTATTCTGGATTTCCCGCTGGGCTGGCGGGCGACCGCCAGAAGGCCGCCCGCCAGCCCAGCGGGAAACACCCTTCCATGAGGATGCCGGCTCCGAATGGAGCCGGCGGAGTGGAAGGGGTGCGACGGGTGCAGTTGCACCCGTCGCGATTTTCAGTGTCTGCATGGCAGACACTGAAAATCTTTGTGGGGCCCTGTTACGGGGGCCCCTGCAGTGCCTATGCCATTGGCATGGGCACTGCAGGGGCCCCCAGGGGCCCCACGACACCCCATACCGCCATTCTGTTCCCGGCAGCCAAAACCGCCAGGAACAGGACGGCGGTATGGGGGTCGGAATCCCCATGGCGGCGCAGCAAGCTGCGCCGCCATGGTGGATTCCCCAGGGCAGCGGGAAACCGGCGGTACACCGCCGGTTTTCCGTTTCTGACCGCGGCTGTACCGCTGCAGTCAGAATGCCCATGGGAGCACCACCATCCTGTTGGCGGTGCTCCCGCGGTCGTTGGCCCTGGCGGATTTTACCGCCAGGGTCAGAATGACCCCCTTAGTGCATTGATTCTAATGATACCTTGAAGTACCCACCTCAGTAGTTCCAATCAGAAGTTAGCAGGGCTGAAGTGTCAGCCTGTAACATTGTACTTGCCAGTGGGGCCTCCAGCTTCTCTCACAGTAAAAACAACAATTTAAGGCTTTTAATGTCAGAACGTGAAAAACATAGGTTCTGCTTTGTAATATATTGCACCCTGTCTTAGGACTTAAGTGGCGTGTGTAGCAGTAATTTATATATATTACAAAGGGAGGTTTGGGTTTTGCCATTACTTTAATGGAAAAGTCAAGTTAGTTATTCAAACTGCTCTACCAGTCTGCAGTGGCAGTTTCGGAGACATAGGGGGTCATTACAACATTGGCGGTAAAAGACGCTTTCCGCCGTGAAGAAGACCGCCAATACACCGCCGCGGAATTCCGCCACAGCTATTATGACCCACAGCTTGGAATCCGCCAAAATTGAGACACACACACAAGTCCGCCACACCAAAGGTCAGTGATAAACTGGCGAAAACAAAACCTCCACTGTCACGCCAACAGAAACACACCCATGCTATCACGACACACGAATCCACGCGGTGGTCTTTCAACTGTGGTATTCCATTGGCGGTACACACCGCCGCGCTCAAAATACACACACATCTCCAAAACACCGTCACATTGGACAATTCAAAATACACACACCTGAGACACATACACACACCACTCCCACACAATCAATACTATATAAAACACACACCCACAAACCCCTACGACCAAAAATTTAGATGAAGGCCAGAGAGAGAGCACAGCACAGACAACCCCACCACACAGAGGCACACAACACCATCACCCACACTACATCCACACACAGAACACCACACACCACTACATACCACCACACTCATCACCATATACACCACCCCACACATCACCTACACCACCCCATAGCACGGCAAAGACACCCCAGGTTCTCGGAGGAGGAGCTCAGAGTCATGGTGGAGGAAATCGTACGGGTAGAGCCCAGCTATTTGGATCACAGGTGCAGCACACCTACATAGCTAGGAAGATGGAGCTATGGTGAAGAATAGTCGACAGGGTCAACGCAGTGGGACAACATCCAAGAAATCAGGAAGAGGTGGAACGAACTCCTGGGGAAGGTGTGTTCCGTGGTCTCCAGGCACAACATCGCGGTACAGTGGACTGGCGGCGGACCCCCACCTCCTCCCCCACAACTAACAACATGGGAGGAGCAGGTCTTGGCCATTATGCATCCTGAGTGCCTCGGAGGAGTCAGTGGAGGAATGGACTCTGGTAAGTCAATTCTTAACTATCATATCCCCCACCCTACCTGCATGCTATCACAGACCCCCACCCTCACCCCCTCCCCTATCACTCCAACTTCTCACATATGTACTACTAACACAAACCACCCATCCCAACACCAAGCCCTGCATGACACAACAAAGCATGGACACCCCTCACCGAAGCATGCCCACTGCACATACCCATAACACCCCCCCAACCATCATCACACAAGCCCCCACCCAGGAATGCTAGCATTGGGTTACACGGTCACCCACCCATTGCACACCATGACACACACAGATCCAATAATCATGCTTTTACACCCCTGCAGGACCACTACCCAACGTCACCAGACAGGAGGGTCCAGACATTTCTACCCCACCCACAGAAGAGGCCCACAGTGATGAAAGCAGCTCTGTCCAACTGGATCCAGATGACCAGCCCGGACCATCGCGGGCCTCGGGACAGTCGGTTCCCCACACCCAGTCACAGGCCACCACAGACCTTCCACCCTCTGGTAACACCAGCACAGCACCCACCCAGCGGGCCCATACCTCCGTACCCAGGACACGTCAATCAGCTGTGTGTCCACCACTACAGCGAACCCAGGATAACCCACCACCCCAACAACATCAGGGACCTGGGGGCAGTGGTAGTGGGCACACGGTCCAGGGGACGAAGGCCCAGGAACACAGGGGAAACTGGGAGGGCTGCTGTGCGACAGGGGGCAGACAGGCCTAGGGAACCCACTCTCCATGAGGCCCTCTCCTCCATCATGGGAGCCTACCACCACTCCCAGGAGACGATGGCAACGGTCCTGGCCAAGTTTCAGGAGACCCAGCGCCTGCAGGAGGAACAATATTTGGGCTTCAGGGAGAAACTCAGAACCATCAGCACCGCCCTGGGCACCATCGTAGGGGTGCTGAAGGAGATACCTAACACCAGGAGGGACACCGTGGCACTCCAAGGGGCCCCTGACACTACCATGGACAAAAAACTGCCCACCACCTCCGCCGGCGCTAGTGGACAGGTGGCACTGCCACAGGACCACCACACCAGCACCCCACCCCCTGCAGACGGAGAACCACCCGCAAGCGGTTTCTGAGATCCAGGAACAGGACAGAGCACAATGCCAAGACCCCCGCCAAGAAATGAGACCACCCTGATTGTCATCCCACTGTCCCACTTTGTAACCCTGTCCATATTGGAACTGCCCCAGCTCCACTTCCTATGCCCATATGGGCAGTGCACCTGTGAGACTAATAGACTGGACTCTGCCATGGACATTCCTCCACCATCACCCCTCACCATTTTACCACCACCCTCCAATATTTAGCACGTCAATAAACACCCTTGAAGCACAAAACAATCTGGAGTCAGTCTGTGATTTTGAAAATGTGTATGAGCAATGACAGTGACAAATTCCGTTCTCAAATGTAATGTCAACATACCTATGTCACACATCTCAAGTCCATGAGGAATGTAAGCAGATGACACACGTTGGTAACCACACCTGTAAAACCGTAATGGAAATGTACAACTCAGTTACCATATACTGGTTGAAATCGACAGACAGGATAGAGGTAGAAGTGTGAAAGTACTTGTAGTAGGCAGGAATGTGTTCTCACCTGGGTGTCACTGGAAATATTGCTGGATAACTGAGTCCCTGTTGTCAATGTCTTCTTCCTCTGCTTCCTCCTCATCACTGTCCACAGGCTCCACAGCTGCCACAACACCGTCATCTGGACCATCCTCCTACAGAAAAGGCACCTGTCGTCGCAAAGCAGGATTGTGAAGCATACAGCAGGCCACGATGATCTGGCACACCTTCCTTGGTGAGTAGAATAGGGAACCACCTGTCATATGGAGGCACCTGAACCTGGCCTTCAGGAGGCCGAAGGTGCGTTCGATCACCCTCCTAGTCCGCCAATGGGCCTCATTGTAGCGTTCCTCTGCCCTGGTCCTGGGATTCCTCACTGGGGTCAGTAGCCATGACAGGTTGGGGTAACCAGAGTCCCCTAATAGCCACACCCGGTGCCTCTGGAGTTGACCCATCACATAAGGGATGCTGCTATTCCGCAGGATGTAGGCATCATGCAGAGAGCCAGGGAACACAGCATTTACCTGGGAGATGTACTGGTCTGCCAAACATACCACCTGTACATTCATCGAATGATAACTCTTCCGGTTCCTGTACACCTGTTCACTCCTGTGGGGGGGACCAGAGCTACATGGGTCCCATCAATGGCACCTATGATGTTAGAGATATGTCCAAGGGCACAGAAGTCACCTTTAACTGTAGCCAAATCCTCCACCTGAGGGAAAACGATGTAGCTCCGCATGTGTTTCAGAAGGGCAGACAACACTCTGGACAACACGTTGGAAAACATAGGCTGGGACATCCCTGATGCCATGGCCACTGTTGTTTGAAATGACCCACTTGCAAGGCAATGGAGCACTGATAGCACCTGCACTTGAGGGGGGATCCCTGTGGGATGGCGGATTGGTGACATCAGGTCAGGCTCCAACTGGGTACCCAGTTCCTGGATTGTGGCACGGTCAAACCTGTAGGTGATGATTAAATGTCGCTCCTCCATTGTCAACAGGGCCACCAGCGGTCGGTACACCGGAGGATTCCGCAATCTCCTCACATGTCCCAGCGGACGGTGCCTAGGAAGGACAACAGCGACCACAGAGTCAAACAACTCAGAGGTATGTACCCACAGTCTACACAGAACACAAAACATAATACAAAAAGTTGTCTGTATGTGTGTTGAGTCTAGGCCTAGGTATGTGTGACGCAGTTGAAAATGAAGCCATGTGGGCCCCTGAAATGGCAGCTGCCTGACCTCTAAAGTGGGACAATGGGATGTGAGGTAACTGCGCTGGCGTTGTAGACCGTTGCGGTAGGCGGTCGAAGACCGTGGCGCAATGCTACATTGGTTAACATTGGACCCATGGGTCCCAGGAGCCAATGACCATGTACGCCGGCGGTGATGCTACGCACCGCTGCGGACGTGACCGCCATTTTCTAGCTGTTCAATCACTCAATACCTGATTTTCAACAGGAGAGGACCTACACTGCAAGTGCTGCTGTGACCTCGGTCTGGAAGAGACAATGGCTCGTGCGTCTGGGGAAAGGGCCCCTGCCTTCACTGCACAGGAGTTGGAGAAGCTCGTGGACGGGGTCCTCCCCCAGTACACGCTACTCTACGGTCCTCAAGACCAACAGGAAAGTACACAGGGAGCACGTTGTATGTGCTATGCCTGTGTGGAGAGGGCTGGTTGTAAGAAGGAAGGGGCCACAGGTCTGCGTGCATGAAGGACTGTGAATGCATGTGCCACATGGCAAGGGTAGGGATGTAGGCCACTCACTTTGATGGTGCAGTTGGTAATGACTTCTCTTCTTCCCTTGTACATGTCATCTAGGTCAGCACCCACCAGAAGAAGGATATTTGGTGTGCCATCGCCAAGGAAGTCCGGACCCTGGGGTTCCACCACAGACGGAGCACCCACTGCCGTAAAAGATGGGAGGACATTTGCCGCTGGAGCAAGAAGACGGCGGAGGCTCAGCTGGGGATGGCCTCCCAACGTGGGAGGGGTGCCCGTCGCACTATGACCCCCCCGATGTTCCAGATCCTGGCGGTGGCCTACCCTGAGTTGGATGGGCGCTTGAGGGCATCACAGCAGACACAAGGGGGTGAGTACAACATCATCCTGCGTACTTTGCGTGCTGTGAAGGTGTCTGGGTGGGGGAGGAGGGCTGTGGGTTCCCTTAGGCCAGGGCGAGTTCCGTAGGCTAGGCCCCTCCGTATTGCAGGCCATGTGGCACTCCACCCCACCTCTGTAGAGTGCCAAGTACACGTATACATGCCCCTGTGTCATCTATGTGTGCAGATGTCCACCATAGCCATGTAGGCCATATCCCAGGAACTGAATCTGTAGAGCCCAACAGCGCGGCTTAGTGCAGGGGGCTGCTGTGTCTGTATTGTCCGCCAACGGTAGCAGTAAGCCATGCACTCAACCTGTCTTTCTCCTGTCGTTCCCCCCCCTTTTTGTGGTCTCCCTGTTCTTGTGTGCATCAGCATCATCATGTGGAGGTACAGTGGCACCGGAGCACGAGGGAGCTGCATCCCACATGGCCATGGAGGGCCACACCACGGACTCGGAATACACCAGTGGGACGGAGGGCGAGGGGAGCTTCACGGCGGTCACAGGATCAGCAACCAGCGACACAGACTCGTCCTCCGATGGGAGCTCCCTTGTGGTGGCGGCATAATCTGTGCCCCCCACTTCTACAGGTACAGCCGCCACCCCCCCTACCAGCACCGCCCTCCCAGCAGCCCCTCAGCCTTCGCCCTGTGCCCTCTCACCCAGGAGGGTGGGCATCACCTTCGCCCCAGGCACCTCAGCCCCTACCCCTGTCACCTCTGCTGCCCTCAGTGAGGAGGCCATGGACCTCCTCAGGTCCCTCACTGTTGGGCAGTCTACCACTGTGAATGCCATCCAGGGTGTAGAAAGGGAATTGCAACACACAAATGCATTCCTGGAGGGCATTCATTCTGGTCAGGCTGCCCTTCATCGAACCCTGCAAACTCTCGCCTCAGCACTGATGGCAGCCATTGTCCCTGTGTCTAGCCTCCCCCCTCCAACTTCCTCCACCCAGACCCAATCCCCTGTACCCCAGCCTATCCCAAGCACACCATCAGACCAGCCTGCACACACCTCAACACACAAGGGAAGCTCAAGCAAACATAAGCACCACACATCCCACAGGCACTCACGCAAGCATCACACACATACAGACACAGCAACATCCACTGCCTCCACTGTGTCCCCTCCTCGTCGTCTCCCTCCTCCCTCCCAGCCTCGTCTACACCTGCATGCACTACCACTACAGCCACTAGGTACCGCACCAGCACACCCACCACCACACCCCGCTCACCTGCACTCACCACCCCCACTACCATTTACACGTCCCCTGTGTCCTCTCCCAGTGTGTCTGTGACGCCCCCTCCCAAAGTACACAAACGCAGGCGCACACCCACCCAACATACATTCACCTCACTACAGCTTCCAGCGCATGCACCTGCACCAAAAGCCACAAAAGTTACACCTCCTACAACCACCTCCTCTTCCTCCACTCCCAGACCCCCTCCAGCTACCCGTCCCAGTGTTCCTAAGAAACTTTTCCTGACCAAGCTTGACCTCTTTCCCACCCCCCCCTCCAATTCATAGGTCCCGTACTAGCACCTCAGCCAAAAAATCTCCGGTACCAACGGTGCCTGTTAGAGGTATGTGGAGTGCACCGAGCACCAGGGCAGCCAGTGTGACCCGGAGCCACATCACAGCCAGTCCCCCCCCTTTGAAGCACCAGAAGTTGGACAGTGCCCGGCGGGAGTAGGGGAAGACTCCAGCCGGCAAAGCTGCTCACAAGGGTTCCAGGGGGAGTGTCCACTCAGCTGTGACTCCTCCCAAGGTGGGGAAGGGGCAGAAGAAATCGCCAAAGTCTGGGAAGAGCAGCACGGCGGAGAAGACCGCCATCATCCCCGCTGTCCAGGAGGCCACCGCCAGCCCCATCGTCAGTGGCCAGGAGGCCACCGCCAGAGTCAGTGCCCAGGAGGGCAGCCCCGCCGTCACTGGCCAGGAGGCCACCGCCAGAGTCAGTGCCCAGGAGGGCAGGCCCATCGTCACTGGCCAGGAGGCCACCACCAGAGTCAGTGCCCAGGAGGGCAGCCCCATCGTCACTAGCCAGGAGGCCACCGCCAGAGTCAGTGCCCAGGAGGGCAGCCCCATCGTCAGTGGCCAGGAGGCCACCGCCAGAGTCAGTGCCCAGGAGGGCAGCCCCATCGTCACTGGCCAGGAGGCCACCGCCAGCCACAGCCCAGCTGCCCATGAGGGCCCCGGCAGCCACAGCCCAGCTGCCCAATGAAGACCGCCAGCCCAGCAGGGCAATGAAGGACTGCCATGGCAAGCACCGCTGAACAGGTCAGAAACTGCAGACTCAAGCACCGCTGAACAGGGCAAAGACCGCCATGGCAAGCACCGCTGAACAGGGCAAGCACCGCTGAACAGGTCAGAAACTGCAGACTCAAGCACCGCTGAACAGGGCAAAGACTGCCATGGCAAGCACCTCTGAACAGGGCAAGAACCGCTGAACAGGGCAAAGACCGCCATGGCAAGCACCGCTGAACAGGGCAAGCACCGCTGAACAGGGCAAGCACTGCTGAACAGGGCAAAGACCACCATGGCAAGCACCGCTGAACAGGGCAAGCACCGCTGAACAGGTCAGAAACTGCAGACTCAAGCACCGCTGAACAGGGCAAAGACCGCCATGGGAAGCACCGCTGAACAGGGCAAGCACCGCTGAACAGGTCAGAAACTGCAGACTCAAGCACCGCTGAACAGGGCAAGGACCGCCAACTCAAGCACCGCTAGACCATGAGCGGCAGGGCCAGTGACGCAACTGGGACCGTCATGGTGAGAGTGATGCACTCTGGGCACTAGTCCCCCTCCAGAACCAGTGGAGACTGTCATCCACTCACTCTGTCCTTAACAGGATGAAGCACTCTGGGCACCATGCCCCCTCCAGAACCAGTGGAGACATGCATCCACTACCTCTGTCCTAAACAGGATGAAGCACTCTGGGCACCATGCCCCCTCCAGAACCAGTGGAGACTGTTATCCACTTGAGAGACTGTGGCTTTGCACTCCCCAGGATGGTACAGTGGGCAAACCACCCACTGTAGAGACTTGGGAGACTGTGGCTTTGCACTCCCCAGGATGGTACAGTGGGCAAACCACCCACTGTAGAGACTTGAGAGACTTTGGCTTTGCACTCCCCAGGATGGTACAGTGGGCAACCCACCCACTTGTGAGACTTGGGAGACTGTGGCTTTGCACTCCCCAGGATGGTACAGTGGGCAAACCACCCACTGTAGAGACTTGAGAGACTGTGGCTTTGCACTCCCCAGGATGGTACAGTGGGCAACCCACCCACTTGTGAGACTTGAGAGACTGTGGCTTTGCACTCCCCAGGATGGTACAGTGGGCAACCCACCCACTGTAGACACTTGAGAGACTATGGCTTTGCACTCCCCAGGATACATCAATGGGCATGGAGCCCCCTCGTGGATCTGGCATGGTGCACTCATCCGGCTGAGGTGCCCCCCCTTCCCTTCCCCCTGAAGTGCCTGTTGTATTTCTATCTGATGCCCCGGCAGTGTTTTCTCTGTTTTGATCAGGTATCTGATGTGGGCCTCGCCCATGCATTTTGGGCCCAGTGGTCCACGGACAATGAATGGTGCATTACCAGGACTACTAATCGTGATGTATATTTTGTTTAATGTGTGTATATATATATGTATATATTTGGTTACTGTATTTTGATATATTAAAATGGTTGAACTCATTTCCTTTTGTCTTTGCATTCTTCCGGGGGGGTTGGGGGTTGTTACTGTAATGTTTGGATATGCATTGGTGTGTGTGTTGTAGTGGGTGAGGGTCGGGTGGGGGTGGGGGTGTTGTGTGTGTGTGTCCCTGACTTTTGCCTCCCCCTCCCCTATGTTGTAGGTGCAGTACTCACCGTTGTCTTCGCCGCCAGCATTGATGATGGTCGTATAGGAGCAGGAAGACTATCGCAGGGAGAATTTGGAGTTCCGGTTCCATGGCATCCGGATTCCTCGTGGGGTGTGATGAGGTGAGCGTTTTCCCATTGAAATGGCTGTTTCCGCCGTGTTTTTATCCGCGTTGAATCCGCCCCGGAAAAGGTGGCGGATTGGTAGGCTGTGATACTGTGGGCGGTACATTGTCTCCCGCCTGTCTGTTGGCGGTGACCGCCGCGCTGTTTGTCTGTACCGCCGTGGCGGTCGGAGTGTTAAAGTGGCTGTCTTTGTTGGCGGTTTCCGCCACGGTCATAATTCCCATTTTTTTACCGCTGGCCTGTTGGCGGTCTTACCGCAGCTTTAACACCGTCCGCCAGGGTTGTAATGACCCCCATATTTTACTTTGTCCTACTCGTGGTGGTAAAATTAGTGCTGCAGTCCCAGAGTGACACTTTAACTCACAGGTTCTAGGTACCCCTGGTACCATATACCAGGGATTTACCAGTAGGTTACACTATACCAAATGGGCATAAGACAATCACCCATGTACATTTTTAAAGGTCAGAACGTGTGCACTGAATCCTGATTACCAGGGTTCAGGGCATTTCAGAGCCATTACACTAGGGCCTAGTGCTCAAAATGGGGGCAAAAAAGTAGAGCTAAACCTGCAAAAAGCCTGTTTCCTCACAACAGACAGCAGCATATTTTTAATGAGAAGAAGGGAGAGGGTGCTGCTGCTTGCTAGGTGCCCTTCTAAGGTTCAGGCCTTCCTTTGTGGTGCACCTTATCTCCTGCTCTGGAAAGAAAATGCACGCAGGCCTTTTTTGAGCTAGGATTCAGAGCACCGTTTACAACCATTTGCTATAAAGTTGTTTTTCTTGTTTCCGGTGAAAGGACAGCAGCGAAAGGGAGAACACAGAAGAAAAGGTCCATGGAATGTCCATGACCCAAGATTATGAACCTGAAAGGTGTAGAGCTTGGGAGAAGAAAGCGGAAAGGGTCCGTGAGACAGTCCATGACCTAAGAGACTAAAGCCATCATTCTGACATTGGCGGTAAATTCTGAATACCACTGCGGTGATGGCCGCCAACATACTGCTGCGGAGGTGAACCTCCGTCCGCCAGATTATGACATACACACACAAAACCGCCAGAAACCAGCCACAAATACAAATCCACATCCATAACGTTAAGCCACCAAAACAACGCCCTCCAAATAATGACCCACGAATCACCACAGTGGACATTCAACGGCAGTAAACCATTGGCGGTGTACACTGCTGCGGCGGAAATGGCCACCCAAAAACAAAACAAGATGACATTGGCCAGAACACACCTGACTCAAATACACCAACCCCACACACCTACTAACAGCACTATAAAACACCCCCCCACATCACCCACAAACCTTTGCAAACACGAGGAGACCGCTACGCCTTGCCATGCCAATCCCAGTGATAACTGCACACACATACCACAACTACCCATTCATCCATCACGCACCACACATCACCCTCTGCACGACACACAAACCACACAACACCCATGCCCCCACAAAGGCACCCCCTTTTCACTGATGACGTGTTGCGGGTGATGGTGGAGGAAATAGTCAGGGTAGAGCCACAGCTGTTTGGAGCACAGGTACAGCAGATCTCCATTGCCAGGAAGATGGAGCTATGGCGGAGGATCATGGATAGGGTGAACGCCGTGGGAAGAAACCCATGCACAAGGGACGACATAAGGAAGAGGTGGAACGACCTACGGGGTAAGGTGCGTTCCATTGCAGCCAGGCACCAGCTTGCCATCAGGAGGACTGGCGGTGGACCCCCCCCTCCTTCCCCACAACTGACAGCATGGGAGAAGAAAGTCTTGGCAATACTGCATTCTGAGGGCCTCACTGTACCTGGAGGACTGGATACTGGTGACTCACCATTACCAGCCCACCACCACCCATACCTTCATGCCATGTCACCCCCTCACCCTGACTCACTTCACCCCACTCCATCCTACACAGTGCACCACCCCAAATTACCACACCTAAATGTCTACCCCTGCGTGCCATACCTAATGCAATCACATCCCTCCTAGCTCTGCATGCACACCCACCACCAATGCATAGACAGCATGTAGAACTACCCATCCCACAATCCATCACCATGCACTACCAAAGGTGGGAGAACAACACCAGTAGCATTGGGAAAGGTAGAAATGTGGAATATGCAACAGACAATCACTCAAACATATCACTTACATCCCCAGAGGTGCACCAGCCAATGTTAGCGTCGAGGAGGTAGCACGGCAACCCAGTCCCCCACCACAAGTCCCCCACCAGAAGATGCCCTCAGTGATGACAGCAACTCTGGAGGCCTTGATCTGGATGAACTCCGTGGCCCATCTGGGACCACAGGTAAGTCGGCTACCACATCCCACAGCCAGTCCACCACAGGACACCCCCCTCAGACTCAAACACCACAGCAGCCAGCCAATGCTCCCAAACCTCTGTCCCCAGGACACGTCAGTCAGTAGTGTGCCTACCTGTACAGGGACCCGAGTCAACACCACCTAGGCAAGACGATGAGGGTCCTGGTGTAAGTGGGAGTGGGCACTCCGTTCAGGGGACACAGGCACAGAGGGGCAGGGACAGTTGGAGGACAGCTGTGCACCAGAGGGAGGCCAGGCCCAGGGAACCGACTGCCCAAGAAGCACTCACAAATGTCCTGGGAGCTTACCAACAATCCCAGGACAGGATGGGTCAGGCGATCAACATCATGCAGGAGAACAAGTGGCTGCAGGGGGAACACCACCAGGAGGTCATGCAACAATTGCAGGCCATGAATGCCAACATGGCCTCCATTTCAGGGGTGCTGAGTGACATGGCGAATATCATGTGTGAGTACACAACACACCAGCAGGCATCTTCTACCAGCCAGTGTACTGACCAGTCCTCCACATCTGCTGCAGCAAGTGGGCAGGAGGCCCCACCACAGGACTCACAGCCCACCAGCACTCCTCCCCCTGCAGAAGGTGAACCGCCCCACAAACGTTCCCTGCAACCCAGACAGACACAAGAGACAGTTGCCAAGACCAAGACCACCGCCAGGAAATGAACCCCTCCTGAATGTCCCCCTTGTGTTCCACTGATTCACCTTGTTCACTTTGGACTACCATTGCTCCCCTACCTATAGCCCCATGGACACTGGACCTGTGCTACAAACAGACTGGACCAACACCCTGGACTTTTCCCAACCATCACCCCTCTCTATTGAACTTTCCATTGTATTTTTCAAAGTCAAATAGACACCCTTGAACACAACTAGAGTAATAGTGCTTTATCGGTAAAAAATGTGCAATATATTGAACTGCATTAACCTGTGCAAATATCCTGTAATGTGTTAATCCATCCAACAAATGTGTTCCAGCAGTATGTAGACATCACATCAGTACACTGTTATGATCACACCAGCATCATAATGAGGGCCTAAATCTGAAAGATGTGGGGCTTGGGAAAAGGAAGAAGAAAGGGTCTGTGAAACTGTCCTTTACCCAAGAGACTGAACCTGAAAGGCATAGAGCTTGGGAGAACAAAGAAGAAAGGTTCTGTGAACCTGGCCGTAACCCAACAGACTGAACCTGAAAGGAGTAGAGCTTGGGAAAAGGAAGAGGAAAGGGTCTGTGAAACTGTCCATGACCCAAGAGTCTGAATCTGAAAGATGTTGAGCTTAGAACCACCATTTAACTCCAGACAGTTTAAAGGTCCTTACTGATTTTCTTCCTTTATTGTTATTTTTGTCAATGAGATACTTACACTGTGGCTAGAAGTGCATTGTGTAAGTCACATATGTGCACACAAAAGTTATAATCCCTGACAGATGGGTTGGTTCAGGAGAGGATTTGTACCTTGTCGGAGCCACACCTATGGTAGTTTTGTCATCAAGTGCCAATAACTCTTTTGCTTTGAACAGAGAGCTGCAAGTTAATGTCACAGGTGGGACTGTTAGAAAACGGCAACAGCATCAGGTCTTCACCAGCAGCATCAGGTCTTCATCAGCAGCATCAGGTCTTCACCAGCAGCATCAGGTCTTCACCAGCAGCATCAGGTCTTCACCAGCATCTTGAGCCCCTGTGCTGTTTAGTGTGGCTTGTGCTTTTGTTCCCGGAGCCTTCCACGTCCTGCCAGTGATTCCAGATGCTCTGAGCTTGGTTTCTTGTTTCCTAAGGTCCTTGGCAAGTGTCCAGCCACTTTCTCATCTGCAGCCATTCGGTTGACACTTTTCCCCCGACTGCGAGTACACTGACTGCATCACATCCAACATCTGCTCCATCTTTTCAACAAGATTTGTGGACAGGGATTGGTCAGCTGGATGGTACTGCTTCTATCAGTCGGAAACAGGGACCCTGACCCATAATGCACCTGGAGCACATGCAAAACCAGGACTAAGGTTTTGTTTTTTCATACCTAACATTTCTGTAGTTTTCAATGTAGTGAATAATTGCAGCTGTTGCTCACTGCACAGCATGGGTCAGTACTTTGCTTGGTCTTACCTTCTCCTTTTGCACATATTCCTCACTGCACAGCATGGTTCAGTATTTTGCTTGGTTTTACCTTCTCCCTTTGCACATGTCCCTCACTCGTGGTTCAGTGCTTTGCATGGTTTGACTTCTCCCTTTTCACATGTCCCTCACTCGTGGTTCAGTGTCTTCTCCCTTTGCACACGGCCCTCACTCGTGGTTCAGTGCCTTTTTCCTTTGCACATGTTCCTCACTGCACAGGGTGGTTACGTGCATTGCTTGGCTTGCCTTCTCCCTTTGCACCTGTACCTTACTGTACAGCATGGGTTGTTCCCTTATTTGAAATGCCTTTTCCTTGGGCACCCAGTCTGTTCATTCACTGCATGTTATATTCTGTTTGTTATGTATTGGAAGTAACCAAAGGAGAGTCTGCCCATGGCAGGTGGCTATCTGCAGCACATGTTGCCTAGACTGAGTCTGTGAAGTACCTGAGAGGAGAAGACACAGAGGACTGTGCCTTCTGACACATGCTAATGGGCTGCTGGTTTTGATTAGGGGTGTGTGAAATGACACCTGTGTGACTGCAAAATTATGCCTGAGTGACATTTGTCTCACCCAGATGTGTATGAAATTGGTCCTGCTTATGTCACTGGTGATGTTTGGCATGAGAAAAACTGGGGTAAATGAGAACAAAACAAACAAAGGTGCACATAAAAAAACAAATAGGACAGGTGGCTCTGTGTTCAGAATTCTGAGCTGCCCTGAAAGTCCAGAGGAGGGCTCATTTAAAAAATCAAGCCCAACCATTAGGTCGGATATATTCACTCCAGTGTGCACAAAGTAAAAGAAAGGCTTGTGGCCTTCCTCTGCATTAGTAGGGACAGGGTATGGATGGCCTGCTTTTCATCTGGTCGTTCAACCTGGATAGTGCAAGGGCTTTGGGGAAGTCCGTACAAGCAAGGAA
The DNA here is from genome assembly GCF_031143425.1 of Pleurodeles waltl. Lineage (NCBI taxonomy): Eukaryota > Metazoa > Chordata > Amphibia > Caudata > Salamandridae > Pleurodeles > Pleurodeles waltl. Next base: position 1,053,911,995 of record NC_090443.1, read on the forward strand.
CCAGATGGCCAGTCTCTCAACCTACATGGTGGAGAGCTCTGACGGACCCAAGCCAGAGCTCCAGCAGGTTCAGGGGCACAGTCCCCTGTGCCTAGGCTCCATCCACTCTCCTACTGTGTCACAAAGTGCCCAGGAATCTGCTCCACAGGTTACAGTAGGGCCTTGCTGCTTCTCAGGGGTGGAACACTCTGACCGGGCCCAGGTCAGAGCTCCAGCAGGTCCTTGGTATGGTCTCCTGTGCCTGGGCTGCAACTGCCCACTCACCATGTCATACAGTGCTCCGAATGGGGCTCTGCAGACCCTGCGAGGGTCTCCTAGCTTCTCCAAGGTAAAAAGCTTGGGCCAGGTCCACGTCAGAACTTCAGCAGGCCTGGTCTCCATCTGTTACCGAATCGCAATTTGGAATTGCCAATACATACTGATTCTGTGTCCCTTCCTACTTCTGAATCGCAGTGATATGTAAGAATGTTTTGTTACTGAAATATGCACTTCAAGTAGGTGGTAACCCATTCAAAAATGGGAAAGGGTCTCCAAAGGACCCCTTTATGAATTGTCCGAAAACGTTTTTAAGAGCCGGCAGTGGTCCCATGGACAACTGCTTACTCTTAAAAAATGAAAAGAAAACTTTTCATTTTACTTTTTTTTAAACCTAAGAGAAAAGGAGAGGCGGAATGCAAGGGCATCCGGAACCCAGAGAGGCTGTACAGACTGATCTAGACTCAAGAACTCTAGCATAAACGTCTTGCATCCAACAATACAGTAATTTTTATATAACAGCACACTTGTCTTGGGATGGGGGCTCGGTTAGCTTACAATTACTGGTTGACTCAGGAGCTACAGGGAATTTCATAGACTAAACCCTTGTTTCATTATATGGTATCCCAAGTAAACCAAAAAATCAGGTTGACGAAGTCAAAACAATTGACATGAGTGACCTGAAGTCAGGTCCCATAATACATTCTACTACCGCTTTGAGGCTTGATATTCAGGGAACTCATACGGAGAAGATTTAATTTGATCAAATACAAATGCCATAATTTCAGGCTATTTTGGGAATACCATGGTTGGAGACCCATAATCCAGCCATATATTGGAAAGATCATAAGATTATCTTTTGCTCTTCCTATGGTAAAGAACATTGTTTCCAAAGATCTTCTAGTTCATATCTAAACAATATTGCAGCATTAACTTCAGATTTAGATGGTCCTCAGATTCCTCCATGTTCTCAAGACCTAGCAGACGTTTTTGATAAACAAAGGGCTGCTATTCTCCCACCACATCTCTCCTATGATGCCAGATCAAACTGATGCCTGGGGACCATATACCATACAGCAGGATCTATGCACTAATAGAAAAAGAAAACATCCATTGTAGGGAATATGTAGATGAAATGTTAATTATTGGATTTATCAGGCTGCCCCATTCCTCAGGCTCTTCTTCTTTATTCTTCGTGCCTAAAAAGGGGGTGAGATAACAGAGCCCTCAATGACATCACCGTAAAGAATCACTATCCTCTGCCTCTCATTTCCAGTCTATTAGATCAAGTAAAGGATGACTGGGTTTTTACCAAATTAGATCTGGGAGGGGACTATCATCTTGTGAAAGTGAGGGAGGGAGGAGAGTGGTAAACAATATTTCATATTAAGTTCAGTTTGTATGAATACCTGGTAATGCTGTTTGGTTTATGGAACACCCCAGCCGCCTTTCAGTTCTTCATAAATGAAGAATTTAGGGATTTTATGGACATGTGTGTTGTGGCTTACCTTGATGAGATCTTAATATACTCCCCTTCCATAACAGACGTGAGAAACACGTCAGAGCTGTGTTGCAACAATTAGAAAATAATAAGCTGTTTGTCAAATTAGAGAAATGCTAGTTTCACACTTCTGAAGTCTTCTTTTTGGGGTACATTCTCTCTTCACAAGGGGTTAGTATGGACCCAAAGAAGGTTACCGCTATTTTGCAATAGAAATCTCCTAAAACAGTGAAAGAAGTACATAGTTTTCTTGGGTTTGCCAACTTTTACCGGCGATTTATTGATCATTTTCCACCTTGAGAACCTCCATTACACAGTTGTTAAAAAAAGGGGTAGTAGTTAAATAGACCGAGGCAGCAAAACAGGATTTCCAGCAATTAAAAAAGGCTTTTATAAAATGCCCCCATTCTGCACCATCCACCAACTTCACAAACATTTATAGTGGAGGTAGATGCATCTCAGGTGGCGGTTGGGGGTGTCTTATCGCATGGAAACAAGGAAACAGGTGAACTTCAGGAAGTAACATTTTTTTCTCACAAACTTAATTCAGCCAAAGTGAATTATTCTGTAGGTGATAAAGAGCTCCTATCCATCAAGGAGGCCTTTGAGTGGTGGTATTATTTAATGTGTGCCTTGCATACTGTCACTGTAATCACAGATCACCAAAATCTCAAATTCCTGAAGTCCACTAAAAAGCTATCTATGAGACAGCTGCGCTGGACCCAATTCTTTACTGCCTATGATTTCGGAATCCAATTCTAAGTCAGCAGACAGCATGGAAAAGCAGATGCATTGTCACTTTTAGGACATGTGGTAGAAGTACAAGAACACAAAAGTCCTCCAATCATATCCTCTGATCGTATTCTAGGGGCTGTCATATCTGAAAGATCCTTCTTTGCAGATGTAGCTGCAGCACAGCAAAATAGAGAAGCACAAGAAATCCTACAGAAACAAGATAACAAGGTGATAAACAATATGTAGTATGTACAGAATGGTCTATTTGTTCCCACAACAGTCTTACAGCAACAGGCATTGTACTAGTGCCATAACTATTTACTTGTGGGGCATCCAGGAGAAAAGAAGACACTTGAATTGGTTAGGCACCATTTTTGATGGCCCACACTTGTGGGTGATACTAAACAGTTTGTGCAAAGGTGTACTATTTGTGCTCAAAATAAAAACCCACATCCCGCACCTGCTGGCCAATTACACCCTTTACACACTTCTTCACACCCATGGCATACCATCTCCCAAGAGTTAATAGTAGTTAATAGTAGAACTACCCAAAACAGACCACAGTTATACTGCAGTCATGGTCACAGTAGACATGTCTTCTAAAATGGTCCATTTTATGCCATTACCAGGCTTGCCTACTTCAAACACACTCTCAGACTTCTGTTTCCTCTCCATAGTACATTTGCTTGGTCTACCTTCAATAACTGTGTCCAACTGGGGTCCTCAATTTATATCAACGTTTTGGAAGGCCTTGTGTGGGGTCTCACAGATAGAAGACCATCTCTCTACTGGTTATCATCCACAAACAGATGGTCTTTTGGGCCACAGAGTTTGCCTACAACAATGCATGAGACAGTTCTACCAAAGTTACTCCATTTCAGTGTAATTATAGTCTACATCCCCGTTTTTTGTTGCTTTCATCCACCCGTACTAATGAGGTACCAGGCAGTTCAGGGTTATGTAAAGTTCATGAAGGTTATTCAACAAGCAGTACAAACCAAACTGGATCAGGCAAAGCTGATGTACAAACAAAATGCTGATGAACATCGAAGAGCAAGCCTCGAATATCAGGTTAGAAATCAAGTATGGCTATCCACACAACATCTCACTTTGAAGGGCCCACGAAAATTTCAACCATGATACATGGGCCCTTATCTGATTATAAAGAGGATGAATGATGTCACTGTGAAACTGGACTTGCCTCCACAACTACAAGTACACCCCGTTTTTCATGTGTCTTTGTTAAAACCAGTTGCCCCTGGAACTGCACTACCTAAGAAACCTCCAGTTATTATGGTTGATAATGAGCCAGTACTCGTAGTACAGGCGATCCTGGACTCTAAACGTGTATGTCACAGAATGTTTTATTTAATTCACTGGAAAGGATGTGGCACTTGGGAGCCTGCATGTCACATCCACGCCGTCTTATTCGCCTTCTTTATTGCCAATATCCTGATAAACACAAACCTGTGGGGAGGACCTAAAGGGGGGTGTACTGTCAGATGCACGGCATCGTCTAGGCGGTATTCCGGCTTGTGGTCCCTTTAAGGTGGACCACATTGCCGTTAAGCTCGTCGTCCGTATGTCCTCAATCTGTACTCACCTGCTTGCTGCCTTCCTGCTGATGTCCGAGCTGGCATCTTCTCATGCTGCCGTCGGTGTCCTCTTTCCTTTCCCTCCTGCCCTCGGCACGAATGTCTGGCATCCTCCATTTCTTCTGGATTACGGCAGGTACATCCTCCTGCATTGGGTTCGCCAACTCTTCATCTCTTCACATGAGGCGCATTTGATCCTCACGGAAACCTGGGAAATAAACAAGGAACAACCATTAATCATCAACCTCTACAACCCAGTAGAAACGATAAAAGCTATTTTCAAGTATAAAAGACTACTTAGCTAATGGATGTTATTTGAAGGAACTGGTGAATTCAACCGTTGTTTGTTTGCTACAAGGACAAAAAGAGACATGTTATTATTTTTTCAGGGTTTGATGAACTTATAAACATTGAGTATACAAGGAGTGGTTGAATTCAACCATTGTTTATTTTGCTACTCGGAAAAAAAAACATATCATTTAGTCAAGGTTTGATGAACTTATAAACATTGTGTATAGTAGGATGTAACATATTATAATGAGCTACTGAACACTACTAATCAGGAGATGAACACTGCTTTAGGTTGATGAACTGCATAGTGAAAATTGTGATACATATTTCAGTAGGACTGTTGTTAAGTCAGTACTCAACTACTTAGACGTTCAAGGCTTTAGCACTCTAGGTGAGTAATAGGAGGTTTTTGGCCCTTACTCATATATCCGTATCTATCATAGATGCATCTATAGGCGGTCTCATGAATTAATTATGTAAGTTTTGTTTCTTAGATTTAATGAATGGTGACTTCCATCCAAAAGAAACCACCAAGTCACTAGAAGGAAGGGACATTAAGTAAGATAGGAGTCGGCCTCCTTTTTTGGGAAAAACTATATTTTAAGTGTTCTAAATGCTAAAGTTTTGTTCTTGATTTATTTTAGAAGCTGAAAAGACAATCCCAACATCGGCAATTTGGAGGTTGGTGTCCACCTCAAACCAGGCTTTGTCCCTTTGTCCCGGTGGATCAGGCTTGATCATTGTAGTGGGCTGCCCTATTTGCAGGGAAGTAGGTAATTACTTTGTGTCCCTTTTACTCCTGCGTAAAGGTAATTACCTGATAGTACTGACAATCCTGTTGTGGTTGGCAGGGGGTGCACTACCGGCCTGTCTTGCCCGCTCTATCAGGAAGGTGGAACATGATTTTGTGTGATAACACCTGAAACATGGTGAACTATGTCTGGGCAGGGTGAAGTTGGAGGAGACTCTGTTGGAGTTTGGTAAAGGAGTCAACATTCAAATCGGTCATCCAGTCTGGGTATGGATTCAAAGAGTAATCAAACCATCCAGTATCTGGTTCTCTTTGCAGTTTTCCTCAGGATAGCTGACACTTGGAAATACCAGCTGGTGCCCGGTAAAGAGAATGATAAAAGTATTTGAGACTAAAATAAAAGTCAACCTGTTCATAAACTTTAAATGGGTAAGAAGCCCAGCTTGATAGTATGGAGACGGGGATTGAGTGTGAGTACCTAATGCACCTTTTTTGATAAGCAGAACTAGTGCTGCAGGTTGAATCGAACACTGGGCTAACGCACCAAATGTTGATGCTCATCAGACCCCATAAAAAGTGTTTGTTAAGATAGACAGCAGTAATATGGACGTAGAAGTCAAAATCTGCTAAGGATTCTATAATAACTCACCTGCCCAATCCACTATCCATGAAAATGGATTTCGCAGCAGCCTCAGCCTACACCTGGCCGTCGTTGGTACTTTGAGCTCACAGGGGCCAGGTAGTGATGAGCAGGGGGGGCGCTGTGGTATGCACAGTCCATATGGAGCCACGTAGGAGCAGATCTTGAAGGTAGAAGCACATTTTCAAACAAGAGCTTTAAAGGCTGAAGTAGAGAAGGGTTATATGTGAACAGCAGTTGAACGTGGGTTAGTTTGTCCTAAGAGATAAGCAAGCACTGTTCAGAAGGGATAGGCCTTTGTTGTCCTCAGCTGATCGAGAGGGAGTCAGATTCAGATCCCTGAACTGGAGTGCTGGAGATGGGCACTCTTGCGGTATCCAGTGCAGTAACACAAACGATCCCAGAGAAGCTGACGGGAGCCCCAAGGAGAATTTTCTTTTTTTTGTAAAGGACATGGTGTCTTGGAAAATGTTCACCATGAGAGAGGGGCCCAAATCTCAGAGAGAATTGTGGTTTCAGCAGCATCCAATTAGCTCTGACTGATCGGTGAACATTTGGGGGAAATGGTGTAAATCTTGCAGTGGGCTCTACCCATATCCGCAGAAGGTTTCCAAGGTGGACAGCCTAAGGCATGTTGGAACAGGGAGGGTAGGTAAGGGCAGTCAACAAGTTAGAACTGTGTCTTTGGGATAACCATTGGCTCTAACGGCTTGGTAGGTCGGCCTGGGGCGTGGCGCAGGGCTGGGCATATGCCGTGGATGAATGAGGCAAGGCCCTCTTGGGTGGAGGCGACTCTAGACTTGAACCAGGCTCTTCCTGTGTATTCAGTCAACTGCAGTAGTCATCACTCCCGTGCCCCTCCCCTTGGTGCTGGGCTGGTGTTCTGTCTCAGCCGATAACTAGCAGCTGTTTTAGAACTGGTGTGGACCACAGAAATCTGACTGTTTAACCTCTTAGCTGCTGAGTTTTTTTTTTTCATCAGTGCTGAGCCCTTGTTTGTTATTTGGTGTACTTCATGGTTACGCCTCAATACCTTTTTTTCCAAATAAGATATTCATGCCAAATTTGTCTCCTTTTTCCACAATATCATGGGGCTTCTAATAGGTATATTTACTAGGATTTTACACGTGATTGCATAACAAAAATGATGCAAATTATTTTTCACCTTTTTACTTTCCAGTGCAAAGGTAATGCAAAACAGCGATTTGTGTTACTTTTTGCAACTGGGGCGTTACATGGGTGGTATATGAGTGTTCCCATGCAACCACCCATGCCTTTTGACACAAAACCCTATCTACAAACAACAGCAGACAGAGTTTTGTGGCAAAAATTAAAGCAATGTGAAAGCAGGCACTAAAAGGAGAAATGTTTTCATGTCTCCTTTCTTTTCCGACTTTGCACGCATGCTGCAACGTAGGAAAAGTTTTAAAGTGTGTCTATGCATAGTATTTTGTACTGGAAGGGTATTCTTCCAGTACAAAACCTATGCTAGACTGACTCAGACACCCGTGCACTATGGTGCAAAGGTGTGTGCATGGCACCCGGCAGCAGATTTCTGTGCTGGGGCTAGGAAGAGGGGAGGAGAGTGGCATATTTCTGTAAATATGTCACTCTCCTGCTCCCTCCTTGTGACGGGCTGGAACCTGTTCGCCCGTACTCAGACTTCACTTGTGCTGACACTGCCACTGATGGGCCCAGGCAGCCCAGTGTACCTTCCTGTGATTGGCTGGACGCTTTCAAGCGGCGGGATGTCAGGAAGTTAAAATCGCCGCTACCGGAGTTTATGGCGTCCGGGGTTGATGAGGAAGGAGTTAGAGGCGATCGAGGACCAGGGAAATACCATCAAAACCATACAGACATCGGGAGCGGAAGACGGAGCCAAAGGACTACACGGAGGCAGGTGGAGCACTCGTATCCTGGAGTAGACGGCTGGAGACAAGCATCGGACACACTGAAGCCCAGAGACCGGGAGGACGAGCTGCTACATCCCGCCACGCTTCCGGAGAAGCGTGGCAATACAGGTGCGTGGGATCACAAGCCTGAACCTGAGTAAAAGGAGAGAGAGAGAGAGAGAGTTGAACAAGGGAAGGGCACAAACACAGCACAAATAAGGGGAGAAGGAATGAAAGGAAGGGAGGGGGAGGGCTGGAAAACACTTACCACTAACACCGTAAAATATAACAAGAGTTTAAATCATCAAAGTCATCGCGCACAGGGTCATAAGCACTATAAAGGGGGGGAAGAGAACAAAACCATAGAAAGAAAGGATGTTAAACATAAAAAACACTGGAATGACTAATATCAGGAATAGAAAGCAAGGATAAAGGAAAATAAAAGCACTACTTACCATACGACAGAAGTGCCTAGTCCACTTACCACTACTGTTCTCTTCTTTCTGCATGTACTTCCCGGGGAATCCCTGCGGAAGCGGAACAGAAAAGAAGAGAGTGAAGAACTGACTACAGACAACCCCATACCACCTTCTACCCAGCAATTAATGACCATAATCACGTACCTACACTTGCTTCATCTATATTATTCCAATAAACCTTCTTTGTTTTCACACTTGGAACTCTGTCGGAGCAATTCATTCCCTACCATCCGGTCACAAGTGGTGTCAGAAGTGGGATTTGAAGGAAACCGCCACCATGGAAGAAAAACCGACAATGGCCGATGTTATCGCCCAGCTGGCTGAAGGATAACGGCACCTCCAATTGATATGGGAGCAACAAATGAAAGAAGCCAAAGAAGAAAGAGAGGCGTTGCAGACCGCACTTAAAAGCCAGGCAACAATTATGGCTAATAATCAGCTGGTACATGAAACCGCATTAGGTAAGCTCACTGATACCATTGCTCATACTAAAGTACATCCTACAGTGCCCAGTAGTGTGTTACAAAAATATCAGGAGCAGGAAGATCCGGACTCTTTTTTCACAAACTTTGAAAGAGTGGCCAGCACTGCTAACTGGCCTGAGGACAAATGGGGTCAGTACATCGCCCCCTGCTCACTGGACAATTACAAACCACATACCAAGCCATTAACCCAAGTGGTACCTTGCCGTACAAGGACATTAAAAAGACTATTCTAGAACGAGTGGGCTTAGATACTGAAAGTTATCGCACCAAGTTTAGACAGACGAAATGGCAGCATCAGGAGTACCCCCGCACCTTATATTACCGAGTTCAACATGCTGCCGGGAGGTGGTTACAACCCCCAGAAAACACAAAAGAAGATATGTTTAATGTCATAGTATTAGAACAGTATTTGGATGCTTTACCACCCACCACCAGGAACTGGGTAAGACAACATCCCGGGCTAACGAATGAAACTGCGGTAGATCTTGCCTGTGCCTATCATAGAGGTTCAGACTTCCGTGCTACTGCTAGTCGAGTTCCCCCCCTCCTATGCGACCGACCGCATCGAGAAATAATCTCCAGCGACCTGTATTGACACATGGTAAAGATAAATCATCCGCAACAGGTCCAGGGCTACCCGGATATGCGGGCCCTGGACCCCAATGCTACAGTTGTTCGGAGTGGGGACATATTGCCCATAATTGTCCACATAAGACAGAAACCGAAGAACCCATGGAGATAGGGCTGACTAAGGGAAGGGTGTTCTGGTCAGGAGGAGACAAACCCTAATATATCCTTCCCATTGTCATCAATAATGTGAAAAGAACAGCCCTCATTGACTCCGGTTGTAGTCAAAGCGTGATAAGAGGAAATCTAGTATTGCCAGGACAAATAGAAAAAGGGCAACAAGTCCTAATCACATGTGTACATGGAGATCAGCGGTACTATCCCTTAGCTACAATAAAATTGCAATGGAGAGAGCGGTCCAAGGACCTCAGAGTCGGGGTACTCTCCAAACTTGAGGATGACATAATCCTTGGTACCGACTACGAGGATTTTTCCTCATTATTGGAGCGAGCAGGGCAAGAACACATGTTGACGTCTTGGTGGGCGGAAGCACCCGAAGGAGAAATTACGAAGGAACCAGGAAGGATACGAGTTACCCTCAGTAAAGGACAAAAAAGAGAGCAACGACACTCATATTTGCAAAACCTCCCGTCCGATGAAGGTTCTACTCTGTCTGGGAGAATTTGCACGATTACAGGAGATTTCCAGCGGAATCAGAATGAGGATCCCTCCTTAAAACACGCATGGCAGCAGGCGCAGTCTGGGGCAATACGAGGGGTAGGTCCCAGATTCATAATTCGTAACCAACTACTGTATCGCAATCCCACACCCACCCGGGGAAATGACCTTCAGTTAGTGGTACCCAAAAGTCATCGTCAACAAGTGTTACAACTAGCACATAGGGATAACGGAGAAGGACACTTGGGAAGGGAGAAAACTGAAGAGTCAGTACTTAGACGGTTTTATTGGCCGGGGGTTTATGGTGAAATACGTAGACATTGTGCGGAATGTCCTAAATGCCAATTATACAACCCTTCTTCACAAATTCCTGCTCCCCTCCAACCCCTTCCGATTATTGATATCCCCTTTACCCGAGTTGGGATGGATCTCATTGGCCCCCTCACGCCCTCCACTCGGGGTAGACAATACGTCCTTGTGTTAGTGGATTATGCTACACAGTATCCGGAGGCCATAGCTCTTCCCAGTATACACACTAAAACTATTGCCCAAGCAATGATTGAGGTTTTTTTTAGGGTGGGTTTCCCTAAATAAATATTGACAGACCAAGGGACCCCATTTATGTCCCGACTGATGGCGGACGTATGCCACTTATTAGGGGTCAAACAACTTCGTACCTCGGTCTACCATCCGCAAACCGATGGACTGGTCGAAAGGTACAATAAAACCATTAAATCCCTCCTCAGAAAAAGTATATCAGACGCGGGCAAAGATTGGGAAAAAAAAGTTACCGTTAGTCTTATATGCCATCCATACACATGTACAGACGTCCCTAGGCCACAGCCCATTCGAATTACTGTTCGGTCGCCAACCTCGTACATTGTTGGATATGTTAGCTGAACAATGGGAGGATATGGAGGAAGAAGTGAAAGATTTGTTAACCTATACCCGGGAGTTAAGAGAAAATTTACATACGGTATGGGAAGAAGCCCATACTGCTTTACGGGAGGCCCAGAATAAACAGAAGAGACTATATGATACCCGAAGCACAGTACGGACCTTGACAGTAGGTGATAAAGCACTGGTGTTACTCCCTAGTACAGATAATAAGTTGGCCCGATGGCAAGGGCCATTTGAAGTGACAGCTCAGATTAACCCCACCACTTACAAATTGGCCATACCCCAAGGAAGTGGCAGGGAACAGATTTATCACATTAACCTGCTTAACAAATGGTTAGATCCTACAGAGGACCATAATATTCGGTACATTAATACTGATGTTAACGAAGATATTCCATACCCCACACTAACCAAGCCTGAACTCTCTAACCAGTCCTTACCCTGGATCAATCCCGAACTTACTGGGTCTTTTCACAACCAACTAACTCACCTAGTGCATCACAATCAGGATGTCTTCTCCAAATATCCAGGGAGAACCCCCCTCGTCCAACATCCCATCCGCCTTAAAACCAATACCGTTCACCGCCAGAGACCATACCGCGTCCTTGAAGCCAAACAGACGATTATCAAAAAAGAAGTCCAGGCCATGTTAACAGCAGGAATTATAGAACCGTCAACCAGTCCGTGGTGTTCGCCAGTCGTATTGGTACCTAAGCCAGACGGCAGGACCAGGTTTTGCGTAGACTATAGGGGGGTCAATAATGTAACCTATTTTGATGCATACCCTATGCCGAGAATTGATGAACTCATTGAGAGACTGCGTCAGGCCAAATACTTATCCACCCTCGATCTTACGAAAGGGTACTGGCAGATACCCTTAAGAAAAGAATATAAAGAGAAAACCGCGTTTGCTACCCCTTCGGGATTGTATCACTTTACTGTCCTCCCTTTTGGGCTCCACGGGGCTCCTGCCACCTTCCAAAGACTCATGGACGAAATCCTACGACCCTTTAGACAGTATGCCGCAGCTTATCTGGATGACATTGTTATCTATAGCAATACCTGGGAAGAACACATGACCCATCTCAATACCATTTTACAGGCTTTACGAAATGCCCAGTTAACTGCCAATCCTGAGAAATGCCGACTAGGTCAAACGAGCATCAGATATCTGGGTTCCGTTGTAGGGGGTGGTAAGATTTTTCCCCAAGTAGAAAAGGTAGAAGCTATCTCCAACATGACATTCCCCAAAAAGAAGAAAGATGTTAGGTCTTTTCTGGGATTGGTGGGTTACTATAGACGTTTCATTCCTCACTTCTCCACAGTAGCAGAACCCCTTACGGAATTGTTAAAAAAATCCTATCCCAACACCCTGGGGCCCCCTTCAGTGACTGCGCTGCGAAGCTTTAACCATCTTAAAACTGCTCTCATTTCTGAACCTGTATTATGTTGTCCAGATTTCAAAAAAACATTTGTATTACTCACTGATGCCTCCGATGTGGGTCTTGGGGCTGTATTGTCACAACCCTAAGAGGATGGGACAAACCACCCCATTCTCTACATCAGCCGGAAATTACTTCCACGGGAAACACATTATCCGATTATTGAGAAAGAGTGCCTGGCGATAAAGTGGGCTGTGGAATCTCTCCGATACTATCTATCTGGCAGAACCTTTACCCTCATCACTGATCACGCTCCTCTTACATGACTCGCTCATAATAAGGACACTAACTCCTGAGTTCTCCGGTGGTTTCTTTCCCTACAGCCTTTCTCATTTCAGATTCAACATCTTCCCGGAAAACAAATGGTGACTGTGGATTTTCTCTCCCGCTATCCAGTCTCTGAGCGGCTCGATAGGCCGCTCTCTAGGGGGAGTGTATGTGACGGGCTGGAACCTGTTCGCCCGTACTTGGACTTCACTTGTGCTGACACTGCCACTGATGGGCCAAGGCAGCCCAGTGTACCTTCCTGTGATTGGCTGGACGCTTTCAAGCGGCGGGATGTCAGGAAGTTAAAATCGCCGTTACCGGAGTTTACGGCATCCAGGGTTGGTGAGGAAGGAGTTAGAGGCGATCGAGGACCAGGGAAATACCATCAAAACCATACAGACATCGGGAGCGGAAGACGGAGCCAGAGGACTACACGGAGGCAGGTGGAGCACTCGTATCCTGGAGGAGACGGCTGGAGACGAGCATCGGACACACTGAAGCCCAGAGGCCGGGAGGACGAGCTGCTACATCCCGCCACGCTTCCGGAGAAGCGTGGCAATACAGGTGCATGGGATCACAAGCCTGAACCTGAGTACAAGGAGAGAGAGAGAGAGACGAACAAGGGAAGGGCACAAACACAGCACAAATAAGGGGAGAAGGAATGAAAGGAAGGGAGGGCTGGAAAACACTTACCACTAACACCGTAAAATATAACAAGAGTTTAAATCATCAAAGTCATCGCACACAGGGTCACGAGCACTATAAAGGGGGGGAAGAGAACAAAACCATAGAAAGAAAGGATGTTAAACATAAAAAACACTGGAATGACTAATAGCAGGAATAGAAAGCGAGGATAAAGGAAAATAAAAGCACTACTTACCATACGACAGAAGTGCCTAGTCCACTTACCACTACTGTTCTCTTCTTTCTGCATGTACTTCCCGGGGAATCCCTACGGATGCGGAACAGAAAAGAAGAGAGTGAAGAACTGACTACAGACAACCCCGTACCACCTTCTACCCAGCAATTAATGACCATAATCACGTACCTGCACTTGCTTCATCTATACTATTATTCCAATAAACCTTCTTTGTTTTCACACTTGGAACTCTGTCGGAGTAATTCATTCCCTACCATCCGGTCACACTCCTTCATACGCAGTGCAGATTGTTTTGGCTGCTGGGCTGCGTTAGAATCTAGTAAATCTGGGTCCAACAGTATACAGGGTTTGCAGATTCCTCTGAAGGGGACTAGGAAAATAGCCAAAATATAGCGAAATGTTGTTTTTTGTGAAAAGTGGGGGGAAAAGTACTGTGCAAGAAACCGTCTGTTTTTTTCTATAAAAATTTTATCTCTGAAAGGTTTGCTATGCTAAAATCACCATCTTCCCAGCATTCTGGAATAAGTAGAGTTGTATAAAAAATAATATGACCACAATCTTTGCATTTTCCTAAGAGATTTGTTTTTGTGCTTTCAACCTACTTCCAGTTTGTGGTGGAAACAGGTTTGAACCCCATGGGTGATGCTGGAGAGGTATACATTTCTGAAAAGTAGATAACATTTTGAATTCAGGAAAGGGTCATATTTGTAGATCCCTCAAGGTTTTCCCAAAGAAACTAACTGTTCAAATAAAAAATATTGAAAATGAGTTAAAAAAAAACAGCCATTTGTGACAACGTTTTCATCTGTAACTTCTTGTCACTGATTTACAAAATAAATATACCATGGCATACGCTAGACCAGTGATACTCAAAGTGGTGCCAAAGTCCTGGGCTTTACATGCAGCCTCTGTCAACAACATCACTAGGCTGCTGTTCACTCGATTCAGCACTAACTTTGAAAAGATGTTAAATATGTAGATAGGCATTTATTTAAATAGTAATTGAAGTTGCAGCAAAAGTGTGAAAATATGACAAAGTCTCTTCAAAATTCAGAGTATTTTATTAACATGCAGAACTTTTACATCAGATCATATCAGTGCATTGAGAAGTATTTTTTTAAAGTGATAATTTTCAAACATGAATTTAGAAACATTCATTCCCTCCCCTGCCCCACCCTAACAACAATGGCAATAGTGAACTAAGAGGCAAGTCAGTTGTTACGTGCAGTCTTTGGGGGTGCCTGGGTTTTTTATTATACATAAACAACATTATAGTTTATTCAATCAAATAGAGGAGCGGGATTTGTAAACTGCACATCATGAAGTCATGTATTTCAAGGTCCTCATATGTGATAATGAACAAAAATAGGGAAAGTGAAATAAAACATTGGTGCCTGCAGGAGGGTCTCTTAACCAGTGCTGAGGCCCCTGGAGACTCCTAAGGTGGCCGGGGATCTGGGGACAGCTTCCTGTGGGAGGTTTCTGATGGATCTGCTCAAGGTCTTTGGTGTAATTGGCACCCTCTATGGGCAGTGCTTAATTTGTGATAGTTGTTTCCAGTGCAGAGCACCAGGACTTATTTTGAGAGCCGGCGCTTATTTTTCTGCCTCAAGCATTTAATGTGAGCAAAAGACACATATTGGAAAGACGGAGGAAGAGAAAAATGAAAAAGCGTCACAGAGGGAGGAAGCAGAAAGCTGCAAGAGTGAGCTGAAGGGGCAGGGAGTGGCTGTAAATGGACTAAAGAGGCCCGAGGTGGCTTCAGGATTATGCTGCCTCAGTATTCTGTGCTCGCACATTTAATTGCAGCAGCTGCATGTTTCAGAGGAGAGGTTTAGGCACTGGCACATTTTATTTATAAATTAAGCACTGTCTATGGGGCGTTGCAGAGTATAGCAGGTTAATGGCAAAGGCAATGAGCAAGTGGAGTCTGTGCTGGGTGTCCGACTGGTCATGTAGGTACAGACTAGATTTAGTGGTTTGTCTTCAAAATGGGTTGGGCCTGTGGTTGGCGGTGTGAAGTGTTGTGTTGTTGTGCAGTGTGTTGTGCTGTGGTGTCAGTAGTAGGTATCTAGTAAGGTCTTTGAAGCAGAGTCTAAGGCAGGCAAGGAGTTAACAAGTCTTAAATGTAGATGGTCGCCAAAGAGGTCCGGGCAGGAAGGTCAGTGGATGAGAGGTTGACACCACACACAAAGTTTCACCTGACAGTGTGTTGAATGCTGTAACTTTTGCAGGAGTAGCACTTAAACGCTGGTGGAGATTAGGGAGAGACAAGCTTTTGTAATGAAGACTGCATCATTTATCTGTGTCCCTGAACTTTCCTCCCGATTCTACTGCTTCCTGGTCCTTTATCCAGGATCCAAGAGTTCCTGCTCAGGCCTATAACTGGGGTTCAGGGCCTTTAACAATTATTAATGCCTTCTGCAGACGACCTCAATACTATATTAATGTCACTAAACTATGGCCATAATGAACCCAATACTGGCCATAGACATTGTGGAAGTGGATGGGACCAGGCATCGCCCGCTCAACTGCAGAATGGCCTGGTCTCTCCCCCTGTCTTTGACTGCACCCCTTTCTCGACCCCACACCTTCCCATGGGTGTAGGAAGTGTGGGGGACGTAGGGTATGTATCCCTTCCAGATTTTGGAGTGGAAGTGACATGGGGACAAGTGTCGGGGGATGCAGGGGATAAAAAATTTCCCCTCCGAACTTCCACTGTTTGTAGGGCCATTGGAGCGTTAAAACGCTATGTACGACAGCCCTACTTTTGACCTGATAACTTTCCTCCAGTCAGGGTCAGATTTAGAAGGCAGGTATTCACCTGTGTCCAAGGACAAATTCCTGAGGCCAGATGGAAGCCATCTTTTTCCCCAGGGTTGGGGCAGGCTCCCCACCTAGCATGGCCAGCCATTCTCATTCTATATAGAATGCCAATGGTCACCCCTAGGAGGCACAGCATGTGGTGCCTCCTCCTATCCTGGCCGAAGGGCCCAGCAGGGAGGCCTCTGCTGCTGGTTCTGAGTAGCAGCGTTCACACCCCCCGGCAAAGGGAAGTGCTGGGGCTGTACAATTAGTTATTTGATCCCCAGAATGGGTGGCTAATCCTACAGTCATGGCAGTCAGGCAAGGGATTTTTTATGCACCCCACCTCAAGTACAGAAATAAACAGGAAAGCAACCTGTTCCTTACCTGTTTATTGTAGATTTGCCACTTAATGGAAGTGCATTGCTAAGAGATGCCCTAAGCAATGTGTTTGTTGTGCCTTCGGGCTACTGCTGTATAGCCGTTCAATAACTTTAGTCCAACAGGGGGCCCCAAAGAAGCATTTCAGACTAATCAAACAGATCAAATCCTCTTGCACTCCTTTTTGGGGAAAAAGGCGCTTTCAAACCAAACAAGAAACAGAAAGTGTTATGGCCTGCAGTTTAAGAGTTCAGAAGTCACTCGGTTTTAAGTGCTTTATGCTCTGGTCTGTTGGCAGGGTCAGTCTGGACTGTAGGCAGCCTGGCAGTGCCAGACGTCAGGTCCGCCAGGTCACTGTGT
This sequence comes from Pleurodeles waltl, assembly GCF_031143425.1. Taxonomy (NCBI): domain Eukaryota; kingdom Metazoa; phylum Chordata; class Amphibia; order Caudata; family Salamandridae; genus Pleurodeles; species Pleurodeles waltl. The sequence goes on from NC_090443.1 coordinate 1,053,928,899, forward strand.
GGGTGTTTGGTTGTTTGTGGGACAGTTTTATGGTCTGTGGACTGGGTTTTACTGTTGATTTCCCTGATATTATCACAAATATAGCTTGTGCCAAATGCACATGCATGCAGTCTGCCATACCCAGGGACTCTGTAATTGTACAACCACTGCATTTTTCATATAATTATATATTTGCTGCATTTGCCGCATAATCCATCCGTTGTTGCATAATCTGCAGATTGATTTTAAGGGGAAATTTTTTTTCTAGCTCATATGGTTCAAAGGTCACTAAAAACAAAGGGACACGTGTTGCAGGATAGTGGAAGGCCCTTTGTAAAGGTTGACTGGTCACCTTTCGGTTGCTTATTGCTGTATTTTAAAACTGGATATTAAACCGCAGCTAATGAGGTGCAACCAGTGCCCAGAGATGTGTTAACAAGCATCAAATGACAAAATAATGAATACTATTAAAAATGTGCTGCATTAAGCCACATAATTTGCCTTTTCCTGAAAAATAATTTACTCAACTCTGCCACATAATTTTGCCGTCCCCTGCTTCAAAACACCTATACAGTGTCTTTACAAGTTTGGTCCTGCCCCGATTTGTGGGCCACTTTTTTAGCTACCTGATGTAGGAGGCTGGCCTGTTTTGTAGTGGGTACCTATGGTTCTTACACCTTATACCAGGTCCAGTTATCCCTTATTAGTGTAGTGTAGTCACTGTCTAGAACCCAGCCTGCCTAGATGTAGCTGAGCAGCCAAGGCTTATCTTGGAGACATGCAGAGCTCCTGCAATACCACTGTGGTCACACAAGAAAATACTCAGTGTTACAAAAATAAAGGTACTTTATTTTGGTGACACAAATGCCAAAAATACCATGGAGACTATAACCCCTTAAGAGGTAAGTAATACACAATCATATACACAATCATATACAGTATGCAGAAATAATTGTAAAAACAGTTAGAAAACAGTGCAAACAGTGAAGATCACAATAGTTAGAAATGGGCCTAGGAGGAACAAAAACCATATACTAAGAAAGTGTAATGCGAATGTCGGTTTCCCACCTAGGCAAGTGTACTGTGTAGAGGGGCACTGGGAGTACTAGGAAACACCAAAGGTAAGTAATAGACCCCACCCCAGAGCCCAGGAAAGCAGGAGTAAATCACATTAACTTTCCTAGAACACACAGAAAGAAGATATTGCAAGAACCAGAAGAGACTGCAAGCCACCACAGTGGATTCCTGGACCTGAAGACCTGTAGAAGAAGGGGACCAAGCCCAAGAAGCACAGAGGAGCCCAGGGAGAACAGGAGCCCCTGCTAACCCGGATGAAGGTGCAAAAGATGTCCCATGCCGGATGGATGGTTGTAATCTGGTTTGCGTCACTGTATTCCGCTAACAAGCCTTGACACATGCGAAGCTTGTGGTTAGTGGAAAATGGTGCTGTCCTGGCCAGGAGGGACCTGGTGGACTCTACTCAGGAGGGGGACCCAGAGGGGGCTCTCAGCAACTCAGAGATCCCTCAGAAGACCAGGCAGCATGCACAGCAGTCCCACAGCATGGGGACAATGAAGGTAAAAAAAAGGGGCCCACGCAGCACTAAAACAAATGGTCCCACGCCGCCGGAGAACCATGCAGGAAGCTGTGCATTGCAGGAAAGAGTGCTGGGGGCCGGAGCTGCACAGTGCACGAAGAACTATGTTGAAGGATGCCAACAAGCCTTGGTAACTGCAAAACATGCAATGCACAGGGTACTGTCTTGAGTGGGGGGCCAAGCTCTTACCTCCACCAAATTTGGACAGTTGGACATCAGGACCGTCAAGACCACTTCAGTCCACCACCCATGATGCAGGATCCATGCAGCTTGTCGGAGAGGGGACCCACACAGCTGGTCTTTGATGCAGAGAGGTAGCTGCTGAAGCAGGGGAGTGACTCCTTCACTCCAAGGGAGAATCCTTCGTTCTTTTGGTGCAGGCTGAAGACAGGCTTTCCTCGGAGGATGCACAATTGGGAAACAGTTGCAGTTTCTGGCAGGATCTGAAGATACAATGTTCCAGAAGTCATCTTTGCTTCTTTGTTGCAGTTTGTAGCATTCCTGGAGGGTCCAGATGCAGTTTCATCGGTAAGAAGGTGAAGTAAAGGGTGCAGAGGATTCCTGCTGGAGTCTTGCAATCCGAGTCTGCAGAACCACCCAAGAGAGAGACCCTAAATATCCCTGAAAGGGGGATTGGTCAGCTAAACAGGTGAGCACCTATCAGGGGAAGGCTCTGATGTCACCTGCTGGCACTGGCCACTCAGATGTTCCCAGAATGCCCTGCCAACTTGGAATCCAAGATGGCAAAACCCGGGGACCCTCTGGAGGAGCTCTGAACACCACCCCTGGGGTGGTGATGGACAGGGAAATGGTCACCACCCTTTCCTTTGTCCAGTTTCACACCAGAGCAGGGACTGGGGTCCCTGAACCGGTGTAGACTGGATTATGCAAGGAGGGCACCAAATGTGCCCTTCAAAGCATTTCCAGTGGTGTGGGGAGGCTACCCCTTCAAAGCCTGCAACACCTATTTCTAAAGGGAGAGGGTGTAACACCCCTCTCCCAAAGGAAATCCTTTGTTCTGCCTTCCTAGGCTTGAGCTGCTGAAGAAACAGGAGGGCAGAAACCTGCCTGAGAGGTGGCAACAGCTGAGGCTGCCTGGAAAACCTCAGAAGGCTGGAATGGCATTACTGGGGGTCCTCTAAAGAGCCCCAGAGTGCAGGTAATGATAAAACCAATGCTTGCAAAAGCCTTGGGGTATGATTCCAACATGTTTGATACCAAACATGCCTATGTTCAGAGTTACCATTATGTAACTGGACGTAGGTAGTGCCCATTGTCCAGTAAATGTGTAAAATGTCGTCCCCGCACTCATGAAGTCTGGGAAAATGGACCTGGAGGTCGTGGGGGCACCTCTGCTAGTGCAGGGGTGCCCTCACACACAGGTACTCTGCACCCTGCTGTCAGGGCTGAAGGGCCTGTTATAGGGGTGACTTATAAGTGACTTGGTGCAGTGTAAATGGCAGTGAAAGGGTGCATGCACCTTTTCACGCAGGCTGCAATGGCAGTCCTACAGAAGTCTTTGCATGGGCTCCCTTTGGGTGGCAAAAGAAATGCTACAGTCCATATGATCCCCTGGAATCCCAATTCCCTTGGTACCTAGGTACCATATACTAGGGATTTATAAGAGGGCACCAGTATGCCAATTTTGGGTGAAATACTGGGTTACCAGTATGTAATAACCATAATTTAAGGGAGAGAACATAACTACTGGAGTCCTGATTAGCGGGATCCCAGTAGACACAGTCAAACAACACTGAAAAACAAGCCAAAAGTGGGGGTAACCAAGCCAGTAAGAGACTCCGTTCCTACGACTGATGTGTTAACAGGGCCACTTTCCTTTTGATGACTGGGTTTATTTTTTGTCTCAGTCCGACCCTACCTCAAGTACTTATGACCACGTTGCAGGTCACTCAATGATGCTGCTATCACAAAGATCCCTCCCAATGTTGTGCATATGAAAACTGTGAAAACTGTGGGAACTGTGCTCCTGAGTACAATGGAGGTTGGGTCAGACATGTGATGATAAAGGGCTTGCCTCCCTATTTCGGCAGCACCAGAGAAGACCATGCACTTTCTACCCTACACCTTCCCCAGGCCTCCCGGTGCACTTCAATAATGCATTTCTTCCAAAACAAGCCCAGGGCTAGGCCCTCTGCTGTTCAGCAACCTTTGAAAGGAATAAGCAGATGGGCCCAAACATCCTCGCTCCTTCCCAACACGCACCATGAAGCGCTGCCCCTCCTGTCCTGGCTTCTCCACTTTATGATGCACAGATCTGACTGCCCCACTCCATTTGTAACTGACCTTTGAGCAACATGAGGTGCTGGCTTCTCATATTGCCCCAGTCTATGAGAAAAAAGACCATGGAAAGGAGAAAACATAACAGTTTCAAGTCTCCAATCGCCAGGTAACGCTCAGACACGTTTCAGAGAAGACTCTTTTCCTCTGTTGCCTCTCTGCTTAGAGACATATTTAGTACATGTTTTGTTTAGTCTTGACTGCCACCTCAGAGCACTTGTACACAATACATTTGGATTATCAGCATATAGTAAGGTTAGATAGATATATTTCTCTGGCCATAAATCCAGTTAGGAGAGCTGCCTGCTTCCCAAAGTACATTTAGATGTATTTTATCTAAGGGGGCGTATGTGGCACTGTGGCCAGAGATGCCGACTTTGGAACTGGGGAACCAGGTTTGAGTCTCAGTGTTGGCTCAACATTCAGTGATTCTGAGCAAATCACTTAATTTTTCTGTGCCAAAATTTTTTATGTGATCTAGTGTAATGTAACAGGTGCTCACGTAAAGGTCTCAAGTTCCTGATATATATCACTGCGAAAAACCAAGCATTAGCAAATAGCTATTGGCTATGACAATGTGTTTTTGCCGTATTGTACACTAGTGTGGGTGCTGTTGGGCATGGTTAAACGTTAGTGGTGTGGAGTTGGGGTGTAAAGTGGAGTAGGGGGGAGTAGAGTGTTGGGGAGGAGAGTTCAGTGGCAAAGAATATCATAAAATGCAGTGGAATAGGTTGGAGTGGTTTGGAGTGGATTGAGGTGGTGGATTCAATTGGAGTAGAGGTGGGTGGACTGGATTGGAGTAGAATGGGGTGGATTGAATGGAGTGGGGTGGACTGAACTGGGGTGGATTTGATTGAGATACAGTGAGGTGGATTGGACTAGAATGGAGTGAGTAGACTAGAATGGGGTTGACTGGATTGGATTGGGGTGGGGTAAACTGGAGGGTGGTGGATTGGAGTGGGGTGGGGTGGGGTGGAATGAACTGGGGTGGTGTGGATTTGATTGGGGTAGAGTGGAGTGGGATAGGGTAGAGTTAGTTGGACTGGAGTAGAGTGGAGTGCGGATTGACTGGAGTAGAGTGTGGTGGATTGGAGTGGGGTGGTGGGGTGGATTGGAGTAGAGTGGGGTGAATTTGGGTGAGGTGGACTGGATAGGGTGAAATTGAGTGGGGTGGATTGAAATGAGTGGGGTGCGGTGACCTGGATAGACTAGATTTGAGTGGGGTGGGGTGGATTGGAGTGGCTTGGGATGGATTGGACTTGAATAGGTTGGATTGGAGTGGGGTGGGGTGGATTGTATTGGAGTGGAGTGGGGTGGGATGGATTAAAATGGTGTTGGGGTAAATTTGATTGGAGTGTGGTGGATTAAGGTCAACTGGATTGGACTGGAGTGAATAAGGGTGGATTGGATTGGAGTGGGGTGGATGGGAGTGAAGTGGGTGGATTGGCTTGCGAAGGATTGGAGTGGGATGGAATGGAGTGGGTTGGAGTGGGTTGGACTGGAGTGAGGTTGGTTGTGGTGGATTGGAGTGTTTGGATTGGAGTGGGGTTCATAGGATTGGGGTGGATTGGATTGGTGTTGGGTGGATTGTGGTGAATTGGAGTGGCGTGAACTGGGATGCAGTGGGGTGGATTGTATTAGGTTGTGATGGACTGGATTGGAGCGGGGTGGGCTGGAGTGGGGCAGGTTGTTTTGGATTGGAGTGAGGCAGATTGATTTAGACTGCAGTGGGGCCAGGCTTAATTTGTGCTTGTTGTTTCCGGTGCTGAGCACCGGCACTTATTTTTGAGGGCCGGTGCTTAGCCTTTTGCCTCAAGCATTTGCTGCAAACAAAAGACACATATGGGAGAGACGGAAGAAGAGAAAAATTAAAAAGTATCACAAAGGTAGAAAGCAGAAAGCTGCTAGAGTGAGCTGAAGGGGCAGGGAGTGGCTTTAAATGGAACAAAGAGGCCCAAGATGGCTTTGGGATTATGCTGCCTCAGTATTCTGTGGTCGCACATTTAAATGCAGCAGCTGCAGGTTTAAGAGGAGGGCATTGGGCACCGGCACACTTTTATTTACAAATTAAGCACTGAGTGGGGCTGATTGTTTTCAACTGGGGTAGGGCAGATTGTTTTGGACTGGACTGGGCCAGGTTGGGGTGGGGCGGTTTTTTGAGGATTGGGGGGGGGGCAGATTGTTGTGGATTGAAATGGGGCAGGTTGTTTTGGATTGCTGTATTGGAGGGAGTCGGTTTTTTGGATTGGAGTGGGGCAGATTGTTTTGGATTGGAGTGGGGCAGATTGGAGTGGGTTGGGAGGATTGGAGGGTGGTGGATTGGAGTGGCTTGGGTCAGTGGTTTGGGCTTGAGTGGGGCAGGTTGGAGTGTGGTGGATTGGGGTGTAGTGCACGATTATGTGTTAAAGCATAATTTCAAAAATTACAAATAAGAAAGAAACAATGTCAGTTTGCAATATTTACAAGATGTCATCTTTTGAGAAAAGTGCCCACAAGCAAAAAGAATACAAAGTTCAAAGTGAGAAAAGAAGACTTGGCAAAAAATAAAAAAGTTAGCCATTGAAAATAAAACTTGCCAACTTTGTTTGTCCCGCTGGGGAACCTTTTTATCAGCCACGCGCTTTATGTTTGCTGGGCACAAGAAGTTAAAAAGAACAAAATAGTACCTCAATCACCTTGGGAGCAGCGGACTGGCACTGATTCAGTTGAAATAATCAGTGCTTGGTCCCTGCTCCACAGACAGGAACAGTAATGACGTTTGGCCTGCAATTACCAATTAAAAGACTGTAAAGAAGAGTGCCACGCAAGGCAACAAATCGTAAGCAATGGACGGGCTCCAAGCCCTTTTAGTTGACAATCTCGCAAGTGAGACTCACGTGCTAGCTCATGCTATCACAGGCTAAAAACAAAAGAGACCCGCCTCTGCTAATCAAGTGCTTCCACCCATGTTCTCCCTGCCTCATAGAACAGAGATACATAGGGGTTAATATCATACCAACTAAGTCTCACTCATGTTATCAACCTCTGAAGGAAGAAAAGCAGATACTGCAGAGTCTCAAACCTACGACCTCCGGGTTGCGTTTGGGCTTTGTCAGCAGAAGCCTTGACTCCCTGACCTACTGTACATTGTTTTTCACAAAGCTTCATTCGAACTTTGTTTAAAAAATTGTGTATTTTAATATCATTATTTCACTTCACATCTCTGTGATTGTACAGGTGTATTGGAGTCAGTGGTGTGAAGACCACAGAGAGCTTGTATTGGCCCCCGAGGCTGACCTGTCCTCCCCCTCTCCCCCCTAGTAATTTAGTAGCTGAAGGAGAGACATCTAAACTTACTGAAGGAGGGACATCTCTGTAGGTGAAGGAGAGACATCTCTGTCAACTGAAGGAGAGACATCTGTGTTAGCTGAAGGAGAGACATCTCTGCTTGCTGAAGGAGGGACATTTCTGTAGGTGAAGGAGAGACATCTCTGTCAACTGAAAGAGAGACATCTGTGTTAGCTGAAGGAGACACATCTCTGTTGACTGAAGGGGAGACGTCTCTGTTAGCTGAAGGAGACACATCTATGTAGCTCAAGGAGAGACATCTCTGTTAGCTGAAGGAGAGACATCTCTGTAGCTGAAGGAGACACATCTCTGTAGCTGAAGAAGGGACATATCGGAAGCTGAAGGAGGGACATCTCTGCTTGCTGAAGGAGGGACATCTCTGTAGCTGAAGGAGAGACATCTCTGTCACCTGAAGGAGAGACATCTCTGTTAGCTGAAGGAGAGAAATATCTGCTAGCTGAAGGAGAGACATCTCTGTTAAGTGAAGGAGAGACATATCTGTTAGCTGAAGGAGAGATATCTGCACTAGCTGAAGGAGGGACATCTCTGTACCTGAAGGAGAGACATATCTGTTAACTGAAGGAGAGACATCTCTGTAGCTAAAGGAGAGACATCTCTGCTAGCTGAAGGAGGAACACTTCTGTGGCTTAAGGAGAGACATCTCTGTTAACTGAAAGAGAGATATTTCTGTAGCTGAAGGATAGACATCTCTGTTAGCTGAAGGAGGGACATCTCTGTAACTAAAGGAGAGACATATTTGTTAGCTGAAGGAGAGACATCTCTGTAGCTGAAGGAGACACATCTATGTAGGTGGAGAGACATCTCTGTTAGCTTCAGGAGATGCACCTCTTAATTGAATGAGATACATCTCTGTTAGCTGAAGAAGAGACATCTCTGTAACTGAAGGAGGGACATGTCTGTTAGCTGTCTGTTAGCTGAAGGAGAGACATCTCAGTTAGCTGAAGGAGGGATATCTCTGTAGCTGAAGGAGAGACATGTATGTTAACTGAGGGAGATATGTTTCTTTTAGCTGAAGGAGAGACATCTCCATTAGCTGAAGGAGAGACACATCTTGTTAGCTGGAGGAGAGACATCTCTATTAGGTGAAGGAGAGACGTATCTTGTTAGCTGAAGGAGAGACATCTCTATTAGATGAAAGAGAGACATCTCTGTTAGCTGAAGGAGAGACATATCCTGTTAGCTGAAGAAGAGACATCTCTATTAGCTGAAGGAGTGACCTTCTACCCTATCTCACCGCTTCACTCATGTGGAGGGCACAGTATGCGTCAGAGTGCTATGACACTGCAGCCGTACAGAGAACCCTGCAATGAAATAAAGAGAGAGAGAGACTGCTGAGTAGGCCACGAGCCTGTATTTGGGATGGGACTGCCCGACTTCTACGGGAAAGGAGCTGAATTATATCCCAGGAACAGAGGGAGAGGGAGGGTGTGGTTAGTCTCATAAAAAGTATGACGCAGGAAAAAGAAGACTTTTTGTACAAGACAGGTGGAGGCGCCGACCTGGAAAAAAAGGATTAATGATGCAGAATCAGTTCCTGTAAATGGGAGGAAGGAAGAGTTGCATCATTTCCGGAATCTGAGCTGGGATGCCCGGACCACTGATGATTACTTGTTACTGTGGTGTTGTAGTTGCCAAGAAACGTCAGGACTTTGTGAGACCTCAGTGGCGCCTGCCTCTTAGTTCAAGGCCTCAAGAGCCGGGTGAGAAAGGCACACCCATTTTTTTAAAATATATTTTATTAGTTTACAAGTAGAAAAAGAACATACACCTTCAAGAGGTGACAAACGTTCCCTCCCCCCAGGTTCTCCCCCAGCATACAATAGGTCATTCCCTTGTCAGCATGGTCTTTTCAGATGAGAAACCTGAGCAGAGTCGGTTATATGTACATTTATGAATTAGGGTCTTCATCAGTATCTGTTCCAGAGGCTCACTGCGATTGGTTTGAGGCTGCATCACTTGGATGCTTGAGGTAATCTAACAAGGTGTCCCATTGTCTCGCCACGTCCCGAGACTTACATCCCCGTGATGCCTCTCGATGTAATATGCTTCCCTCTGCTTCCGCCCATTTTATCACTGCATTCTGCCATCTTTGTATGCGAGGGCCCCTGCAATGATCTCTCTTTTAGCCAGAATTAATGCTAGGTCAATATATCTATTGGTTGTTTTTTTGGCGTGTGGGCGGGGAAAATCCCCCAGTAGTGCTACTAAGGGGGACAGGTCCAGCCTTCTATCTGTAACCGCAGTCAGACTCCGGAACACCTCCTCCCAGTAAGGCACGATTTTTGGACAGCTCCAGAGCATGTGCTCTATTCCTGCCTCCGGCTCTGAGCAGCGGGGACACCCTCCACCTCCAGATGCATACATTTTTGCTATTTTATGGGGGGTAAGATACGCTCTGTGATAAATATAAAGGTTAATCAATTTAAAGCGAGCATTCCTAGTTACTGTGTGTAGGTGTGCAGTAATTCTGGCCCATCTCTGCTCGTCTATAGGTGTCCCCAAATCTGTCTGCCGTGTCAGACGGAGTTTATCAAAAGGAAGGGAAGTGTCTTTATGTAAGGCCCTATAAAGGGCTGATATCACTCCTTTCTCTCCCACATGTGCATACAGTAGAGAAAAATAGCTAGTATCCTGCCCTATCTCCCTCTGCGTGTTGTTTAGATAAATACCTTTTATAATCAAAACGGCTCAACTGCTGTGTTGCTGTTGCGACTTTTTCTCTAGCATTTGTGAGAAGGGGAGCCAGCTCCGGGTTATTTGGTCTACGATATTCAGTATCTCTAAGGGAGTCTTCATATTTCTGGATGTCTTGTTCTAGGGTCTTACGAACCCCACTTTCTCCGCTATACATTTACCCCTAATGACCGTTTTAAATGTCTCCCACTCAATTGCGCGAGATGATGCAGTTCCCGTGTTATGATCAAAGAAATCCCCTATTGCAGCCGTTATCAAGTGTTTGAAGGCGTCATCCTCAAGCATTTCCGCTCTGAAACGCCAATTTCGTATACTCGTTTTTTCTCTTTTCCAAGCCAGCGACAACAGCAGGGGATTATGATCTGAGATTGTGCGGCATAGGTATTCTGCTGCCTCCCCTACGCTGTTTACTTCAGGGGAGGCGATAAATGCGTTTAAACTGACATGTAGGCCGTTTAAGGAGGAGTGAAAAGAGTAGTCTTGGTCTGTAGGGTGGAGGTGTCTCCAACATTCAATGAAACCCCACCGTCGCTGCCATTCAGAGAACAATCTAGCAACTTTAGTATTTGGGGAACGTGGCAGTGGGGGGCTGCGACCTATTTAACCCAGGGTCTGCAACACAGTTAAAGTCCCCCCCTATCAGGGTTGCCTGCATGAGGTAGGGTCCCAGTTCCCGGGAAAGCACTGCAAGAAAAGCTCCCTTCTCTTGGTTTGGTGCATAAATGCCCCCAATCATTACATCTCTGCCCTCTAGTCTCCCAGTCACCAGGACATACCGCCCCTCCCTATCTATAATTTTTTGCGTCTTCTGAAAGGGCACCCCAGGGCGCACCCATATTAGTACACCTCTAGCGAAGACTGAATGGGTTGTTACATATATTTGGCCGTGCCATCTCTTCGTGAGGGCCCTAACCTCCTGTTCTAATAGGTGTGTTTCCTGTATTATGGCTACATGGACCCCTCTTCTTTTAAGCTGACTGTAGACCTTATATCTTTTACGCATGCTGTTCAGACCTCTGACATTCCACGTAATTATTTTGTAGGTCATGGAGGGATCCATAGTGTATGAGTGTGAAAAGCAATGGTACTATCACGCCCCCATAGCTGTGTGGGGTGAACCATCTAGGAGGTGCATATCATAATTTCAAGTACATCAAATGTCACATTGCTGGGAGCAAACAATCTATAAAACATGTAACTATAACCCCAGAAAGGCACACCCATGTTTATTTACAAACAGTAAATACAAATAAGAGATCAACAGTGCATAACGTGTTGATAGTTGTGATAATTATACTGGGACAGTAAAGGTGTGATATCACAAAGTTAGCACAAAATATAATACTGGTGCAGGAAAGTACCCTCTTTTTGGCATGGTTACCCCCACTTTTTGCCTGCTATCACTGTGCTTAGACTGTTTTCACTGGGATCCTGCTAACCAGGGACCCAGTGACTGTGCTCTCTCCCTCTAAATTTGATTGCTTAGGGCTTGGCACAGCCCACATTTGGCATACTGGTGCCAAGTCCCTAGTTTATAGTAATTAGATAACCAGGGCATTGGGGCACCTGGGCTTCCCCATGGGCTGCAGAATATATTGTGCCACCCATTGGAGCCCTTGCAAAATGTGTCTGCAGGCCTGCCATTGCAGCCTCGTGCAAAGGTGCATGCACCCTTTCACCACAGGTCACTGCACCAGGTCCCCCCCATGGTAGGCTCTCCTAGCCCAGAGGGCAGGGTGCAGGTCACTGTGTGTGAGGGCATTCCTGCATGAGCAGAGGTGCCCCTACGAACTCCAGTTCCATTGCACTGGACTTTGTAAGTGCAGGGAAGCCATTTTACCCATGTACTGGACACAGGTCACCCTTTGTCCAGCAACATAATGGTAACTCCAAACCTGAGCATGATTGGTATCAAACATGTCAGAATCATACCCCAATAGTGCAAGAATCGGTTGTATGATTTCATGCACTCTGGGGGCTCCTTAGAGGACCCTCCAGTATTGCTCCTACCAATCTTCTGGGGTTTGCCAGGCAGCCTCTGCTGCTGCCACCCCCCAGACAGGCTTCTTCCCTCCTGCTGCTTGACCAGCTTAGGCAGGGGAAGGCAGAACAAAGGAATTCCTGTGAGAGAGGGAGGCAACACCCTCTCCCTTGGAAATAGGTTTGCTTTGAAGGGCACATTTGATGCCGTCCTTGCATAAACTGGTTTGCACCAGCCCAGGGATCCCCAGTCCCTGCTCTGATGCAAAACTGGACAAAGGAAAGGGGAGTGACCACGCCCCTGTCCATTACAACTCCAGGGGTGGTGCCCAGAGCTCCTTCAGGTGGCCACTTGATTTCTCCATCTTGAAACCAAGATGTGTAGAGGCCCCAGTGAGCATCTGAGTGGCCAGGTCAGGCTTCAGAGATCCCTCCTGATAGGTGGTCACTGTGCAAGGTGACCAAATCCCCCTTTTAGGGCTATTTATAGACTCCCTTGAGGATGGATTCCCAGGTTCGATGTGCAAGACTCCACCCGGACTCCTCTGTATTGTTTACTTCTGCTTCTGGCCACTGGAACCACAACTAGACTCTTCAGGAACTGACAAGACTGCAACTCCCGAGATGACCTCGCCTTGCAACATTGTTTCTCCGGCTCCTTCCAGAAACTGCAACATTTCCCCGGCTGTGCATGCTCAGGGGTTGGCAAGACTTCAGCTGCACCAAGAAGCAAGAAGGAAACTGCCTTGGAGTGAAGGAGTCACTCCCCTGCATCTGCAGGCACCTACAGCAATGACATCTGACTGTGTTGATCTGCTCTCTTCTGGAACTACATGGATTCTGCATCACAGGTGGTGGTCTGGAGTGGTCCCCTGGTTCCTCTCTGCCCACTGTCCAACTTGTGAGATGGTGAGCCCTTGTCTCTTCTTGCAGGACAGGACCCCTATGCACCACGGCTCTTGCAGCAAACAATGCTTGTTGTCTTCTGCTCCAAGGGATCTTCAGGCTTTGAGTAGCCCCGGCCTCCAGCATTTCATCCTGCCAAGAACAGCCTCATCTCTGCTGCTCAAACGACATGGGACTCCTCTCCATGTGTGCTGATTGGGCCTCACTGCTACTTACTATGCCTGCTGCAAGTGGATTGACTGTAGGGGCTGTGACTGCTTCTGCTGGCTCTCCTGACTGCTGAGGGTCAGCCCGGACTCCTCTACAAGGGTCGAGTCCCCTGGACCTTGCTGGTCCTCCTCAGCCTTGCAACTCTTCTTTTGCTTCCTTTTGCATTTGCCAAGGCTTGTTGGTCGTTCTTCTAAACCACTGACCATCTTCAACCTGACGACCTACGTGGGACACCATCTGCATCATTCCAAGGACTCCTCTTCAGCTACTGGGCTCCACAGCTGGTCTCCTTCTTCCCCTCTCGACCCAGATCTTCATCCATAGAAGAGTGGGAAGTGGCTCCTGTCCCGAATCGACACTCCATTGTGGACTGAACTCTGTCCTCTCCTTTTGCAGATCCTCTTTTTCTAGAATCCACCTTTAGTTTCTTCTAGTCTGGTCCTGTTCTTGCACAATCCATTTTCTAAGACCTCTTGTTAGTCCTTGGGAAGACCAGATACTTACCTCTGCTTTCCTGGTTGCTGGGGGTCACTTAGCTACTCACCTCTTGGGGTCCCTAGTTCTTCCAGCTTCCCTCTAATGACTTCATATCCTTGGGTGGGGGACTCCACTTCGCATTCTACTTTTTTAGTATATTGTTTGGTCTTCCTCTAGGGTCCTACTAACTATTATTTCACTAATTCTTACCAATGTTTGTTGTTTCTTGTGCCAATTCCTAATTATTACTGGGAACATACCTCCGCCTATAAGTAATCTAGTGTGGTGGTACTATAATAAAGTACCTTTATTTTTGTAACACTGTGTGGTTTCTTTCGTCACTGTGTGACTATTGTGGTATTGCATAAGCTTTGCATGTCTCCTAGATAAGTCTTGGCTGCTCATCCACAGCTACCTCTACTGAGCCCTGGCTTCATAGACACTGACTATCCTCACTAATAGGAGTTGCCAGGACCTGGTATAAGGTGCCAATACCATAGGTGTCCACCACACACCAGGCCAGCTTCCTACATTGGTGGTGCAGCGGTGGGATAAGACTCTTACAATTGCATTACCACTCTGTCACTGGTAGCTTTCCACAGGAAACTCCACAACTGTTCTTTAAGACACACTGCACTTAGTGATTAGGACCGCTAGCCTCCTAGTTTGGGTGAGTTGGGGGTCTGGGATAGCCCTTTCTCTAAAACTCCTAGGGAAGTCTAGTTACTTAGAGTAGGTAGGTGCACCCACACTGCTCTAGAAAGAATGTCTTCAGTGGAAAACAAAACTCAGGTCCCAGACTCTCAGTATGTGGGCTGCACTTTTCAGGGGTTGATGGGGATTTGTGCTTCGAGGAAGCTGAAGACAGGGAGAAATCCAAAAAACAATCTGCTTCTGGGATTACTACTCCAGTCTGATCAGGACAACTCAGGCCGCCAGGGGTCGGAGGAAGTAGAGATTAACCCTCCAGTTTTAGATAGGGTAGACTAGGGCTACACTGAGGAGGGTCAGGAAGAAACTGGGAAACAACACAGCCCTGTTAGGAGCACTGCAGGTAGTGAAAAGGGGGGGTCACTCAAGTCGGTCCACTTTTACTCCTAGAGGGTTGGTACATAGGGTCTCCAGGAGGAGGGATAGGTCCTCCTCATCTGTCCATACTCATGTCTTTAGGACCGCCTATGAGACAGACCACTCTAATTCAGGGGGGAGTCTCTAGACAGGGAATTTCACAGACTGGAATTTAGACCAGGCCAAACTGAGACAGTTAGCTCTAGAAAGGGAGGCCCTGGCAGTGGAGAGAGAGAGAGAGAGAGAGAGGCAGAATTTGGGGCTAGCTCCCCATGGTGGCAGCAGTAACTTTAGGGATACCGGGGTCTGGGAGGACTTCTATGACTCTAGGAACCTGAGAAAATAATCCCATCTTAAAAAGTGTGAGATGATATCCACAAGTGGTTCACTGCCTTGGAGAGGGCCTGTAAAGTACAGAGGGTCCGTCAAGAACAGTGGACATCAATCTTGTGGTTCTCCTTCTCTGACAAAGGCAGAGACAAACTGCTCACTGTCAGAGAAGAAGATGCAGATCATTATCAGGCCTTAAGGAATGCAATCTTATATAGGTTTGGGCTAACCACATTACAATACAGGTCAAGTTCAGGGAGACTAAAAAAGTCGGCCCAGGATTGGGTAGATTTTGTGGACTGCTCTTTTAAAGCTCTGGAAGGCTGGAAGTAAGTGACTATCAGGGCTTGTACAATTTTATTTTAAGAGAGCACATACTGAACAATTGCATTTCTGATCAGCTGCATCAATACCTGGTGGACTCTGATCTGACCTCTTCCCAAGAATTGGGGAAGAAGTCAGACAAATGGGTCTGCACCAGGGTGGGTAGGAAAGATCCCACTGGGTGTGACCACAAGAAGAAGGATTCTACAAGTCAGGACAAGGATGGTGACAAACCAAAAGAAGAAGAGTCTTTATCAGGCATACAAAACTTTTCTGGGGGTGGGTCCAAGCCCTCTTCCCCTGCCCTGCCCACAAGAAATCTTGGTGCTACACAAAAAGGCCATAGGGTAGGTGGCAGCACCTGTCCTAAAAGAGCACCAAGCCACCTACCACTACTACTACGACCTCTACCCCTAGTGCCCCTAGCAGTAGCAACAATAGTGGTAGTAGTAGTCAGTCCAAAAGTGTAGCTGGGCTCACCATGGGGACTGGCATGGACCTTGTCACCCTAGCTGCGTGTCCCCTTAATATGGATACGTACAGACAATATCCCTTGATAAATGGTGTTGAGACTGAGGCCTACAGGGACACAGGTGCCAGTGTCACAATGTTGACTGAAAAACTGGTGTCACCTGAACAACATCGACTTGGTCACAGATACCATATGACTGATGCTACCCCATGGTAGTTGTTGACTTTAGCTGGGGGGGGGGGGTTACTGGCCCAAACAAAGTTATAGTGACCTCTGATCTACCTGTGTAGTGTCTATTAGGTAATGACTTGGAGACTTCAGCTTGGGCAGAGGTGGAGTTGAAGGCCCATGCAGCATTGCTGGGCATCCTGGGCATATCTTTGCCTTGACCAGAGCACAGGCTAAAAAGCAAAGGGAGCAAGGAGCACTAGAGCCTAGAACAATGGGCCAGGAAGCCCCTTTGAACCCTTAGGACACAGCTGGATCTTCTGTGTAGGGCCCAGGGCGGCAGGGTGCAGGGTGAATTAGTGAGCCAGGAGCTGTGCGCAAAGGTGCAGTTGGAAGCAGGAGGTAGGTCTCTTTGAGGGTCACTTGCAGGTCAGCAGGGGTACTCTGGTGGGAGGGCCTGGTGGTTTCTAAAGTCCCTTGACTGGGGCTTCCTCCTGGTCCTTTTACAGTCCGATGGGGACTGTCCTTGGTGTTCAACTTGAGGTGACCAGTACCTAGGGCCATTGCACGGTCTGGCCACTGGAGGGCACAGTGCAACTAAACTTTGCACACTTGCAGGTCATGTCCATACGGTCTATTGGGTGGAGTTTGGTCTGGCTGTGACATATGGTTGCTAGGTCAGCAGGTGGTCAGTGAAGTGACCTTCACTGGGTATTTGGTCTTGGGTTGCAGGAGAGTGATGCCTTCACTCTGGAGGAAGATCTTTGGTGATTTTTGAAGAGTGGAGGTCCTCTGGGGGTTTGTAGAGTCTGTCCAGTGTCCAAGCAACCCCTCATTGGCGATTGTTGAGTCCTGGGTGAAGCAGACAGGGTTTGGCAGCTTTTCTTTGAGCAGCAGGACTGAGGGCAGCATCACACATTGTACCTCCCTCTGGGGGCCATGTATCCAGAAGCACCCAGACTGCCATTGCAGGCTGAGTGTCCTGGTGCAATCCTAAAATGCAAACTCGACATGGCACACAACCTGTGTGCTCTGTCCACTACACACTGCATGCAATAAAGGTAAGTCACCCCTCTGGTAGGCCTTCCAGCCATAAGGCAGGGTACACTATACTGTATGTGTGGGCATAGATGCATGAGTAATATGCCCCTACTGTGTCCCTGCCAAACTTGGGACATAGTAGGTGAACAGAGCAGCGATTTTAATGCATGTGCTGGACACTGGTCAGTACGAGTTTCACAGCTGCGTGATGGCTACTCTGAACCCTGGGTTGTGTGGTATGAAACAACTCAGAATGACAAATCCAAGCTGGTACTAGCATTGGATTTATCCCAAAATGTACCCAGGGGTCACCTTAGACAACCCGGCTGCAAAAGCTAACTGCCCTGGCATGGTTGCTGGCAGGTTACAACCAGCCTGCTACCACCAGACAAGATTCTGGAACCCGGGGTGAGAGATCCTGCTCTCTGGGTTCCAGGACAAAGCCCTTCCTGAGCTGAAGTGCTATCACACCTCCCCGCAGGAATATGCACTACCCTGCTAGCGAGCTTCAAAGAGCTTACCACCCGTGAAACTTGACCTCTAAGGCTGCTGCTAGCAGCAGATGGCCACCCCCCTTTAAAAAACCCTCTTTTGGCGGAAGCAATGGTGGGAAAAAACACAAAGGACAGGAGGAGTGGTCATCTCCAGCTTGCACCACACCTAAGGTGTTGTATGTGAGGTGACCTCTCCATTTCATTATCCTCCATCTTTCATGCAACAAAAATAGCCAATCAGGTGTATGGAAGTGACCACTGTCTACAGGAAGCGGTCACTTAGTGGATGTAGCCACAATAAGGTAGATGATCCATTGGTCACTACTAGGTACGTCCCTGAACTCCCAAATACAGTATTTAGTGGGCATCCCTAGACCAGAAAATCTAATTCCAAGGACAAAAGAAGACCAGCAACAAAGAAGACCCAAGGCTCGAGAACTGAAGTCCTGCTGCACCAAGAAAAAGGTGCTAAGCCCTGCCTGCTGCACCCAAGATTTGACAGTGGCTGCTGAAGGGTTGCTTGGGCATTGGACATACTCTACAACACCCTAAAGGACCTCCACACCGCCAAAGATCTCCCTCCAGAGTGAAGGCATCACTTTCCTGCAACAAAGACCAAAGAGTCAGTGAAGGACACTTCATTGACCAGCTGCTGATCAAGGAACCAGACACTGTAGCCAGGCCAAGCTCCACCTGACGGACTGTGAGGACAAACCCTGCAAGTGTGCCATGTTTTGGTGACCCTGCGCACTCCAGTGGCCGAACCACAACATTGCCCCAGGTAGTGGTCACCTAACATCGGATACCGAGAAGGACAGTCCACTCCAGACTGTAAAATGACTAGGAGGAAGCCCAGTTGAGGGACTTCAGAAAGTACCAGGACCTCCCACCAGAGTGCCCTTGCTGACCTGCAAGTGACCCTCAAAGTAACTTACCTTGTTCCAAGGGCACCTTTGAGCACAGCTTCTGGCTCACTGATTCACTCTTTACCCAGCTGGCCTGTGCCCTGCACCAAAGATCCAGCTGTGCCCCAAGGGTCACCCACCCCTTGCGACCTCAACACTCCAAGGGGACCCACCGGGCTTACCCTTAAGTCTACCCATGCAGTGCTTTTCCACATGGTCCCCCCGCAGTGGCCTGGCACCAGCTCCAATGGCTTTCTGTAGCTGTTGCCACTGAAACCAGGAACAGCCCATACTTTTCCAGCTGTTCCATAGTGCCCACAGACGACCTCAACATACCTGCCAAAGGAGACATTGGTAAATGCATTGCCTGATATTATGTGCATTTTAAAATATTTCTCCATTGATTCCTATTGTGCGCAATTACGCACAAAAAGACTGCTTTTGCTAAAAATGTAAAAATTCATAACTTAAAAAGTACTTACCCAATGTTGATGATCTTGGTCTTAAAAACTTTATAAAAATCTGAAGTATTTTTGTAAATTGGTTGAGTTATTCTTTTGAGTGTGTGTCTTGCTTTATTGAGACTGTGAGTACAACAAATGCTTTGCACGTCTCCAAGATTAGCCTAACAGCTCGACCAAGCTACCATGAAAATTGGAGCATTAGGTGATCTTGTTTTTCCTCTGTAAACCAACGTGTGGTTACCCTGACCCTCTGCACAGTGTACCTTGCTTTGCACACTACATAGAGGACCAGCCTCCTACACTCGGCACTTTACTCACATCTTACATCTTCATGAATAATGCATAAATGAGGCTATGTCTTACGGAGCAGTGGTCATTGTGTGTTACTGAAGAGTTGTGTTATGTTTTATTCAAAAAGTACCTCAACTGATGCACTTCAGAATATTTGAGGTACTGACATATATTATAAATGTAATAGTCTACACCACTGTACCATTAACTACTAATCAAATCTTTTCTTTTCTTTTCATTGAGTGTAGCTCAGTGACTGCGTATAGTTATGTAGGACACAGTCTAAGTTGAATATGTAATGGTTGTTTTTGAGAGGATATCTGTGCGCAATAGGGAGAGAGTACTGGTGCCAACTTGGGGAACCAGTGACATGCTCCTTTCGTGATGTGTCATGAATGTAGTTTCACCTCAGCATGGGCTGGTTGAAGACGAGTGGGCAATATAGTCACTTACACAAACCATCATTAAGCTTGGTTGCTACAGTGTGGGTTTATAAAATGTGTCCTAGGTTGTGGGAGATTTGGTGTGGGATATGATCACCACAGGGATGCATGTTTGTGGTGTGTATTGTTGTAGCAATATTAGAAATGTGCTTAGTCTTGGGGAGCCAGGAGGAGTGAGATCTTCATTCGCAGATGCTGCTGCTAGTGTATGTGGGTGCCAGGCCCTAATCTGTGTGGGATTGTTATGGCCGGGCACTGCTTGGTCGAAGGGATGCTATGTGTTAGGGAACAGCCATGTCTGTACTGACTTCCTGAATTCCACGTGGTCTAGGCTGTTGCTTATCTTTGCCGTTAGTTATGTCTAGAAGTTTTGTGCTTAAACAAAGAAGACAGTTCTATCAATGTGTCCCTTCTTGAAGAGAGTGGCAGTGGTCCCGAATGGTAATGAAGAGTGCTTTGAAGGAGGAGCATCTGGTTATGGGTAGGCAATAAAAAATTTAAAGAGCTGGAGTAATGTGGTCAACGAGTCATGGTTGGAGTAACCGCATCACTGTCACAATCTGTGTAGCCTTCTGAGTAGGTATTTTTAAACTGTGAGGACCTTGCTTTTAGATGAGATGAGTTTCATGTGGTTTGTTAGCATACATTGGTCAATGGCTTAGAGCTGTAGCACTCTAGGTCATTCTTGTCCACACCAGGAAGATCTGGGTGCCTCTCTAAGAGCTTAGGTTGAAGGACTTGAGGACTGGTAATGGGACAAGGTAAGTGCTGAAGAGGAATGAAAAGACGATGGAACTATGTGACACATAAGAGTTAGTACAGTTGAGCATGGATGTAACAAACTGATGCTTGTATTAGTGGAGAGTTGGAAGTCCTTGAAACCTCTGCTTTCAACCTCCAATGTCCTTACATTTTCATTGAGCCAGGACTTGTTTGGTTGGTGGTTTGAGCATGAGGTGTTTTGAGTAGTATAAGTCAGACGATACGTACTGGGAGTGAAATATCCGATCTCTTTGGTTTGGGCAGGGGCAACAGGCAGGGATGCCCCCTTTCGCCACTTTTATTCGCACTGGCGATGGAACCTCTAGCAGTCCGTCTCGGACAGACCTTGGTCCCATGGGGGATCACTATGGGGAGAACCTCACACGTGATCTCCCTCTATGCAGATAATGCCCTGCTCTGTCTTCGTAACCGTACCATCCCAGTCCCCATTCTCATGCAGGTAATGGATGAGTTCAGAGCTATTTCTGGCCTCCGGGTTAACCCCACTAAATCCAGATTATGTCCCATGGGATCTCTAGTGGGCATCGGTAAAGATGATCTCCCCTGACGGATATTCCATGGCACTCTGAGATATCTGCTATTTAGGTAATTAGTTTGCCCCCACGGAAACAGAATTCCTAGATCTAAAAATCAGAAAGGTGGTGACACATACTTACATCCACAAGTAGCTGTGTATGTCTTGGATAAATGTTCTATTACTTTTTTCGCTCTGTAAAAGTTATTGACCACAATGTTTACGCAAGAGCCATTGAGGACAAGGGGGGATAGTTTACATGATAAGATGATCTGCTTGATAAATGTCAAAATTCCTGAATAACTGTTCACTTTACTGCAATTTACACTGTTTTTAAATGAAAAACCAATAAAGATCATTTGGAGAAAGTCAGACAAAGCCTTTTGATAGTGCTCACTTCTGTTATGTGATTGGGATGCAAGGTTGTAGTAATGTGAGTGGCAAATGGCATTAGTTGAGCTTGTTCCAGTATCTGTAGAAGTTCTTGTTGCTTTTTGATACTGTCCTGGTGGGCGGATAAATATTGAATGAGATGAGGTGTTGTTCTTTTTAGATAACTGGAAGATTTCCAGTCAGTTGTGGAGATTCCGGTGGAGAAGGGATTGTTGGCAGAGTTTGTTCACCTCTGTGTGCCAGTTCAGGGACAACTTAAAGAGTTTGGAGGGTTGCAAAGTTCGATAGGCGTTATCTTGATTTTGAATCTGTTTTGGTCAGTCAAATCGGATGTCCTAGCTTCCTAGGATGCAGAGGCTGTTGTGTGTTTCAGTCACATTAAGGAAGAGTTGAAGTGATTTGTAATCAGTGACAGTAACCTCATGGAAACCGTAAAAAAGAGGTGCACCCAGAAAGAAACACAGTGAACAGTAAAGCCACTGTACAAATACTTCATGTTGACAAAATAGTAACCACACGCACTGAACTTGCACTAGTAAAGGCTTGGTGGAGAACTGCACACATCATGCTTTTCAGATACTGAATATGACTGTGAGTGCACATCCACACACTAGATTAGTCTTGGGGATGTATAAAGTGTTGTTTCTGAACCGCTGGGTATATTTTTACCATTTTCTTATCCACACATTGGCGGGCGTGTAGATGATATGTTTGAGTAAAGTATGGTGAAAGTTGATTTTGCTTTAAGGATTTAATAATTGACTTTGGAAGCACACCTATCTGCCAATGAAATCCTTGACGTGTGATAAAGCTTAATAAGAAAGAGGGCCATATGTATGAAGCACCGCATTAGCGATTACCAAATAGAGATTTTTACTGAATCGCTATTTGGAAATCGCTAAATGCGATGTTACATGGGATTCACAATTATTTTTTTGTGATTACCTAATATTCGCAATCGTAAATAGTGCTTACCAAGTAGCAATTTGGTAAAATTGCGAATCGCAGTTTGTGAGTTTTGTATCCTGGAGCAGTTTGATGAACTCACAACCAGGAAGTAGGTCAGTCCATGCTGTTTCCAGAAGGCTGAGCCACAGGAGGAGGCAGACTGTGTGAGCTAAGCATTAGGCAGCCAGTTTGGAGTGTCACCCAGGACCAAAACACACCATGGCTACTGAAGGAACTGAAAAGGATGCTGGAGGCAGAAAAAAGAAACTGAACATAAGTGAGCAGGAACTGGAGGTGCTCACTGAAGAGGTGGTAAAGAGCCACGACGAGCTCTTTGGGAAAAACTCACTACATGTCCCAGAGATGGAGAAGCGTAAAATATGGACTGACATCCAGGCAAAGATCAGCGCAGTGGGTGTGACGCAGCGTTCCATTGAGAAGATGCATAAGCACTAGTATGATTTATGTACATGTGTGAAGGAGAGGGTAGGAATCAGGCTTGTGGAGGCGAGGAGTACTGGCGGAGGACCATCCACCCAGACACCACCAACCCCTTGGAGCACATGATGGAGGCAACTCCGCAGCCTGAAGCCATCATTGGGGTCACTGACATAGACACCTCTGCCACACCAGGCACCACCAAAGGTAAGGACAACAATTATTTAAATTATTGTATGTGCAGGGAAAATGATCCCTTAGAGGAAATCAATGTTAACGCTCACTGATAAAAAAAACAATACTCCATACCATGTATTCCATGCAACTCAACAATGCCTTATGGGAGTGTTTGTCCATACTCCAACAGTGAACCAAGATCAAACATTGCAGCATTGTGCATCCCCATACAGATAGACAAGACAAATGACAAGCAGAAACACTATATCAGGGTAATTGTTTACTTCAGATGTAAACTTTGAACTGAGACATGCAAAAGTAATTTCTAACTGAAATACTGCTCATTGATGTTACAGATATCCCTGCAGCATATGCAGCAGAAACAGAAACTGGGGGAATGAGGAAAACCAGCCACTGTCCGAGGTCGTAAATGTCATGTCCATACACCTGCACAACCCAGACGCAAGGCAACAGTGATACCACTTCCTGAGTTCAACCTGGAGTCCGATGACATGACACAAGACGTGCAAACAACACCTTTAGATGATAGATGCACCCACAGACGTCAGTCCCTGTTACCAGCACAAATACACCACTCTCAGAAGAGATAGAGCAGATGTCAGGCAGAGCTCAGAGGAAGGTGAGGGCCCATCTATCTTTGGAGGTCTTGAGGCCTCATTGTTGAAGGTACAGCGCCTACAATGTACGCACATGAAATCAATGCACAGACAGTTGGCGTCTCTAAAACACAACATGTGTTAGCTGAATGCAAAGGTGTTAGAAGGACAGAAAGCAACAGCAGACAATTTAAGCGAGATGACAAATGCCATTAAAGAACTCTGGACAGTAATGCAGCAGGACCATGTCACCCACCGTTGGCGTCATCACTAATTGATGGGTAGATTGGATGGGTTTAGCGGATCTGTCCATAACCTCTCCAATGCAAAAGCTTTACTGTCACAACGTGCCATGGCATGCAAGTGGAGATGACACATTGAGGTGGTGATGTTGCACAGGGAGAAGTATAAAGCACTGGAGAACATGTAGACAGGCTGGACCGCTGAGAATAGCGACCTAGGTGGTGGGGACAGTGAGGAGCTTGCTAGTCTCAGTAGTGTGACTGCCCCTGTGATGGCGTATAGGAGTCGCAGTTCCATACACAGTGCTGTCTCTGAACCCTCAGCAAGAGAGGCCGCTGAGCCTATTGACTGTTCTAGTGGTGCTTGTGGGCGTAAAAAAAGTAATGGGGACATGTACCAGTGCTTGTCGTTTTGTGCCATTGCATTACCTATTTCATGTTAATGGTGAAGCATTGGATTTCAGTGCAGATTGTGCTTTTGGACTACCTATGTTGTATCCCCACATATTTGACCTGAAATTAAGGCAATAAATATGATACCTGTAGCAATAAGGAACAATATGTGGCCTCTTCATTGCTTACATCAAACATAATTGAAAATAATTTCTGCATGACTTTGTCCGCCTTCTGCTGCTTTTGATCCATCTGCTGGGTGACGGGGTGGTATTGGGTGATCATCCTCATCATACTCCATATCTGAGGGTTCCAGGGGTATGCCTCTCGATGTTCTGATGTTGTACGACATAGCACATGTAGCCACAATCTTGCAGCAGGTCTCTGGACTGTACTGTAGTGCCCTGCCACTTTTGTGCAGGCATCGAAAGCGACTCTTCAGAAGGCCAAATGTCCTCTCAATCACACTTCGTGTCCTCCTATGTGCCGCATTGTAACGCAGTTCACTTGGTGTAGCTGGACTGAGGTATGGTGTGAGGATGAAGTACCGCACTGCATATACACTGCCTCCCACAATGATAGGAGTGAATGTTGAGTCATTGTCACCAATGATCCTCATTTGTTCCCTATGCTACATTGCTCTGTGATTATTTACCAAGTATGCATCCTTCTCCAAACTCTCCACCAAGTAGCCGTGTGTAGAGTCCACTATGCCTGAATATAAGGGAGTCATGTCTGCTCTGGTCACTAAATCAGTGATGATGTTTGAGACACTGCAGATGACCTGTATGTTCATGGAATGGCTGCATTTCCGATTTCTGAATATATATTCATTGGCAGATGGTGGACAGATTGTGACGTGTCCCATCAATACAGTCCATGACGTTTGGGAAATGGGCTACCTGATAGAAATGTAGATTTGTGAGCTGCAAGTCCTCTGGGGTGTTGGGGAATTTGATGTGCTCATTTATTTTGGTTAACATTGCATTCAGGAATGCATGGAAGAAGCGTGAGAACGCACTTTGGGACACACCTCCAGCTGCTACTATTACTCCCTGATAGCTTCCTGAGGCGAAGAGTTCTGTGTGTGCGTCGCAGCATTTGTGGTAGCAAATCTGCTATCAGGTCTAAAATCATGGCATGAATTTAACCGATACTTGTCATGGATCTCCTCCTCTGTTTGGCCAAACAATGTTATGCGCACTCTGAAAATGTGCTCATGTCCCCTCCTCCCTCTCCTCAAACCTGCCAGGATCCTCATCCTCGTCACCATGAGGTAGAGTGCAGCCATTGTTGAAAAAGCTGATGCACTCTGGGTCTCTTTATATAGGTTGCACCTGATTACCACCTGATTTGAGTTGGAGGTAAACTCCACATTTGTGAATGGTTTGTACATTAAATTTGTGATTACCAATTTGGGAATCGCAAGTTACGATTCACAAAGTCGAGTCACGATTTTAGGGAATCGCTAATTTTGCGATTCCTTAAAATTGTTGCCTGTGAATGCCTTTCATACATTGTGGAAGGTGATTTTGCATTCGCAAACGGCCTGTTTTTGCAATTCATATCATTTGCGAATGCAAAACCTTGTGATACATGGTGCCCAGAGTGTTTGGAGGAGAATGATAAGAGAAGTGCAATAATGACTACGCCCTGCTGCTCAGTTTATTCTGTGAATGACTCAGTGCCCAATTCACAAAGGTAAACTTGGACTAAAAGTCTAAGTTTATGAATTTCTGTATTCACAAAGGTAAGTTACGAGTAGTATCTTTAAATCTGCACTCTGGGCAGAATCTCTGCACTTGGGGCAGAAACTCTGAACTTGGGGTGAAATCTCGAGATTCCGCCCTGAGTGTGGACATTCCATGCCAAGTGCGCACATAAAGATACCTCTCGTAACATACCTCTGTAAACACTGAAAAGTAGTAAAGTTAAACTTTTGGTCTAAACTTGACCAAAAGTCTAACTTTACCTTTGTGAATCGGGCCCTCAGTGTTCTGCTGTCCAATATTGTTTGTAGGTACGACTTTGTATCACAAATCATGGATGACTGCATGGGAATACCCATGTACCACCCATGAAGCGCTAGAAAGTAAATTAGGGAAAAAATACATTTGTGCTGGTTAGCAGCAGGGACCAAGTTTAAAATGGATAGTACCAAATGCAGATGTTTCCATCTTGGAGTTATTTCCTCCTGCTCAGAAGTGTCATTGTTAGAAATGGGGTGTCTAGTTGGCAGCCAGTTTACAACCTCACTCTAGTCAGGATAAGGGAGTCACACACCTCAGATAACCCCTGTTCACCCACTAGGTAGCTTGGCTCAAGCAGTGCCGGTCCTTCTTACAGCATCCAGCTCTTCTTCCTGGCAGAATCTCCTCAGTCCAGAAGGATTCTAACTTAGTGGGGTCAGAGGTCCACTACTTATACTCATTTCTTCCTTTGAAGTAGGCCAACTTCAAAGGAAAGTCTTTGTAGTGCACAAGTCCCTGCTTTTCCTGCCCTGGCCCCAGACACACTTTATAGGGTTGGAGACTGCTTTGTGTGAGCACAGGCACAGCCCTATTCAGGTGTACTTGTGAGCTCCTCCCACCACTCTAGCCCAGGAAGACCCATCAGGACATGCAGGACACACCTCAGCTCCCTTTGTGTGACTGTCTAGAGTGAATTCACAAAAAGCCCAGCTGTCATCCTTACCAAGATGTGTATTCAACAGAAAGGCAGAGGTATAGAATGGTTAAGCAACAAAGTGCCCAATTTTTTAAAGTGGCATTTTCAAACTTAGGGGCATATTTACATGCCACTAGCACCACCAGAGCATCACTTTTTGTGACACTCCGGTGGTGCTGTGCACTGTGCCATATTTACAAGGAGCTGTAATACCACTTTTTGTGGCTTAACACCACCTTATAATATGGGCCCCTCTGACGCAGTTTTCTGTGTCAGAGAGGCGTTCAATAGATGTTGCTGTGGGCGTTTCCCTGCAACACCCAATGCTTTTGACACTGCCCCAGATTTACAAGAATTCATAAATCTGTGGGTGCACCAAAAACTAACACCACCCCAGGGGTGGCATGAGCATGGCGCAATGAGGAGAAGTACTTTTATTTCTCCTTGTTTTTGCTTTTTCTATGTGTGCTGCACTGTGCAGCACGCATAGAAACAGCAAATTACCATGAATGATTGTTTATGTGCAGGAAGGTATTCCTCTCTGCACATAAACAATCATTCAATAATGACAATTTGCTACTTCTATGTGTGCTGCAGCACACATAGAAGTAACAAATCACCATTCTAGATTGATTGTGTGCAGGAAGGGATACCTTCCTGCACATAAACAATCATTCCCTTCAATCCAGACACCCTTGCACCATGGTGCAAGGATGCCTGCATTGGCACTGGCAGATAAATTTAGTGTCAGCGCTAGGGGAAACACAACGGTGCGCCATATTTGTGTATATACAGAGCATCCCAGGAGGATGGCGATATTCCGTCTACGTTCATGGCGGTGGACAGGCGGCACTGCTGACAGCAGCAGCCCCACACCAGGGAAAAGCTGCCGACCATATTATGACCCATGATACAGCCCGGCATCCCGTCTCCTGCCGGCAGACCCCCTGCAAGCAGGTAAGTCGGGTTCTTCAACAGGGGGCGGGGGGTGTTGTGTGTGTGTGTGCGTGGGGAGGTGTGTGTCTGTTTTTGTATGCGTGCATGCAGGTGTGAGCCGTGTGGAATGCATGTGTGAAAGAATGAATGTGAGTGCACATGTATGTTGTGTGTTGTGAATGCGTGTGTGCTTTAATGTATGTTAGTGTGTGTTGCGGTGTGTGTGTATGTATGTATGCATGCGTGGGTGGATGAGGGTATGCATGTGTGTGTGCGTGTAGGTGTGTGTATGTCGGGCGGGGGACAGAAAGGGGAGGGAGAGGGTGGGGGAGGACTCTGGGGAGGAGGAATGGGGGAGTGAGACCCCTATCAGTGTCAGGTAAAAAATTCCATGGCACTGATAGTGCCTACCGCCATGGTTTTCATGGCGGTCAGATTGCCACGAAAACCATGGCTGTAGGCGGGGTCATAATGCCAAGGATGGGATTGTGACGGCTGCCTGGCTGTAGACTGAAGTCTCCAGCCCGGCGGCTGTTACCACCCTGGCAGACGGAGTGGTACATTTGCAGTTTGGCTTGAGCCAAACCGACCAATGTCATATTTTGGGGAAAGGTACCGCCAGCCTGTTGGCAGTACTTTTCCCCAAAATACCGCCGTCCGCCAGGGTCGTAATGACCCCCAAAGTATCTTTACTAGGGACTTACTAGCAAATCAGATATGCTAATCATGGATAACCAATCACCCATACAATTTACGCAGGGAACACTTGCACTTTATCACTGGTCAGCAGAAGTGCCCAGAGTCCTAAAACCAGCAAAAACTAAATGCAGCACACAATCAAAAACAGGCAGTAAGAGGCAAAAAGTTTGGGGATAACCCTACAAAAAGAGCCATTTCCAACAGTCGTCATAACTCGACCGCTGAATTCAAAGGACAATGGAATCAGGAATCCAGGGGTCTGTTGTGCCCCGTTTCCTGACAGATGATGCACAGTCGACACATAGATGTCTGCAGCCCAGTTTTTTTTTTCTTACAGTATGATGACTCCCATTTGTCCAACACCTCCATCAATTGTTTGGGTTTAGCCGGGGGCGTGGCCAAGGTTCCAGCGATGGTCCAACACCTCCATCAATTGTTTGGGTTTAGCCGGGGGCGTGGCCAAGGTTCCAGCGATGGCGCACGTCTAATTCCATCGCTCCGGAGGGGCCAAAGGAGAAACCAGCGAAAAGCGAGCCAGTTCCGGGCCGAACGAAGCTTGAGTGTGGGCACTGAACCGGGGGCCGGCCCTGGATGCTGCTGGGCCCCCGCTGCGGCTGCGGGCCCTGGAGGGCGCAGAGGTGAGCGTCGAGCTTGATTGACGGGGGAGGAGGCCGGCGGCCCACCCCCTCGTCTGAAGCCACAGCCTCGCGTGAAGCCGCGGGCCGCTGCAGGAGCAGAGCGGACGGCCCAGGTGCAGCAGGGGACCTCGCTCGGGTCCCCCTGCTGCGGCGGAGGTGCTGAGGCAGCCGGCGGGGGCCTGTGGGCCCTGGGGGTGCTCCACCCCGTGGGGCAATGGAACAGTGCAGCCGGAGAGGCGAGCACGGCCCTGGGTTGAGCTGGGGCCGGCCCGCGAATATAGCACTTGACCCGGGCGGGGCACTGAGGAGCTGGATTGGCGGCGCGGCCCCCGTACTGGGAAGGGGCTGTCTGAAACGCCTAAGAAGAGGGGCAGGTGACCCCGAGAACAACGACAGCGGCGGTGGGCCCTGCTAGTTGGGGAACCCCCTTGGGCCCCTCCGGGCTGAAGGAGGCCAGTACAGGAGGTGGGGACGTGACCCTGCCTGGAGCAAGAGCCGGCCCGCGGCTGCGCTGGGCAGTAATCACTGAGGGCCGGACTGGGGGCGAGGGGAGGCCGCCCCCCTGGTTAGCTTGAGCTGGTGCAGAAGTGAAATGAACAGTGGAGCTGGCCATTGAGGAGGCACACCCCACAAAGGAACAAAGGGTTGATTGCCTGGCAGAGGAAGACCATTGAACGCCCCGGGGGCCTTGGAGCGCCGACGACCCCTGAGTGAGTAACACTGTGGATGGGGCGCCTGGAGAAGCTGGGGCTCACGTGGTGGTGGAGAGACCCAGGTGTGATGCTGGCGTCACAGAGGAAGCACTGAAGAGGTGGTAACTACCCCGTGAGGGAAGATGACCGAACCGCGGCTGCGACGCATCTTCGGGCCCGGGTGGTGAGGCGTGGCCCTAGACGCGCGACGAGCAGAGGAATGGCTGGGACGACCGAGGCCGAAGTGAGTGGCAGTCAGCTACAGACCGACAACGTGGAGCCCCCCACTCCTGTACCTGGAAGCAGGGGATAGCTGAAGGGGTGTCTGGGGCCCTGCTCAGGACTACCCGGGGGCCGCGGTGAGACCCGTGGAGACCAGAGCGTGGAGACACGGAAGGAGAAGAGCATACGATAACACTTGGGCTGCTTTCTGGGCCCCTGGGGTGCGACCCCTTATTCGTCCAATGCCCCCCAAGAGCCGACACAAGAGCAGAACCATGGATCCCGCGGCGCCGCCGGGGAACAGAGAGGCGGACATGCGGGACCAGTCACAAGTTGCAGTACAGGACACCCTAGACAAGATACTCGGGCGATAGAAGACACAAAGACAACACTACAGCGCAACATCAACCAAGTTGCGGTTGAGGTGGGTCTTTGGAGAGCAGATCATCACAAACTGGTAGACAGAGTCAAAGAAACGGAATCCACGTTGGCGGACATCGTGCCAAAGCAGAAAGACATGGCGGCCGAGGTGACTTCCATTGCACGACTTGAACAGAGAGCCGAGGATGCGGAGGGGAGAAACAGGAGGAACAACATGTGTGTGGTGTGCCTCCCCGAGGGGGCCGAGGGAACGAACATGGTGGAATTTCTGGAGAAATGGTTAAGCACGGCGGATGCACCTGGGTGCCTGACCCCCTTCTACACGCTGGAGCATGCGCATCGGGTGCTGTCGAGACCTCTTGCCCCTGGTAGACCTCCCCGTGCTGTGATCGCCAAACTTCTGCGCTACAGGGACAGAGACATCCTCTTACAGAATGTCAGAGAGATGGGCCTGTTTAAAGTAGCAAATGGGGAGGTGACGCTATTCCCGGACTTCACACTGGACGTCCAGAACAAGCGACCTTCATTCCTAGCAGTTAAAAGGGCCCTACGTGACGAAGGGATCCAGTATTCGCTGCTTTATCCAGCCAGATTAAGAATGATGATGGAGGGGAAGACTGCGTTCCTCCAGTCCCTAGAAGAGGCATGGGAGTGGCTCGAGAATCATGGGTCCCAAACAGTGGGATCTGCACGAGAGGGCCCGGCTGGGAGCAAGGCTCGCCGGGCCCCGAGGGGACAGAGACCCAGAGATCATCCGCGACTGGCGCCAAAGCAAACACAGAAAGAGAGGGGCAGGAAGGCGGCCCTTGAGGCGGCAGCCTGTGTGGGTGGAGAGGTGTCCCCCCAGGAGGGCTCTGAGGGGGAGTCGGACGACACGCTGGTGTCCTCTGCCGGGGACTTGGGGTGCTCGACCCGTGCCCAGAGGGTGACCCCGCAGACGGCTGACGAAGTTGGATAATCCAAAACCGCAGGAGCGCCCGAAGACGTGGCACAACGAGTGAATGAGTGGCCCCTCCGGACCTGGCCACCCCCCTGACTAGAATCTCGCCTGTCCAACCAGGCTGGCGAGTACTGCAGTTACGCGTTTGAACAAGTTGCACTGTTGCACAGTTTTCTGGGCAACCTACAGTTCCGGAGGCGCCCTGGGGAATGGGAGTTGGGGTATACAGTTACAAGTTAAAATGGCAAAGTGGGTGGGGAAGACCGACCATAGAAAGGGTCTGAACATGCGAAAGGGCCAATCCGAGTCCTGGGTGAGCCAGGGACACTTTTACCAGACTGAACGATTAAGATGGCAGACTACAATTTCTTAACATGGAATGTCAGGGGGATGGGCACGCCGGCTAAAAGACATAGAATTCTCTCCTACTTTAAGAGAAGGGGCGTACAGGTGGCAATGCTACAAGAGACCCACCTAGCATCAGGGGAGGGAGAGAACTGAGACATAGGTGGTGGGGGCAGGTGTTTGCCACATAGTACTCGGCTTATGCAAGAGGTGTACTGATATAGGTCAGAGCAGGAAAAAAACAAATTGTTTGGGTTTAGCCCAGTCACTCCACCAAGGCCAGGCCCATGTATTCTCCATTCTTACTGTAAGAATTTTGCATGCTACTATTAGGCCTTCCTCCACGAAGATATTTCATGCCTCACCCAAACATTTCCCAGAAACCTCTTCTCTGGGCTTCCTGTGAAAACATTCCTAACGTCTACTTAGTAATATCCTCTGAGAACTGTGAGCAGATATTTCACAGAAAGTTATTACTGTGTATTAATCCATGGCTACTAGTGCTCATGGATCAGCTGTAAGTTTGGGGCTGGTTCTGTGCTGCAGGGGGCATTCAGTCCCTGAACATTAGGAGCAGTCTAAGGGACATCACTCCCCTGTGTCCGTCATCAGCAAGTTGACTCCTTGACCCACTGTAATCTCTTTAGCAGCCAGGTATTTGCTGTCCACTAGGTAGCCGGAGGGAAAGGCTTTTGATCCTGCCACTGCCATCAAGACCCCTTAAACAAGGGGTAACAAGGGCAGGACCAGAGTACCAAATGTAAGCCAGATCAAGTGTGATGTAGGGTTACCATGCATGCTTACATTCATATGCGCAGTTTCTGCTCTTCATGCAGGCAAGTAGCTTCAGTGGGAGTGTTTGGTGTGTGAGACCCGCCCAAATAAATACATTCCTAGCTCGGTTGTTGGATCTACAAGCCATGGCAATGACTCAGGCTAACATTACAAACTGCTTTTATTTTTGCAACTCTATATAGAGGGCCTGATTTAGGATTTAGCAGATGGAGAGAAGGCGAACAGGGTGGCAGAGGCCTTAACTGCCTTTACTCTGCCCACCACATTCAGAGATTTCCCCCATTCCAGCAGAGATCTCTGTCTGGTGGTTCCTGTCAATGTATAAAAAGTTTAACGGATGGCTTCATCCAACATGACTGCTGGCCATCAAACCTTTCCAAAGTGTTTTTTTCCCAAAAACTAATACTGTAGCCGGAGTTTGTTTTTGACAAGGAAAGAAAAGCTAATGACTCTCACAGCAATGACTCTCACAGCAATTTCTCCAATGGTGTGGGGGTCATTTTTTAATGTCCTTCACCATCAGTATATACCTGGAGGTGACAGGCAGTAAAAGAAAAAGCCATCTGACTGTCCTTTCTAAACAGGGCAGAAAGTCGGATGGCTTACTTCTGCAGGCACTTTCTTTGTCAGGCTGTTAAAGGGAGTTTTACACTGACATTCTATCATAAAACGTTCGGTTCACCCAACTCAAAATGGGGCAGACAGACCTGGTACTCTATCGTCGTTGCAATAGAATACCTGTCGGCCAACCTCTGTATCAACACCAGAAGCCCACCAAATGCAAATCAGTGTTGACCCCGCTCCTCATGGGAGTAGTCTACTCCAAAACTTGGTGACCTCACAAATTCTTCCTGGGGCCCACTACGTTTTAGTGGTGAAATTTGAGATTCACACCCTCTGAATCTCACTGAGTAGGATACGCCCCTTTGTTCAATCATGTTACAATAGCAGATCTTTCCAAATATTATTGTGTTCCAGGATATATGACTTTCCAAACATTTCAAAGCCAAAAGTATTTTTTTTTAGTTGGACAATATGTGCCGCAGAACAAAGACCAAACATTTTATTTGTTAGAGACCTTGGACACAGGCAACCAACCCCCTGGCAGCAATAGAGTTGTCTATTATAGAATCATATTCTACAAATATCATCAAAGTGTTGGCTGTTGGAAAACAGAGTAAGAACAGAAGAATACCCAAATACATGCTTAAACGTTAGTATCTGCAGTCAGTTCTCCAAGAATTTCTTTGAGGATGTAATGTTCTCATACCTTGTGAATGGCATCTACTATACTCAGGGCTAATGGGATTATGCGATTGTGCAGCCATTGCGTTTTGTGCATACTCATGGAATTGCTGCATTTGCCACATAATCCATCATCTGCTGCTCAGATGGTTCAAAGTTACTAAAATGTTGTGAAGTGTTGCCGTGCAGTGGAAGGATCTTCACAAATGTTGACTGGTCACCTTCAGTTGCTTAGTGCTATGTTTGGGTGCTGCAACTGTTCTTGCATACTACACCCATGCCCTATGGGATATGTCCCAGATAGTGGTGCTTCAAGGGCCCGAAGTCATGAGAGGCCATTTCCATGGGCTGATCCAAGATGAGCAGAACAGCTTTCGCCATACTATAAAATCAGGATTGGACACAGGTGACTCATTGAACAACGCAAACAAGTCTCCAAGTTCCAACGCCAGCAACACTTGAGCTAGGGTCAGCATCCTGAACATTTCCTTTTTGAGGAAGAATTTGAATTCCTTGAGGTACAGTATCAGACACAGACCGCCATTCTTCTTGGGCAACAGAAAGTAACATGCGTCTAACTCTCTCTCTGACTTACATTTTCTTCTATACCGTGGAGAAGTGGTATGTCACACCAACTTTCTTCCCCTTGTCTCTCAAGTAAGAGGCTATGAAGTTGGTTCCCTGGTCAAAAATTACCACCCTTGGGCCCTAGAAAAGATTCCCTGGAGGGCTGTTGCTACCTACAATGCAGCCATGCTCCTACAGAAGCTGTACTGGTGGCACGATCCACCACAACCAAGATATACTTGTTGCCTGACTGTGAGTGGAGTTAGGATAGACCAACCATGTCTATTCCCACCCACTCAAATGGAACACCTACAACTAGTAGAGACACTACTGGTGCCTCAGTACACCCTCCTGTCTTACCACTCATCGGGCAAGTGTGACAGGCTCTGCATAACCTCTTTGTGTCTCTGCACATCTTTGGTCAATAGGACAGAGGGTCCAACCTATTCAGATGTGTCCTGCTACGGGCACCTCATGGGCCAGTGACAACAAGACGTTCCCTTGCATTCATGGAACAACTAGCCGCTTGCGAGTCCCTGGCTCAGGATTTACGGCTCACCATACAGTAGGCCATCCTCCATCCAACATAGGGCCAGATTTACAAGAAAGTGGCGCATCGGTCCCGATGCGCCACTTTTCTTGCGTGCCCCTATCTCCACCAAATGACACCATGGCTGTGCAGTATTTACAATACGGCTCACTGTGGCACACGTTAGGACAATAGCGTCCAAAATGTGGACACTATTGTAGCGCTTTGCTCCACTAGCGGCAAAAAATGTTATGCTAGTGGAGCAAAGTGCAAAAAGGGTGTGTCCTTTTAATGCCTACTTGGAGCAGGAGTTAAAAATGACGCCAAAAATGGCACAAGTAAATCTTGTAGATTTCATTGCACCATTTTTGTGGGCCTCCTAATGCCGGAATGCCCCCCATGCATACAGTATGCGTGGCGCAGGCATAATGTGGCGCAAGGCATCGCAGAGTGGCGCAATGCAAACATTGTGCCATTTTGTAAATATGGTGCAGCGATTTTTGCCTTGTTGAGCCACATTAGCTTAAAAAATGAGCTAATGTGGAGCAAGGAGGCGCTAGGTCCTTGTAAATCTGGCCCATAATGTTTCCCGACTACTTATTTGCTGACCTGTTCCTGGGCTTCCTTCTGAAGTCCCACATGTTTAGGGCACTCCTGTGCCTTGGGGAAATCTTCCCAGGTGGGCCCCCCAGCAGCTAACAAACCCTGCAGCTCTTGAAGCGACCCAGACTCCAGTAGATTGTCTGCTTGAGGAGCCTCATACTCCACTCCCTCTGATGAAGAAGTGATGACCTCCATGGTCATTGCTTCCTGGAGGTACCACTTTCCTGCAAAATACTTTGTCCTAGGCCTTGCATTTCTGGAAGACTCTGGGTCCCACTCTGAGACTTACGTGCAGCCTGTCCTCTGGTCACCACAGCTGACGTCCAAGTCATAAATGTTTCTTGTCCTGGCACAAGCCAGGGACAATCAAATCATTGTCCAAGAGACATCCAGCTTCACGCTTTTCCCTTACCCCTACATCAATTATGGCCGACTTGCCATTGAGCTCAATCACAACCCAGGCAAGAGGATACTCCATGCCCTCTCCGCTGGCTAACAAACCTGTATCCTTGGTTCCAGGAAGTATGTCTTCAGGCCTAAGGTGCTTCCTCTCAACCATAGTTCTTGGGGTTTTTGAAAATGGGCTGATGCTTCGTCTTAACTGGGAGCTTCTGCCAAAAGTTGCTCTCATGGCTCATCTTACAAAGGGGATTTATATGGTGTGGTTGTGCAACCTCATCATGCAACACACTTATGAATCCCTTTAGGCCCCTTGGGGTTCATCTGTCAAACCCTCAGCTCATTCCTGGGTAGCTGTGGCACTAAGCAGCAAGGCTTACACAGAGGAACAAGTGTTAAGCATTTAAACAGCACCAACACAATCGCAGAAGGAATTGGCACGACACTCAAGAAATCCAACACCAATTTATAAAAATAGGTTGCATTTTTATGAAAATTTAGACACCAAAACCAAAAAAGATCCACTGGAGGGCTTCAGAGATCGGAATTTTACAAGAAATAATAAATCAGTGTAATTTCACTCAACTGCGAATAAGATTTGGCAAAGTCACCAAATTGAACACTTAGAAGCTTTTTCAGAGAAGACTTAGGTAAGTGTCAGTGCAGGTAGTTAGTAGTACGTAGGGCGACCAAGTCCAAGGGGGAGCTAATTAGGGGACCAACAAGGTCTCCAAGAAAAGTTACCATTACAGGGGAAGCAGTCATTCAACAGCTCCAGGCACTTTATCCGTGTTGCGATCAGGGCCGGACTGGGAACCCAAAGCAGCCCTGGCAATTTTGTCAGAGCAGCACCCGAGTTTGGGAGGGGGTTGGGGGGATAAATCACTGGTGCTTTTGTTCCTTTATGGGGAGGAGCGACAAAGCATTGCTGCTTTTGTTACTGGGGGTCGATATTGCAGCACTGCTGCAAAACCGTCTCGGGTAACAAAACCAACCTCAACCGCTGAAAAACAGGCCCCCACCCTTCCGGCCCACCAGCAAAACGCCTGATGTCCACAACGGCCAGTCCAGCCCTGGTTGCGATGGATCCTTCTGGAGTGTTCTTCATGCAAAGGATGAAGGATGCTGAAGATGCTGTAAGGATGTTGTGGATACGATGCAGTCAGTGGGGGGTCTTCCTGCTGGTATTCCTCAGTCCTCGAAGATGGTTGCAGGGTCGACGTCCCACGAAGTCCTCTTCCATCTGCCCAAAATCCAGTCACCATTGGACTACCCATTGGTCACAGACCTATCCTTCCTGAGTCGATGCTATGTTACATAGGATTTACACTTTTTTTTTCATGATTACCTAATATTCGCAATCGCAAATAGTGCTTACCAAGTAGTGATTCGGTAAAATAGCGAATCGCAGTTTGAGATTTTTGCATTTTGTAGCAGTTTGATGACCTCACAACCAGGAAGTAGGTCAGTCCATGCTGTTTCCAGAAGGCTGAGCCACAGGAGGAGGCAGACTGTGTGAGCTAAGCATTAGGCAGCCAGTTTGGAGTGTCACCCAGGACCAAAACACACCATGACTACTGAAGGAACTGAAAAGGATGCTGGAGGCAGAAAAAAGAAACTGAAGATAAGTGAGCAGGAACTGGAGGTGCTCACTGAAGAGGTGGTAAAGAGCCACGACAAGCTCTTTGGGAAAAACTCACTACATGTCCCAGAGAGGGAGAAGCGTAAACTATGGACTGACATCCAGGCAAAGATCAGCGTGGTGGATGTGACACACTGTGCCATTGAGAAGATACATAAGCACTGGTATGATTTATGTACATGTGTGAAGGAGAGGGTAGCAATCAGGCTTGTGGAAGCGAGGAGTACTGACGGAGGACCATCCGCCCAGACACCATCCGACCCCTTGGAGGACATGGTGAAGGCAACTCCGCAGCCTGAAGCCATCATTGGGGGCACTGACATAGACACCTCTGCCACACCAGGCACAACCAAAGGTAAGGACAACAAGTATTTGAATTACCGTATGTTCAGGGAAAATTGTCCCTTAGAGGAAATCAATGTTAACGCTCACTGATAAAAAAAAAAAAAAAAAAAAATTGTCCATACTGTGTATTCCATGCAACTCAACAGTGCTTTATGGGAGTGGTAGTCCATACTCCAACAGTGAACCAAGATCAAACGTTGTAGCATTGTGCATCCCCATACAGACAGACAAGGCAAATGACAAGGAGAAACACTATGTCGGGGTAATTGTTCACTTCAGATGTAAACTTTGAACTGAGACATGCAAAAGTAATTTGTAACTGAAATACTGCTCATTGATGTTGCAGATATCCCTGCAGCATATGCAGCAGAAACAGAAACTGGGGGGAATGAGGAAAACCAGCCACTGTCCGAGGTCGTAAATGTCATCTCCATACACCTGCACAACCCAGACGCAAGGCAACAGTGATACCACTTCCTGAGTTCAACCTGGAGTCTGATGACATGACACAAGACGTGCATACACCACCTTCAGATGATAGATGCACCCACAGACGTCAGTCCCTGTTTCCAGCACCAATACACTCCCCTCAGAAGACATAGAACAGATGTCAGGCAGAGCTCAGAGGAAGGTGAGGGCTCATCTATCTTTGGACGTCTAGAGGCATCATTGTTGAAGGTGCAGCGCCTACAATGTACGCACATGAAATCAATGCACAGACAGTTGGCGTCTCTAAAGCACAACATGTGTTAGCTGAATGCAAAGGTGTTGGAAGGACAGAAAGCAACAGCAGACAATTTAAGGGAGATGACAAATGCCATCAAGGAACTCTGGACAGTAATGCAGCAGGACCATGTCACCCACCGTTGGCGTCATCACCAATTGATGGGTAGATTGGATGGGTTTAGCGGATCTGTCCATAACCTCTCAAATGCAAAAGCTTTACTGTCACGACGTGCAATGGCATGGAAGTGGAGATGGCACATTGCAGTGGAGACATTGCATGGGGAAAAGTACAATGCACTGGAGAACATGCAGACAGCCCGGATCGCTGAGAATAGCGACCTAGGTGGTGGGGATAGTGAGGAGCTCGCTAGCCTCAGTAGTGTGACTGGACCTGTGATGGCGTATAGGAGTCGCAGTTCCATACACAGTGCTGTCTAAGAACCCTCAGCAAGAGAGGCCGCTGAACCTATTGACTGTTTTAGTGGAGCTCGTGGGTGCAAAAAGTAATGGGGACATGTACCAGTGCTTGCCGTTTTGTGACATTGCATTACCTATTTCATGTTAATGGTGAAGCATTGGATTTCAGTGCAGATTGTGCTTTTGGACTACCTATGTTGTATCCCCACATATTTGACCTGACGTTATGGCAATAAATGTGATACCTGTAGTGTTAGAAATGGGGTTTCTGGCTGGGGAGGGTATGCACCTATGCCAGGCAGAACCCACCCACTCCAGTCAGGGCAAGGGAGTTACACGTCCAAGATAACCCCTGCTCACCCCCTTGTTAGCTTGGCACGAGCAGTCAGGCCTATCCCAGAGGCAATGGGTAAAGCGTTTGCACAACACATACAACACACATGACACAATATATACTCCACAAAGTAAACACAACACTGAGCTATGTAAAAATAAACTGTATTGCACAAAACATAATTAGACCAAACATTACATGTCAGTAATATCCTGCTACCTTAGCAGTTGTCAGAACATTACACAGATTACTAATACTCTGTAAGAGTAACCAGTAGTCACATTAGAACACGTAAGTACTCAGGATTCTGCAACATAAGCAGTAGTCAGGAATCACAGATAAGAAATAAATGTACTTGTCATAAAAGCATCATACATGCCTAAATCAGGAACATAATAAAACCATATGGCAAGCAGTCACACACATACCAGCATGTCCGGCCCCTAAAAGGCACATCAGCAAATATATGGCACAAAAAAGACACAGGTTACCATAATTTATTCACCACGTCCATACTAGGAACTTTTGAAATCTTATGAGCTTTGAAAGTACCTGTTTTTATGTGGCCTAGGCACTTCTATTGCTGTGATGTAGACAAGTGGGGGGCACATGTTGATCCTGGGGGAGGAGGCCTCCACTAGCCCTCCAACTTGGGGGGCCCAAAGAAGGAGGCCTATGGTGCGGGGGACCTATGGCGAGGCTCCGCCCTGCCCGTGGTCTCAGGGGACAGAAACAAGGCCTCCTTGGGGAAAGGGGAGCTTCCGATGAGGCTTCCTTTCCCGTGCCTGTCCTGCAGAAGGAAATTCAAGGGGACCGGTGGGTCGGGGAGCCTCCGATGAGGCTTCCTTCCCCGCCCGTCTCTGTAGATGTGAGCAGGCACCGAAGCGGGAGCCTGCTTGTGCCCCAGGGGTGCTCCTTAGAGCGTGCTTCACCCCAGGGGCACGGTAGGAGCGCGCTCGCTCCTTTCCTTCGATCTGGTGGTGCTCCAAGGGCACCGGGGACAGCGCGACTCCGGTGCGCTTTTAAAACAACGCCAGGTGCTTTTCAGAGCACAAGGGGCATTCCTCCAGCCCGGGTTGCGGCGGTGATTTCAGGCATCAGCAATGCGCTATTTTAAGTGGGGGGGACACTTTAATGAGCCCTGGGTTGCGGGTTGAATCTCCTGCACAGCACAGCACTCTCCAGGCGCTATATATAAAAGAAAGAGCACTTCACGAATTCTTGGATGGTTGCAGGGGTCAGGGGCCACAGCACCTTGCCCCTGGAGACAGAAGAGGGGGAAGCACAGGGTTATCAGGCCCAGCAACAGGCCAGCACAAGGGATGCAGATGGTGGCAGTTCCTCCTAGTGACCAGGCAGGTCACAGGTCAGCAGCAGCAGTCCATGGTGAGTCCTGGTGAGTCCATTCCATAGCGTTCTGTGTTCAGTTCCAGAAGAGTCTCTGGAGTCCCAAGAATGTCTATTCATGTCTGCATTGTGGGGAAAATCCCCTGTACTTATACTCAGTTTACAGTGTGTTTCACAAGGAGAGGGGAGAGGAGGTTACAACCAGTTACAACTGGTTCTGGGAGTGCCCCCTCTCTCCTCCAGCACAGGCTCCAAACATCAGTTGGGGGTAAATGACCCTTTTGTGTGAGGCCAGGGCACAGCCTTTACAAATGCATGTGTGCCCCACCTCTCCCTTCTTCCAGCCTAGGAAGACTATTCAGTATGCAGATGCACCTCGGTGACATCTCCACCCTCCCTGTGGACAGGCTGTCTGAAAAGTATGCACAAAGCCCAACAGTCACTCTGCCCAGATGTGGATTCGAGCCAAGCTGCAAAACACCAGAGTCATAAGCACAGATAAATGCTCACTTTCTAGAAGTGGCATTTCTGTAATAGTAATAAGAAATCTACTTACACCAATAAGCAGCATTTCTCACTACCATTACAACCATACCAAACATGCCTGTGTTACCCCTCATAAATCAGACAATACCCCCTAGTTATGAGGGATGGCATTTCTAATGCAATCCTATGAGAAAGCAGCACTCACAGCAGTGAGAAACCAAATAGGCTGTTTGTCACTACCAGGACAGGCCATGCTACCTAGTACATGTCCTGCCTTCTTCATACATAGAACCCTGCCCATAGGGCTAGTGAGGGCCTACCTTAGGGGTGACTTACATGCAGTAAAAGGGGAGTTCTGGGCCTGGCAAGTATATTTTGATGCCAGGTCCCTGTGGCAGAAAACTGCGCACACAGGCTTTGCGCTTGCAGGCCTTAGATAGGTTTGAAAGGCTACTTCAGTGGGTGGCGCAAGCAGTGCTACCGGCCCACTAGTAGCACTCAATTTACAGGCCCGGAGTATAGGGATACCACTGTACAAGGGACTTATAGGTAAATTATATATGCCGATTAGGTATAAGCCAATCATACCAAGTTTACAAGGGAGAGCACATGCACTTTAGCACTGATTAGCAGTCAGAACGTCAGCCAAAAAGGGTCCAAAAAATAAGGAGGAAAAGGCAAAACGTTTGGGGAATGACCCTCTAAAAAGGCCAGGTCGAACATCTGGTAATAAGGAACAATATGTGGCCTCTTCATTGCTTACATCAAACATAATTGAATATAATTTCTGCACGTCTTTGTCTGCCTTCTACTGCTTTTGATCCATCTGCTGGTTGACGGGGTGGTACTGGGTCATCAACCTCATCATACTCCGTATCTGAGGGTTCCAGGGGTATGCCTCTCGATGTTCTGATGTTCTACGGCATAGCACATGTAGCCACAATCTTGCAGCAGGTCTCTGGACTGTACTGTAGTGCCCTTCCACTTTTGTGCAGGCATTGAAAGCGACTCTTCCGCAGGCCAAAGGTCCTCTCAATCACACTTCAAGTCCTCCTATGTGCACACTGTAACGCAGTTCACTTGGTGTGGCTGGACTGAGGTATGGTGTGAGGATGAAGTACCGCACTGCATATGCACTGCCTCCCACAATGATAGGAGTGAATATTGAGTCATTGTCATCGCTGACCTCATCTGTTCCCTATGCTACATTGTTCTGTGATTATTTACCAGGTATGTATCCTTCTCCAAACTCTCCACCAAGTAGCTGTGTGTGGATTCCACTATGCCTGGATATAAGGGAGTCATGTCGGCTCTGCCCACTAAATCAGTGCTGATGTTTGAGGCACTGCAGATGACCTGTATGTTCATGGAATGGCTGCATTTCTAATTTCTGAATATGTATTCATTGCAGATGGTGGACAGATTGTGACATGTGTGCCATTAACGCAGCCAATGATGTGTGGGAAATGGGCTACCTGATAGAAATGTAATTTTGTGAGCTGCAAGTCCTCTGGGGTGTTGGGGAATTTGATGTGCTCATTTGTTTTGGTTAACATTGCATTCAGGAATGCATGGAAGAAGCGTGAGAACGCACTTTGGGACACACCTCCAGCTGCTGCTATTACTCCCTGATAGCTTCCTGAGGCGAAGAGGTGCAGAGAACATAACACCTGCACATGAGCGTGGATTTTATTGGTTCTGAGTGTGCGTCGCTGCATTTGTGGTAGCAAATCTGCTATCAGGTCTAAAATCATGGCTGAATTTAACCGATACTTGTCATGGATCTCCTCCTCTGTTTGGCCAAACAATGTTGTGCGCACTCTGAAAATGTGCTCCTGTCTCCTCCTCCCTCTCCTCATACCTGTCAGGATCCTCATCCTCGTCACCATGACATAGAGTGCAGCCATTGTTGAAAAAGCTGATGCACTCTGGGTCTCTTTATATAGGTTGCACCTGATTACCACCTGATTTGAGTTGGAGGTAAACTCCATATTTGTGAATGGTTTATACATTAAATTTGTGATTGCCAGTTTGGGTACCCCAATTTACGATTCGCAAAATTGAGTCCCGATTTTAGGGAATCGCTAACTTTGTGATTCCTTAAAATTGGCCTGCGAATGCCTTTCACACATTGTGGAAGGTGATTTTGCATTCGCAAACAGCATATTTTTGCAATTCTCACCATTTGCGAATGCAAAACCTTGTGATACATGTGGTCCAGAGTATTTGGAGGAGAATGATAAAAAGAAGTGCAGTAATGACTACACACTGCTGCTTCAGTTTATTCTGTGAATGACTCAGTGCTCGATTCACAAAGGTAAACTTAGACTAAAAGTCTAAGATTATGAATTTCTGTATTCACAAAGGTAAGTTACGAGAAGGATCTTTAAACCTGCACTCTGGGCAGAATCTCCGCACTTGGAGCGTAAACTCTGAACTTGGGGTGAAATCTTGAGATTCTGCCCTGAGTGAGGACATTCTGCCTCAAGTGCAGACATAAAGATACCACTCGTAATGTACCTTTGTAAACATTGAAAAGTAGTAAAGTTAAACTTCTGGTCTAAACTTGGGAATGCCCATGTACCACCCATGTGGCGCTAGAAAGTAAATTAGGAAAAAAAAACATTTGTGCTGGTTAGCAGCAGGGACCAGGCTTAAAATGGATAGTACCAAATGCAGGTGTTTCAATCTTGGAGTTATTTCTTCCTACTCAGAAGTGTCATTGTTGGAAATGGGGTGTCTAGTTGGCAGTCAGTTTACACCCTCTCCAGGTAGAGACCCTCATGCTAGTCAGGATAAGGGAGTCGCACACCTCAGATAACCCCTGTTCACCCACTAGGTAGCTTGGCTCAAGCAGTGCCGGTCCTTCTTACAGCATCCAGCTCTTCTTCCTGGCAGAATCTCCTCAGTCCGGAAGGATTCTAACTTTGTGGGTCAGAGGTCCACTACTTATACTCATTTCTGCCTTACAAAGTAGGCAAACTTCAAAGGAAAGTCTTTGTAGTGCACAAGTCTCTGCTTTTCCTGCCCTGGCCCAGACACACTGCAGGGGGTTGGAGACTGCTTTGTGTGAGGACTGGCACAGCCCTATAATGTGGAAGTGTCAGCTCCTTCCACCACTCTAGCCCAGGAAGACCCATCAGGATATGCAGGACACACCTCAGCTCCCTTTGTGTGACTGTCCAGAGTGAATTCACAAACAGCCCAACTGTCATCCTTACCCATACATGTATTCCGCAGACAGGC
This sequence comes from Pleurodeles waltl, assembly GCF_031143425.1. Taxonomy (NCBI): domain Eukaryota; kingdom Metazoa; phylum Chordata; class Amphibia; order Caudata; family Salamandridae; genus Pleurodeles; species Pleurodeles waltl. The sequence goes on from NC_090443.1 coordinate 1,053,973,094, forward strand.
AGAGGCATAGAATGGTTAAGCAAGAAAATGCTCAATTTTTAAAAGTCGCATTTTCAAACTTAGAGGCATATTTACATGCCCCTAGCGCCACCGGAGCATCAGTTTTTGTGATACTCGGGTGATGCTGTGCACACTTTTTGTGGCTTAACGCCACCTCATAAATATGGGCCCTCCTGACACAGTTTTCTGTGTCAGAGGGGCATGCAATAGATGTTGCTGTGGGTGTTTCCCTGCAACACCCAATGCTTTCGACGCTGCCCCAGATTTACAAGAATTCGTAAATCTGTGGGAGCACCAAAAACTAACACCACCCCAGGAGTGGCATGAGCATGGCGCAATGAGGAGAAGAACTTTTATTTCTCTCTGTTTTTGCTTTTTCTACGTGTGCTGCATTCTACAGCACACATAGAAGTAACAAACCACCATTGTAGATTGTTTATGTGCAGGGAGGGAAACAATCATTCCTTTCAACCCAGACACCCTTTCACCATGGTGCAAGAATGCCTGCATTGGCACTGGCAGCTAAATTTAGTGCCAGCGCTAGGGGAAACACAACGGTGCGCTATATTTGTGTATATACAGCGCATCCCTGCATTTCAGAAGTGACGCAGCGTGGCGCTGCCAATTTTGGTGCAGCGCCGCACTGCTCCACCTCTGTGTAAAGATGGCCCTTACAATGGAAAATCCAACTTCACCATTTTTAAATTGTGAGTTCAGGGACCCCAAACTCCACGTCTCTATCTACTTCCAATGGGAAATTACACTTAAAATATATTTCAAGACAATCCTCATGTTACCCTATGGGAGAGATACAATAGTGAAAAATGAATTTAGCAGTATTTCCCTAGCAGGACATGTAAATCACATCCGTACATGTCCCACCTTTTAAAAACCATGCACCCTTCCCATGGGGCTGCCTTGGGCGTACCTTAGGGGTGACTTACATGTAGTAAAAGGGAAGGTTTGGACCTGGCAAGTGGGTAAACTTGCCAGGTCGAACTAGCAGTTTACAACTGCACACACGGACACAGATGTGGCAGGTCTGAGCCATGTTTACAGAACTACTCATGTGGGTGGCACAACCAGTGGTGCACGCCCACTAGTAGCATTTGATTTACAGGCCCTGGGCACACGCAGGCCCTCATTATGACATTGGCGGTAAATGTCGCCTACCGCCATGGCGACGGCCGCCAACATACCATCGCCGTGGCTACCATCCGCCCACCCGCATTATGACCGGAGATGGAATTCCACCAGAAAGCTGGCGGAATTCCGTCGACCATCATGGCGGCGGGAGGCGGGTGGCGGTAAGGTGGCGCTGCTGCCAGCAGCAGCGCCACACCAGCAAAACACCGCCTACTGTATCATGTTCCATGATACAGCCTGGCTGTGTGTTGCTGGCGGACGCTGCTGCTGGCAGCAGCGGGTACTTTCCTACAAGCGCTGCGTCCCGTCTCCTGCTGGAGGACTCCGCACAAGCAGTTAAGTCGGGTGCTCAGACAGGAGAGGGGGGTGAGGGGTGGTGTGTGCGTGTCTGGGGGTGTCGTGTGGGGGGGTTGTGTGTCTGTTTTTGTATGCGTGCATGCGGGTGTGAGTCACGTGGAATGCGTGTGTGAATGAATGGAAGTGTACGTGTATGTTGTGTGTTGTGAATGCGTGTGTGCGACAATGTATGTTAGTGTGTGTTGCGGTGTGTGGGTATGTATGTGTGCATGCGTGGGTGGATGTGGGTATGCGTGGGTGTATAAGTGTGTATGTGTGCGCATGTGGGTGTGTAAATGTGTGGGTGGCGGGAGAGGGAGGGGGAGGGCAGGGAGGACTCTGGGGTGGGGAAAGGGGAGACCCTATCAGTGTCAGGGAAGGAATTCCCTGGCACTGATAGTGCCTACCACCATGGTTTTCGTGGTGGTACGATTGCCACGAAAACCATGGAGGTAGGCGGGGTCATAATCCCGAGGGTGGGATTGTGATGGCCGCCTGCCTGGAGACCAAAGTCTCCAGCCCAGCGGCCGTTACCACCCTGGCAGACAGAGTGGTACATTGGCAGTTTGGCTTGAGCCAACCTACCAATGTCATAATATGGAGAAAGGTACCGCCATCCTGTTGGCAGTACCTTTCCCCAAAATACCGCTGTCCGCCAGGGTCGTAATGACCACCATAGTGTCTTTACTAGGGACTTACTAGCAAATCAGATATGCCAATCATTGATAACCAATCACCCATACAATTTACGCAGGGAACACTTGCACTTTATCACTGGTCAGCAGAAGTGCCCAGAGTCCTAAAACCAGCAAAAACGAAATGCATCACACAGTCAAAAACAGGAGGTCAGAGGCAAAAAAGTTTGGGGATAACCCTACAAAAAGAGCCATTTCCAACAGTCGTCATAAGTCAAATGTTGAATTCAAAGGACAATGGAATCAGGAATGCAGGGGTCTGTAGTGCCCCGTTTCCTAACAGATGATGCACAGTCGACACGTAGATGTCTGCAGCCCACTTTTTTTCTTACAGTATGATACTCCCATTTGTCCAACACCTCCCTCAATTGTTTGGGTTTAGCCCAGTCACTCCACCAAGACCAGGCCCATGTATTCTCCATTCTTTCTGGAAGAATTGTGCCATGCTACTATTGAACCTTCCTCCAAGAAGATATTTCATGCCTCACCCAAACATTTCCCAGAAACCTGTTCTCTGGGCTTCCTGCGAAAACATTCCTAACGTCTATGTAGTAATATCCTCTGTGAACTGTGAGTAGATATTTCACAGAAAGGTATTACTGTGTATTAATCCATGGCTACTAGTGCTCAAGGATCAGCTGTAAGTTGGGGGCTGGTTCTGTGCTGCAGGGGGCATTCAGTCCCTGAACATCAGGAGCAGTCTAAGGGACATCACACGCCTGTGTCCACCATCAGCAAGTTGACTCCTTGACCCACAGTAATCTCTTTAGCAGCCAGGTATTTGCTGTCCACTAGGTAGCTGGAGGGAAAGGTTTTTGATCCTGCCACTGCCATCAAGACCCCTTAGACAAGGGGTAACAAGGGCAGGACCAGAGTACCAAATGTAAGCCAGATCAAGTGTGATGTAGGGTTACCATGCATGCTAACATTCATATGCGCAGTTTCTGCTCTTCAGGCAGGCACATAGCTTCAGGGGGAGTGTTTGGTGTGTGAGACCAGCCCAAATAAATACATTCCTAGCTCGGTTGTTGGATCTACAAGCCATAGCAATGACTCAGGCTAACATTACAAACTGATTTTATTGTTGCTACTGTGCTACTCTATATAGAGGGCCTGATGTAGGATTTAGTAGATGGAGAGAAGGCGAACAGGGCGATAGAGGACTTTACTGCCTTTACTCTGCCCACCACATTCAGAGATGTCCCCCAGCCCAGCAGAGATCTCTTTACATTGGCAGGAAACTCTCTCATGGTGGTTCCTGTCAATGTATAAAAAGTTTAACGGATGTCTTCATCAAACATGGCTGTTGGCCATCAAACCTTTCCAAAGTGTTTTTTTTCCCAAAAACAAATACTGTAGCCTGGGTTTGTTTTTGACAAGGAAAAAAAAGCTAATGACTCTCACAGCAATTTCTCCCATGGTGTGGGGGTCATTTTTTAATGTCCTTCACCATCAGTATATAACTGGAGGTGACAGGCAGTAAAAGAAAAAGCCATCTGACTGTCCTTTCTAAACAGGGCAGAAGGTCGGATGGCTTACTTCTGCAGGCACCTACTTTGTCAGGCTGTTAAAGGGAGTTTTACACTGACATTCTATCATAAAACGTTTGGTTCACCCAACTCAAAATGGGGCAGACAGACCTGGGACTCTATCGTCGTTGCAATAGAATACCTGTCGGCCAACCTATGTATCAACACCAGAAGCCCACCAAATGCACATCAGTGTTGACCCCAATCCTCATGGGAGTAGTCTACCTCAAAACTTAGTGACCTCACACATTCTTCCTTGGGCCCACCGCTTTTTAGTTGTGAAATTTCAGATTCACACCCACTGAATCTCACTGAGTAGGATACGCCCCTGTCTTCAATCATGTTACAATAGCAGATCTTTCCAAATACTATTGTGTTCCAGGATATATGACTTTCCTAACATTTCAAAGCCAAAAGTATTTTGTTAGAGTTGGACAATAATGTGCAGCAGAACAAAGACTAAACATTTTATTTGTTAGAGACCTTGGACACAGGCAACCAACCCCCTGGCAGCAATAGAGTTGTCTATTATAGAATCGTATTCTACAAATATCATCAAAGTGCTGGCTGTTGGAAAACAGAGTAAAAACAGAAGAATACCCAAATACATGCTTAAACGTTAGTATCTGCAGTCAGTTCTCCAAGAATTTCTTTGAGGATGTAACGTTCTCATACCTTGTGAATGTCATCTACTTTACTCAGGGCTAATGGAATTATGTGATTGTGCAGCCATTGCGTTTTGTGCATACTCATGGAACTGCCGCATTTGCCACATAATCCATCATCTGCTGCTCAGATGGTTCAAAGTTACTAAAATGTTGTGAAGTGTTGCCGTGCAGTGGAAGGATCTTCACAAATGTTGACTGGTCACCTTTCATTTGCTTAGTACTATGTTTGGGTGTTACACTGGTACTAATTTATGTGCAACCCATGCCCAGACAGCTTTAACAATTGTAAAAATGACAAAAAAGTAATACAATCAGAAAAATGCTGTATTACGCCACATAATTTGCCCTTTCTTGCTTCATAATTTAGTCAACCCTGTCCCTAATTTGGTCCTCCCTCCTATTCTGGAAATAACAGAAAAATGTGCTTATAGTGTGTAATTGTTAACACTTTTTCACAATTTGGGATTTGAGGGGACCTCAAATATCTTGTAAAGGTTGTGTTCTTGTAACTGACCCAGTGTATTTGGTATGTACAATTTTCCACAGATTGGCCCGTAAATTGAAACGCGCTGCTCCACATTGCACTAGGTCTTTTGGTTCAGAATGGATTAAAATAGAAAATTTGCTATTGATGCTGCTAAAATTCCTAGAGGGAGAGCACCAAAGCCCAGGTTGGTGATAATTAGGCCCTTTTTTATGGGGTGTTGGTGAGGGGCAGCACCGCAAGTCTTCTTGCTGCCCTGCCCTACACCAAAGTGAAAGGACAGCTATTTATACAATACAATACGGTGCATTCCTCTCCTTTCCGCCTGCGTTGGTGCCGTTTGCCAATGTAGGCACCCTTGCACCGTGGTGCAAGTGTGTCTGCTGTGTACGCAGGATTGTTTTGGTGCAGGAAGGGGCACTTTCCTGCACAAAAACGATCCCGAGAGGCGTTTTCCTCTTTCCATGTGTGCTGCGCAATGCAGCACACATGGAAAGAGGAAAAAACAAGGAGAAATATTCTCATTTCATTTCCCCCCGCTCTGGGGAGGCGTAAGGAGGAGAGCGCTTCCCCAGGCTTACGTGATGAAGTAAATCTGTGGCAGCGTAAAAATCCATGGCTGTTGCGCAGGAAAACTCACTGCAGCGCCCACGGCACGCCTCCCTGGCGCAGAGTGAGGCAACGCAGCGACTTGGGTTCCTTTGTCCTACTCCATATCTATGAGGCCAAGAAAAGCCATGCAAAGCGACTTTGGGTGTCCGCATAGGTATGGCTGAGAGGATTGCGCTGCCGGAGGGTCATAAAAAGTGATGGTCTGGCAGCTGAAGCCCCCCTTAAATAAACCCCGAAATCCCCTTGCGCTGAGAAACATTTTACTAACCCAGTGCGCTGCAACATCCAGTGCTCACCACATCTAGCCCAGAGGAATGACTCCCCGGGTTATGCTTTGCACAGCAGTGACGGGAGCCCCCCACACTAGTCATGTTTCAGGGGGCTCTGGTAATGCCTCCTCCCTCACTATTCATCAGAGTCAGCTCTCTGAAGCCTGAATCTAGTTGCGCCCCTGTTGCGCCTTGCTTGCGCCGCGCAGAGGCCGGTGCAGAGTGACAAGAGCGCCCCTGGTGGCTGAAGGCTTGCGCGGATCTTGGGGTGCACCACTGCATCTGGTGGGGTTTCATTCACTTGACTGTCTTCTGGAGGGCCACCGTGTTATCCGCTCGGCTGTCGGGCTCTCTACACCAGGCAGCAGCGCTCAGGAGCTCCTGACTGAGATCCGATGGCTCTCAGGACAGCTGTCTGGCCGGGGGCATCCTTTGAGCCTGGGAGGGTGAGTCCTCGTCGCCACTGTTGTGCAGAGGCTGGACAGAGACGCACCACAGTGTGCGGGCATCTGCATGACCCAAAGCCCCGCGCCAAGGTTCAAGCCCTGGTCCCAGCATCATTGCCTCAGTACAGCTCCATCCTTTCCATCTGCTGTTGTGAGAGGAAGGCAGCAACTGTAGGTCAACATTGCCACCTGGTGGTCGTGGGTCAGAATACCAGTACGTAAGCAGCTAGAACACATTGCAGAAAGCATCAAGGGCCAGATGTAGAACACAAGTAGCAATTGCCATTTACAAATTTCCATTCTTACCGAATTGCAATTAGTAAATCACATGTCATTATGTAAGAGAACGTACAACTTCTAATTAGCTATTCCTGGGGGTCCTGCACCGACCTACGTCATGAAGTGTAATGAATCAGGTCGCAATTTTCGACTTATTAGGAATTGAGACATCACATGGTTGAAGGCCTGCTGAGGTCAGGAAAAAATAATTTTACTTTTAAAGGCAGCTCCTTTTCCTTAAAGGAAGGGAAACAGGATGCATTTAAGAAGAAAAAAATGAAACTTTAAAGTTCGGCATAGGCAGTCGTCTTAAAACATATTTTTCATCATTATGAAAGATGAAGGGGTTCCAAAGAGACCTTTTCCCATCAGTGAATGGGTCACCACCACTTTTAAAATGGTAGTTAACTGTTACTGTTTTGCGACCAGAATTCTGTTGCAAAACAGAAATAGATATCATACTGATTCGCTATTTGGAAGGGACGCCCAAAACATTCCCCTTTCAAATACCAAATCACAAATACAAATTATGATTCGGTAACAACTTAATAAATCACATTTTGCATTTTGTACATTTGAAAAAACATTTTTCTGATCGCAAGCAATTTGTTTGCGACTGGAAAAATGATTTGTTCATATGGCCCAGGTCACTTACCTCCAGGTAGATATTGTGACCGGGATCAAGTACCCCACTGGAACAGCCTGTGAACGCGACAGGTGAGATTAGGGAGCTTCTGCCATATGCAGAATAAGTCTTTGTGTTATCAGATTCAAGAATTCTTGTAGAGAAATAACACTTACTGTTATGAACGCCTCTAAGTTCCATAATAGAGGGTCGAAATGGTGTTCACAGAGGGCCTGGAAGAGCTGACGTAACTGAGCCTCAGTTGTTTCTCTCCTATCCTAGTGCATTTCCATCAGGTCTGTGATCTAGCCGAAACCAGAAGCAAGTTTGTTTCTAACAATCCAGGATCTAGGAAATGGTGCTATGCGTGGCCCTGGGATCCAGCTGGAACAGGCCTTGCAATTACTGACCCTTCACTATTGACAGAGCAGTTCCATGGTATCTCTGGGGGATTCAACAATGCTCAAGGCCTCACTCAAGGTTGTCTTTCTCACATTATTTGGGGGTGGGGGAGAAAAAAAAGAAGCACACGAAATATAAGAAGTGCACAAAAGGTAAGTCACCTTTGTGCACTCCAACTCACGCAAGATCATCCTGCGCTCCTGACAGGCTCCATCCTTTCCCGAGGCCTGCCTCTAGGCTCAGATCCGGCAGCGGTGTTCAACCCCATGTGCCCCGCTTGTAGAGGCACCAATGACACCCAGTTCATGCAATGGCTCCAATGTCGCTTGACATCATCCCCTCAGTTTCCGGGTCAACGCCTCACTCCTTTGATGCTTTAACATGAAACAAACATTCACGGGAAACTCTCTTGTCATAAATATATAGTTGGGCAGGAAGCACTACCACTGAATGCATCAGAGCAAGCAACAGTAATAGATGTAAACATTGAGACAGTTTAGAATCCGTCAGGCACATGTCCAACATATGAAATACAGACAGTACCTGAACCTGTCCTGTAGGTCCAAATAATACTTTTATTTTTCCAAACCAAAGACACACGGGATTACACTGGTGGCATAATCAAGAGAGTGACAATGTGACCTCCAAGTGAAAGAACACCGAATCTAACCATTTAAATCTCAGTTTTTTAAAAACAATCATTGGTGTATTGGTACAAGAAAGACAGCCACAGCTGACACGTGTACAGGGACGTCCACAGGGCACTCACCCTTGTGGGATAAGCAATAGCAGGGCCTCTCTTTTTAAATGTCAATGGCATTTCAACCCTACCAAAGATACAATGGTCTCATCAGGACACAGGATGACCTGGAGGACTAAGGTGAAAAGATGTGATTAGGAAATTTGTTACAGACTAAGGGCCACATTATGACATTGGCGGATGACGGAGGCCACCCACCAGAGCCATACTGCCACCAGGCCAAACGGTTGGCCTGAACTCCACCGGCCCTATTATGGGTTCCCCAATGGGCCGGCCGGCGGAAACAGTGTTTCCGCCCGCTGGCCCAGCGGGGAACAGGGCCTTAACATTGCAGCCGGACAGGCTGGCGGATGGGGACTCGTAATCCCCAGGGTAGTGCTGTTTTCAGTGCTGCCCTGGCAGGTTACAACCACCGGGACCACCAGGCTGCAGGCTGGAGGCAGCCTGCCGGTGTCACGGTTAGACCATGGTGGCTCTGCCATGGTCAATATGTGATGGTCGGACCACCACAACTGCAGCGGTCCGACTGCCACTGCCACCATGACCCTTGGGTTCTAGTGACCGTCAGGGTCATAATGACCCCCTAAGTGATCTTGTGAGGAGGAAGGAAACAAAAAATACGTACTGGATGCCTAAAATGAAGGCTGAGAAGTGGAAGAATTATTCCTAAACAAACAGCCGCATTCAAATAGGGTCATAATCCTAAAATATAGACAATTAATATTTGAGTGTTCAAGTTCTTATACTTTAGAGAGCTTGGGAATAATTCAAAAAAGAGAATTGCTTATCCCAGTACCACTCGTGAGGCACATAACTGTGAAGATTAGGAGGTACTCATGGGGCAGGCCTTTGATAATGCAGCATGGAAAAAATAGAAAAAAATATTAAGAGTTGTTAATGGGGAGAACTAAAGTGTGAAGGAGTAATGAGAGGTATAAAACACTAATGTACCTACAGATAGTGGCCAACGGCTGCAGGCTTGGCAATCCCAAGAGGCTCAACCTACAATGAGGTTCAGCAGCACGAAGAAGCGCGTCCATTTAGTTTGAAATTCATGATCTGATGAAGAAGAGCAACCTTGCTCATCTTCCTGAAATAGATGAAAAGGCAGCAATGGCCGTGTTTGGCTGGTGGCAAAGAGGAATGATAATTGAAAACAGCTGATACCGGTCCAGCTGAAAACAGGATATATGCCCCATTTGGAATCAACTCAGAACCTTTAGATCTTTACTCATATGGAGGTGATGGTGGGGATCAAGCGCACGAGCTCCAGAGCCTCTCATCAGCTAGTCATCTAGATTCTTCCCCAGAATTGGATAGGGAATTCCCCAGTGGCCACCAATGCCAGGAGAGGTGTCATTTCACACAATAATGAAAAAAGTAGGATGCCTCGAGGGGGAGAGGAACCACAACGCCCAACCACATTTGCAGCAGAGGCCGCCCATCACACTGTGAGAGCCTGGAGGTGCGATAAAGCTGGAACTCCTTGCCCGAGGGGGAGAGAGGACCACAACCCCCTGCCACACTTCGGACAAGGCCCGTTACACTGTGAGTGCCCAGCACGATAAAGCTGAGACTCTTTGCCTGCAGCATGGGACGCGCCCAGGCGCATGCCCGGGCGAAGGCCGGCCAAGAGTGGGCTGATCTGCAACCATCCGTGGCTGGACAAGGCTGGTCTGGGCCCACTCTCTGCCGCCTGGATTCCAGGTCCATAGGTGCTGCACCTTCCTATGAGTTTGGTATCAAGCCATCTGGACACTTGCTTGAAGGCTCTGTGAGTTTGATCTTAGAGCCCTATCTTATTAATCGTGCTGTGTTGTGTTGTTCTGTTCTGTAGTCTATTGTGCCTTTCATTGCAATGGGGAAAAGAGAAGCTATTGGGTGCCCCTGTGGAGCGACGTCCCCTCTCAAGGCGACCAGTATTGACAAAATGTGGCAAGGAGCTCTGGGGATCATTTCTATGGAAATTGAGCTTACCGAGAGGTGTCTGTCACTGGGCAGCTCAAATAAACGATCTGGGGATGGGCCTGTACTGCGCTCTCCTATCCAGGCTAACATGGAGTCTACACCTGACTGTTCATTGTTAAGCAGTGAGGGCACTGGTGCAAATGTGCACAGTACATCTTCTGCAGACACATGGGCAAAAACAACCCCTAGGTCTTCTAAGGCCCCTAAAAGACCTAGAATGGAGCCAACAGCACCTGAGGAGAGTCCTAAGGTTGGGGTGGAGGCTGCGACATGTCCCAGCCAGGGGAACTCTGAATCCTGCTCTCCTTGGGTCAACACTTTTCTGGAAACTTTGTTGGGGAACTGTAGGAGGCTGGCCTGGCTTATAGTGGGTACCTTGTGGTACTTACACCCTGTGCCAGGTCCAGTTATCCCTTATTAGTAGGATAGAGGTGTTCTAGCAGCTTAGGCTGATAGAAGGTAGCTATGGCAAAGCAGCTTAGGCTGAACTAGGAGACATGCAAAGCTCCTACTATACCACTTATATCATATGCACAATATCATAAGAAAACACAATACTCAGAGTACCTAAAAATAAAGGTACTTTATTTTTATGGCAATATGCCACACGTATCTCAGTGAGTACCCTCAGTTAGAAGGTAAGTAATATACACAAGTTATATGTACACAAACCCAAAACAGGTAAGTAATAGTAAGAAAAGTAATGCAAACAGTGTAGAATTACAATAGGATGCGATAGGTGAACATAGGTCTAGGGGCAACACAAACCATATACTCCAAAAGTGGAATGCGAATCACAAGTGGACCCCAGACCTATGGGAGTTTGTAGAGGGTCGCTGGGACTGTAAGAAAACAGTCAGGGTGTCCAAGATACCCCACCCCAAGACCCTGAAAAGTAGGAGTAAAGTACCCCTACTACCCCAATAGGACACAATAGTCGTGATAGGGGGATTCTGCAAGAACCACGAACACCAGAAAAGCACTGAAGATGGATTCCCAGACCTGAGGACCTGCAAGGCAAGGGGACCAAGTCCAAGAGTCGCGATAGTGTCCATGGGGGGGCAGGAGCCCAGGAAACCCCGGATGAAGGTGCAAGAAGGCTGCCTCTGGGTGGAAGAAGCCAAGGATTCTGCAACAACTAAAAGGGCTAGGAACTTCTCCTTTGGATGGTAGATGTCCCACGGCGTGCTGGAGGTTGCAGACGTGTTTCCACGCAGAAATACCGCAAACAAGCCTTGCTAGCTGCAAGGGTTGCGGTAGAGGTTTTTGGGTGCTGCTGGAGACCAGGAAGGACCAGTATGTCGCCCTTTGGAGGAGGAGACAGAGGGGGCACTCAGCAACTCAGAGAGCCCCCACAGAAGCAGGCAGCACCCGCAGAAGTACCGGAGCAGGCACTTAGAAGATTTGTGAACCAGAGTCGACTCAGAGTCACAAAGGAGGGTACCACGACGTCGGAGTCCAACTCAGAGGGTTGAGCACTGCAGGACGGAGTGCTGGGGACCCTGGCTAGGCAGTGCACAAAGGAATCCTTGGAGAAGTGCACAGAAGCTGGAGCAGCTGCAAATCACGCAGTACACAGGTTTGCAGTCTAGCGTGGGGAGGCAAGGACTTACCTCCGCCAAACTTGGACTGAAGGATCACTGGACTGTGGGAGTCACTTGGATATAGCTCTTTTGTTCCAGGGACCACGCTCGTCGAGATAAGAGGGGACCCAGAGGACTGGTGATGCAAAAGTTTGGTGCCTGTGTTAGCAGGGAAAAGACTCCGTCAACCCACAGGAGATTTCTTCGGGATTTCCAGTGCAGGGTGAAGGCAGACAGCCCTCAGAGCATGCACCACCAGGAAGCAGTCGAGAAAGCCATCAGGATTAGGCATTACAATGTTGCTGGTAGTCGTCTTGCTACTTTGTTACGGTTTTGCAGGCGTCCTGGAGCAGTCAGCGGTCGATCCTTGGCAGAAGTCGAAGAGGGAAGTGCAGAGGAACTCTGGTGAGCTCTTGCATTCGTTATCTGAAGAATACGCCAGAGGAGAGACCATAAATAGCCAGAAAAGGAAGTTTGGCTACCAAGAAAGGGGGGTTGGCTACCAAGAGAGGTAAGAGCCTATCAGAGGGGGTCTCTGACGTCACCTGCTGGCACTGGCCACTCAGAGCAGTCCAGTGTGCCCCCAACACCTCTGAATCCAAGATGGCAGAGATCTGGGACACAATGGAGGAGCTCTGGGCAACTCCCCTGGGAGGTACTGGTCAGGGGAGTGGTCCCTCCCCTTTCCTTTGCCCAGTTTCGTGCCAGAGCAGGGCTGGGGGATCCTTGAACCGGTGTAGACTGGCTTATGCAGAGATGGGCACCATCTGTGCCCATCAAAGCATTTCCAGAGCTAGGGAAGGCTACTCCTCCCCCGCCCTTCACACTTATTTCCAAAGGGAGAAGGTATAACACCCTCTCTCAGAGGAAATCCTTTGTTCTGCCTTCCTGGGCTGGGGCTGTCCAGACCCCAGGAGGGCAGAATCCTGTCTGAGGTGTTGGCAGCAGCTGCAGTGGAAACCCCGGAAAGGCAGTTTGGCAGCACCCGGGTTCTGTGCTAGAGACCCGGGGGATCATGGAATTGTCCCCCCAATACCAGAATGGTATTGGGGGGACAATTCCATGATCTTAAACATGTTATATGGCCATGTTCGGAGTTACCATTGTGACGCTATACATAGGTAGTGACCTATGTATAGTGCACACGTGTAATGGTGTCCCCGCACTCACAAAGTCTGGGGAATTTGCCCTGAACGATGTCGGGGCACCTTGGCTAGTGCCAGGGTGCCCACGCACTAAGTAACTTGGCACCCAACCTTCACCAAGTGAGGGTTAGACATATAGGTGACTTATAAGTTACTTATGTGCAGTGAAAAATGGCTGTGAAATAACGTGGGCATTATTTCACACAGGCTGCAGTGGCAGGCCTGTGTAAGAATTGCCTGAGCTCCCTATGGGTGGCAAAAGAAATGCTGCAGCCCATAGGGATCTCCTGGAACCCCAATACCCTGGGTACCTAAGTACCATATACAAGGGAATTATATGGGTGTACCAGTGTGCCAATGAGAATTGGTAAGTTTAGTCACTAGCCTACAGTGACAAATTTAGACAGCAGAGAGAGCACAAACACTTAGGTTCTGGTTAGCAGAGCCTCAGTGATACAGTTAGGCACCACACAGGGAACACATATAGGCCACAAACTTATGAGCACTGGGGTCCTGGCTAGCAGCATCCCAGTGACACATATCAAACACACTGACAACATAGGGTTTTCACTATGAGCACTGGGCCCTGGCTAGCAGGATCCCAGTGAGACAGTAAAAACACCCCGATATATACTCACAAACAGGCAAAAAGTAGAGGTAACAAGGCTAGAAAGAGGCTACCTTCCTACAGGAACATCATGGTCTTGCTTAATAAAAAAGTCTTGTAAATTTGTAATCGGTTGGAGGTGCTGTTATATTGCATCAAAACCAACCTATACTCAAAGTTCTATCCGCCCCTCAAGGGATTGGTAGGGGCGATTTGCTTAAGCCTTCTTCTAGCTGTGAGTGTAGTGCATGGCAATACTAGTATCATGCCTATAAGGTGGGCCCTCAAATAGGGGCACCGCCTACCCTGGCAAGTTCTCACACGTGGGAAGTGGATGATGGTTCCCCTTCTACGGGTTCCACTGGGCCCCCTTTGCAACATAATGGAGAGGAGGTGGCAGACCTCCAAACAAGTTCATCAGTTCCAGGCAACATTAGGAGGCCACAAGTGATTGACCTTCCCCCGGCTTCGTGCCCATAAGTAACCATTCTGGCAGGTGTCCCCGACCTGCGAGCGGGCCAGAAGGACGGTCATGAGGAGCTGACCAACAAGTGTATTAACTCACTAAACCGTCGTAGAAACTTTCCCTTTCATATGGCCAGTGAAATACTTCTAAACAGACGTGTGGGTTGGCTGGGTTTTAGTGCCAAGGACATAGATGGGGACTGCATTAGTATAAATTTTCGGTCCCCTCTAGTTGTGGGTCAGATATGTTCTCCCCACCTGGACATACTCTACGAGGGTCCAATATGTTACTATTGCTATTAGGTTATTTCTATAAACCAAGTTATTATATGCCACAAGGACCTCTGGTCTGAGGTCCTAGCAAACCAGCGGCTCTGTATCCATGAGTGACCCAAATAAACCAGGCAATTCAATTAAATGGGTTAATCCTCTCCCTGTCTAACTGGTTTGATGGTCTGGATGGGGTGGACTGACTTGAACCTTGTGGCGGGGTAGTGGGGGGCACCACTGGAAATGGTTGGGCTGGATGCTATTGTACCTGGCAGTAGCCTAGAGAGGGAGCTGATGGATGAGGGGCACAGTGCCAAGGGCTTAGTTTGCAAGGGGTCGCTGGCAACCCCCAGGCAAGTGAGTGCCAAGGGTCTCCACTAGACAAACTAATGGAGAATTTCTGTTTGAAAGGGGTAGCACCCCCAGATCTCTGATCTCCAACAGGGGCCAACAGACGAATTGACACCCCAAGGTGAGAGGGACGAGCTCCAAGTAGCTATATCTTCTGAGGAATGTTGGGCACACCAGTGCCATTCTCAGGTAACGATGATCCAGCGGAACTATTTAATCCTAGCCAACTCCCACCTAAGTGCCCCCTCCCATTGCTAAAATATTGTATTGGAATGCGGCTGAGCTTGGGTCTAAACTATCCACTCCAGAGTGGGGTGAATTTATTGATCTACATGTCATTTGCCTCTTCCAGGAGTCCTGGTCTACTTCTCCTTTGTTTAGGCCAAATTATGTAAACTTCAGCAAAGAGGCTACCTCTAATGCTAGGGGTCGCCCTTCTGTGGGGCTTACCATTTGGGTTTATACTGGGCTATGTTGCCAGGTTAGAGAAGTCCCTGTGCCCTCCCAGGATACTGTATGCGCTGCTCTACGCATTGCGTGTCTTAACATCTGTCTATACAACGTGTACCTTATGCCAAGGCGGGCCAACCAGGCGTCTCCCCTTATCGAGGTGTTAACCCAGCATATGTCGGACACCCATGGGGGTGTTTTGATACTTGTGGGCGGTGATTTTTCTTGTCAGTTTGAACCCCTGGATGTGTGCGATGAGTCCATCGCCTCAGATATAGATACTGTCTGGGGCATCCCAGGGTTGACAATGTCCTCAATTAAGAAATGCTCCACCCTGGCCCTGCAATTTAACTCTCTTACAATGAAACAGGGTCTTCAAGCCACCAATAAAAGAATGAGGCCAGACCCAATGGGGCAGTAATACTTTCAATTGCAACCCTGATTCTAGTCCTAACAACTACATTTTAGTTGATGTCAGGTTCTGGCCGAAAGTTATTGACATGCCTGTCACACTACACTTTGATAACGATCACAACGCCCTGGTTCTTGAAGTGGACCCCTCCACTCTAGACAGGGTAGATAGTATAGGTGACCATCCTGAACATGACTTGCTATTGTCTAGTAACATGCTTAGAGTCAGATGGAGCTACTTGGCAGGTTCACAAACCTACTGGTGGAAATCTATCCCTTGGTTGCTGAAAGTTTGAGTGACATTCTGAGTGGAGGGGGTGCTGCTGCTCCAGCCAGGGGCTGGACCTTGAGATGATTAGCTCCATCCACAACAATCTCTTTGCTAGGCTTAAAGGCTTTTTCTTTGTGGAAGAGAGTGACCGCTTGGGCAGGAGGGCTAGCCAAACTTGTCTCAATAGTGCGTGCAGGAAAGTGATGTCTGCACTGATGTCTGCAATCAAAAACCAAGATCGAGGTGAAGTTAAAATGCTGAGGGCTCTGTATAAGAAGACCTTCTCAGCTGCCAACAGAGAATGGGAAATCGCTAAGTGGGAAGGACTGATGGATGAAGCCAGGAAGGGCGATCAGCGTGGGTTTTGGAACTTGGTCTTGACAGGCACCTTGAAGGGTAACTGCCTCTAGGGGGCAACGTACCTGCAGCGAGGTGGGTAACGCACTTCTTTTTCCTTTCATCTTCGAAGGTGGATATGCATCCTCCGTCTTACCTAGGGCTGAATGTTAAGCCTTTGGATGGGGGATCTGC
Organism: Pleurodeles waltl; assembly: GCF_031143425.1. Classification (NCBI taxonomy): domain Eukaryota; kingdom Metazoa; phylum Chordata; class Amphibia; order Caudata; family Salamandridae; genus Pleurodeles; species Pleurodeles waltl. The sequence continues at coordinate 1,053,989,397 of NC_090443.1, forward strand.
CTTTGGTAATGGTAACCTCTGTGGCCCAATATCAGTGGAAGAGGTTAGAGCAGCGACTGCCAAAATTAACCCCAATAAAGACCTGCACAAAGTCCCTGGGGACCTTTTTTAAGTGAACATGGGGTTTGGAGCCCTTATTTCTCTGCTGTATTAAGCAATATTTTGGAAGGCGACCCTACTCCTCACACGTGGGCTGGGGTGGAGATCGAAACCATTTTAAAAAAGGCTTTCCTGCTGATCCTTGCAACTACAGGCCAAAAGGTCTAATTGATTGCTCCCAAAAACTCTTTAGCTCCATAATATTAGATTGGTTGCACTTGTGGGTGGAAGAGAATGAAATATTAACTGATCTCCAAGTGGGATCTAGGGAGGGTATTAGTACCACAGATCAAGTCTTTAGGTTTCAGCTAGTTTATTGGAAAAGTGTGACACTAGGGGGTGGCAGCATATACATTGCTTTTGTTGATTTGCGTTCTGCCCTTGACCATGTACCGCACCCGAGGCTATGGCATATTTTGACCAGGATGGTTGTCCCTGCCAATCTGTTGCCCATTTTAAATAGACTCCACTGTGAGGTTTTTGCTCAAATGCTTTGTGGATCGTGTGGTGAGTTGTCGGACTGTTTTCCTGTGACCCAAGGGGAAGGCAGGGTTAGGGTTGCGTCCTTGCACCCACCCTTTTCTTGCTCTATGTTAACAATCTAGTAGCTTATTTGAATAAATGTGAGGGGGATGCTCCCATTTTGGGCAATCCTAAGATCCTGGCATTGCTATTTGTGGACGACACCCTTTTGATCTCCAAATCTCCCATGGGTTTGCAAAGTATTCTTAAGCACTTTGAGTGTTTCTATACAGAGTGGGGCATAGAAATTAATGTGAATAAAACAAAGTTTATGATTCTTAATCCGAGTTGCTCATCCAGACCAAACCCCAAATTAACTGGTGTCCCTTTGGACCGGGTTCGAGTGTTTGACCATCTGGGGTTGACACTTACAGAAGATCTAGACTGGAGATGGCACCTAGAAAAGCAGAGGTTAAAACAAATGCAATGTACGGGAGCTCTTCTAAGGGTATTTTATAATTCTCCATATTGACCTGTTACTCCTGCTCTGCAAATCTATAAATCACAGGCTTTGGGTTTGCCGTTCTACAGGGCTGCACAGTGGAGGACTAAAGATCTGTTGAAATTATTAGTAACGGAGAACCAATTTCTTCGTTCGCTGTTAGGGTTCCCCGGTAGTACTCCCCTGCTCCCGGTTGGATTGGACCTGGACCTCAAGCCCATTATGATGGGGGCAAGGATCATGCCAATCCTTTATTAGCATATACTTTGGACCTCCCCCGAGGTTCATCCATATTGTGTTGGACTTAAGGAGGTGCTAGTCATCGCTGGCTCTGGTAACATCCTGTGGGTAAGGTTTGTTAAAGATTTATTAATGGAATTGGGATGTGGGTCATTGTGGGAGAAACCGGAGGCAGCCCCTGTTATTGGCAAGCAAGAATTAATACAAGCTGGCCCAACTTGTGGTTCCCCCAGTGCATGGAACTTTGATGAATTATTTCCTCCGGGTCAAGAATGTCTTCAGGTTTGAACAATTCTTCAATGAAATTGAGTCCCCCTCTTGCTTGAAAATTGTACCTCCAATTTAGATATATTTGCCTGCCTATTGCTACTTTTACAGGCACCTGGGCTGCTAAGGCCCAGACTGCCAGGACTACGTGCAATCTGTGTGGGGCGGACAGGGAGACAGAAGATCATGTCATCTTTTTCTGCCCGGCTTAATGGATTGTTCCTGCGTGCAGGCTTTTAGAGGTGAGGGAGTACTGTGTCACACTTAGGATATTGAAATCTGATACTAGACAAAGCCTGGTTTATGCTGTCTCGCATTTTCTGCTAGCGGCTTGGAAGAACAGAAGACAGTATGTGTTACCATCTTAAGCTTTATTCCTTAATATGAATACTGTCCTTGATTTATTGCTAGTGCACTCCTAGTAACCTGGACAGGGTGGGGTTTGGAGATGGTTCATGGTTGTTTGATGCACCCATCACTGTCAGGTTTTATCTTTTACTGCTTTTATTGCATGATTTTATGTATCTTATTGATGAATGTTTGTATTTGTTTTACTCTGCTATGCTTTCATGGCGACTCTGCTGAAATAAAGTATTTCTGATGATGAAAAAGGCTGCTGAGGTCGTGAATCTACAACTACTAGTGGAAGAGGGCAAGACTAATGTGGTCAAGGAAGTAATCTTAGCAGCGACTGCAGTACCCCTGCTGCCCTTCAATGATGTCCTCTTAGACCATGTCCAGGCACCCTGGGACAAGCCAACTTCAGATCCTGCTGTCACCAGGTTTGGAGCATGCTGCTATCGTCCTGCTGAGGTCGTGAATCTACAACTATCAATGGAAGAGGTCAAGACTAATGTTGTCACATAACTCCTCTTACCACCGACTGCGGTATGCCTGCTGCCCTTCCTATCAAACTACCCTTCACCCGAAACTCTAGTCATTGAGGCATCCTTCTCATCTGGACAAGCAGGGACCTTCTCAACAGTCCCCTCAGATAGAGAATCAAAACACCTGGAGGCCTGGGAAAAGAAGATGTACTCAGCATGAACGATGGCTCTGAAATCCATCAACATCATCTGTGTCCTTGCATGCTACACCTGTGCCCTATGGGATATGTTCCAGAGAGTGATGCTTCAAGTGCCCGAAGACATGAGAGGTAATTTCCAGGGGCTGATCCAGGATGAGCAGAAAGGTTCTCGCCATACTATAAAATCAGGATTGTACACAGCTGACTTGTTGAACAAAGCAATTTAGTCTCCAAGCTCCAACGCCAGCAATATTTGAGCAAGTATCAGCATCTTGAACATTTCATTTTTGAGGAAGAAGTTCAATTCCTTGAGGTCCAGGATCAGACACAATCATGGCCGACTTGCCATTGAGCTCAATCACAACCCTTGCAAGAGGATACTCCATGCCCTCTCCGATGGCCCAAATGTGTATCCTTGGTTCCAGGGAGAATCTCCTCAGGCCTAAGGTGCTTCCTCTCAACCATTATTCTTGGGGTTTTTGAAAATGAGCTGATGCTTCGTCTTAACTGGGAGCTTCTGCCAAACGTTGCTCTCATGGCTCATCTTACACAGGAGATTTGTGAGGAAATGGGGTATGTTATGTGGTGTGGTTGTGAAACCTCATCATGCAAGACCCTTATCAACCCCTTTAGGCCCCTTGGGTTTCATCTGTCAAACCCTCAGCTCATTCCTGGGTAGCTGTGGCACTGAGCATCAAGGCTTACACAGAGGAACAAGTGTTAAGTATTTAAACAGCACCAACACAATCGCAGAAGACATTAGCACGACACTCAAGAAATCCAACACCAGTTTATAAAAATAGGTTGTATTTTTATGTAAATTTAGACACCAAAACAAAAAAGATCCACCAGAGGGTTACAGAGATATGAATTTTACAAGAAATAATAAATCAGTGCAATTTCACTCACCTGCGAACAAACCTTGGCAAAATCACCAAATTGGACACTTAGAAACGTTTTCAAAGAAAACTTAGGTAAGTGTCCATGCAGTCGGTTAGAGATACTTGGGGCGACCAGTGCCAGCGGGAAGCTAGTCAGGGAACCAACAAGGTCTTAAAGAAAAGTTTCCATTACTGGGGAAGCAGTCATTCAACAGTTCCAGGCACTTAGAGGGGGACGGAGCACTGCTTCTTTTGTTCTTTTGTTACTGAGGACCGATATTGAAGCACTGCTGCAAAACCAGCCCCCTGTAACAAAACTGCCCCTCCCACTGAAAAAACGGCTCCCTCCCTTCAGCCTACCAGGAAAATGCATGATGCCCGCTATGGCCAGCCCAGCCCTGGTTGCGATGGATCCTTATGATGTGGTCCTGATGCAAGGGATGAAGGATGCTGAATTTGCTGTAAGGATACTGTGGATACGATGCGGTCAGCGGGGTCTTCCTGCAGGGATTCCTCAGTCCTCGAAGATGGTGAAAGGGTCCTGGTTGCAGGTTCGATGTCCCACGAAGTCCTCTCCCGTCTGGCCAAAATCCAGTCACCTTTGGACTATCAGTCGCCCACTGTTGCAGTTTCAGGCCAATGCTTCCTGAGTGGATAACTGGTCTTCTGAGGGTCCCAGCAACTCTCCAACATCACTCATGGATTCAGCAAACTTGGGTGCAACTCTATGCATCGGGTCTTGGCCCTTGGTGCTGCACAGCAGCAATGATAGCGGCTTGAAGACTTTGGGCTAACAACTTGCCTAAGCAGGCTTCTTCAGCTGTTGTGTCCCTGTGCTGTGAACAGGAGGCCAAGCATCTGTCCCTTGGAGTTCCCTTGGCTTGAATGGGCCCAGGGAATGACTTCTCCTCGAGCAGAACATGGCATGCACAGTCCATCTCCTTGCTATTCACCAGGTACAGTCCTCGTCGGTGCAGTCTCTCTTTGCTGGTCCCTCAGTGCAGCAGGGCAGTCCACCTTCGGTCGTTCTTCAAAGTCGGCCAAGATCAAACATCTGTCTGCCAGGCGTACCCTATTTATATTAAAAAATTGCCTTCAGTGTCAGATGCGGTTGGTAGCCAATGGGCTACTGTAGAAAAGTACCATCTTGACTGGCATGTTAACCCCATTTTTACTCATCTGTATGTTTGTTTTTGCCTGTGTCACTGGGATCCTGCTAGCCAGGACCCCAGTGCTCATAAAGTATGCCCTGTATGTGTTCCCTGTGTGGTGCCTAACTGTATCACTGAGGCTCTGCTAACCAGAACCTCAGTGTTTATGCTCTCTCTGCTTTTAAAATTGTCACTGCAGGTTAGTGACTAATTTTACCAATTCTCATTGGCACACTGGAACACCCTTATAATTCCCTAGTTTATGGTACCTAGGTACCCAGGGTAATGGGGTTCCAGGAGATCCCTATGGGCTGCAGCATTTCTTTTGCCACCCATAGGGAGCTCAGGCAATTCTTACACAGGCCTGCCACTGCAGCCTGCGTGAAATAATATCCATGTTATTTCACAGCCATTTTCACTGCACTTAAGTAACTTATAAGTCACCTATATGTCTAACCCTCACTTAGTGAAGGTTAGGTGCAAAGTTACTTAGTGTGAGGGCACCCTGGCACTAGCCAAGGTGCCCCCACATTGTTCAGGGCAAATTCCCCAAACTTTGTGAGTGCGGGGACACCATCACACGTGTGCACTACATATAGGTCAATACCTATATGTAGCGTCACAATGGTAACTCCGAACATGGCCATGTAACATGTCTAAGATCATGGAATTGTCACCCCAATAGCATTCTGGTATTGGGGGTGACATTTCCATGCATCCCCGGGGCTCTAGCACAGAACCCGGGCACTGCCAAACTAGCTCTCTGGGGTTTTCCTGGCAGCCACAGCTGCTGCCAACCCTCAGACAGGCATCTGCCCTCCTGGGGTCCAGCCAGGCCTGACCCAGGATGGCAGAACAAAGCATTTCCTCTGAGAGAGGGTGTTACCCCCTCTCCCTTTGGAAATGGGTGTGAAGGGCTGGGGAGGAGTAGCCTCCCCCAGCCTCTGGAAATGCTTTGAAGGGCACAGATGGTGCCCTCCTTGCATAAGCCAGTCTACACCGGTTCAGGGATCCCCTCAGCCCTGCTCTGGCGCGAAACTGGACAAAGGAAAGGGGAGTGACCACTCCCCTGACCAACACCTCCCAGGGGAGGTGCCCAGAGCTCCTCCAGTGTGTCCCAGACCTCTGACATCTTGAATGCAGAGGTGTGGGGGCACAATGGACAGGTCTGAGTGGCCAGTGCCAGCAGGTGACGTCAGAGACTCCTCCTGATAGGTGCTTACCTCTCTCTGTAGCCAATCCTCCTCTGAGGGCCATTTAGGGTCTCTCCTGTGGGTGTCTCCTCAGATTCTGAATGCAAGAGGTCACCAGAGTTCCTCTGCACTTCTACCTTCGACTTCTGCCAAGGATCGACCGCTGACTGCTCCAGGACGCCTGCGAAACCGCAACAAAGTAGCAAGACGACTACCAGCAACCTTGTAGCACCTAATCCTGACGGCTTTCTCGACTGCTTCCTGGTGGTGCATGCTCTGAAGGCTGTCTGCCTTCACCCTGCACTGGAAATCCCGAAGAAATCTCCTGTGGGTTGACGAGTCTTCCCCCTGCCAACGCAGGCACCAAACTTCTGCATCACCAGTCCTCTGGGTCCCCTCTCATCTCGACAAGCGTGGTCCCTGGCACACAGGAGCTGGATCCAAGTGACTTCCACAGTCCAGTGGTCTTTCAGTCCAAGTTTGGTGGAGGTAAGTCCTTGCCTCCCCACGCCAGACGACAATCCTATGTACTGCATGATCTGCAGCTGCTCCGGCTTCTGTGCACTTTTCCAAGGCTTCCTTTGTTCACAGCCTAGCGTGGGTCCCCAGCACTCCGTCCTGCATTGCCCAACTCGCTGAGTTGGACCCCGACGTCGTGGGACTCTCCTTTGTGACTTTGAGTCAACCGCTGTCCTCAGATATTCCAAGTGCCTGTTCTGGTACTTCTGCGGGTGCTGCCTGCTTCTGTGGGGGCTCTCTGAGTTGCTGAGCACCCCCTCTGTCTCCTCCTCCAAGGGGCGACATCCTGGTCCTTCCTGGTCCCCAGCAGCACCCAAATTCCTCAACCGCGACTCTTGCAGCTAGCAAGGCTTGTTTGCAGTCTTTCTGTGTGGAAACAACTCTGTATCCTCCCGCACTTCGTGGGACGTTTTCTGACCAAAGGAGAAGTTCCTGGCACCTTCCGTTGTTGCAGAATCTTTGGCTTCTTCCACCCGGAGGCAGCCCTTTTGCACCTTCATCCGGGGTTTAGTGGGCTCCTGCCCCCCCCCCCCCCCCCCGGACACCTTTGTGACTTTTGGACTTGGTCCCCTTCTTCCACAGCTCCTCAGGTCCAGGAATCCATCTTCAGTGCGCTGCAGTCAGTTGTTGTCTTTGCAGAATCCCCTATCTCGACTTTACTGTCTTTCTGGGGTAGTAGGGTAACTTTACTCCTACTTTTCAGGGTCTTGGGGTTGGGTATCTTGGACACCCTTAGTGTTTTCTAACAGTACCAGCGACCCTCTACACACTACACTAGTCCTGGGGTCCATTCGTGGTTCGCATTCCACTTTTGGAGTATATGGTTTGTGTTGCCCCTAGGCCTATTGTCTCCTATTGCATTCTATTGTGTTTGCTATATTTCTAAGTGTATTACTTACCTGATTTTGGTCTGTGTGTATATATTTTGTGTATTTTACTTACCTCCTAAGGGAGTATATCCTCTGAGATACTTTTGGCATATTGTCACTAAAATAAAGTACCTTTATTTTTTGTAACTCTGAGTATTGTGTTTCTTATGATATAGTACCTATATGATATAAGTGGTATAGTAGGAGCTTTGCATGTCTCCTAGTTCAGCCTAAGCTGCTCTGCTATAGCTACCTCTAACAGCCTAAGCTGCTAGAACCCCTCTAATCTACTAATAAGGGATAACTGGACCTGGCACAGGGTGTAATTACCTCTTGGTACCACTATAAGTCAGGCCAGCCTCCTACAGCTACAAGGGTCCCTCCCTCCTGAAGACCACTTCCTGGGAAGAGTGGCATCTGGCTATTCCGTGATGTACCATTCTGCCCAACCCAAAATGGTGAGACCCCTCTCTCAACACTCAGCTCTCCCTAACCCACCCCCAGAGGTGTGACTACCAAGGGGTTACACACCCCTGGAAAAAAACGATTTGACAACCTCTCCTCTCTTGTCCCAAGGGCCACCCTATCTGCCTAAACAATAGAACAGCCCCTCTCCCAAGTGATTTACCCTTCAAAAGCGGCTGCTCCTTTGAAGTTTACCTTTTGTGCTAATGCCCTTGTGGCTTCTTGCAGGAGGGAGATAGCAGAACACTCCCATGAAGGCCCCAAGTGCGTCCCTTCCTGGGAGTCGTTAGCACGTCTCCCCAGGATTGCAGTAAGCTGTCTGCAGGACAAGTACAATGTACATTGGTAAACTTGGGCAACTAAATTGGCAACCTCTAAAGTTGCACTTTGAACCCCAGTGACATTAAATTGATTTAAACATTAATTCAGATTTAATGTACTGATTCTTTTGATACCAACCAGTACCAATCTTAGTAGTCCCATTCAGACGTTAGCAGGACTGGGGTGCCAGCGTACAACTCTGTACTGGCCACTGGGCTACTAGCCTTTCCACAGTAAAAATGATAATTTGGGGGTTTTAGTGGTAGAACTTGTAAAAATACATGTTCCACTTTTTAATACACAGCACACTGCCTTACAGCCTGCCCTAGGGGTGCCATATATGTATTAAAAATGGAGGTTTGGGTTTTCCTATTACCTTAAATGGCAAAGTCGAGTTAGGAGTTTTAAGCTGCCCATTTAGTCTGCACTGAGTCCTGATTAGCAGGGCGCAGGGCATTTCAGAGCCATTCCACCACTACCTAGAAGTGAAAATGGGGGCAAAAAGTGGGGTGAAGCCTGCAAAAAGCCTGTTTCCTTACAAGATTCTTCAGCAGGTTTCTGTGCCTTCTCATCTGTCTTCTCGGAAGGTCCTGTTGCATTCTTAAGGTTTATCAAGGGTGCTGTATATGTGTTTGAACAGGTTACTGGGCGGCTGTGCAGGTCCGCAGAGATTTTGCTTTAGCTACTGGATTTGATCCACTTTTGTCCCTGCTTATTCTTAGGTTGCTCTTACTCCTTCTGGAGGAATTCAGTGCCATCCACTCGACGTCTGGCTGCCTCTTGGACTGAGATGCTGGGGGTCCCTCTAGCTGGTGTGTGCTTTGCCGTTACTTGAGTTCTTCACACTCTTGCTCACCTGTACCCCTCAGAGGGGTTGGAGGATGAAGGATCTTTTTGGGGGTGGGGGTGCTAGTTATAACCTGAGGTTAGCTGGTTCTTGTTCACTGTGAACGTCACTGGTTTCCGCTGCATTGGTGGCTTTTTTTTAGTTCTAAAAGCTGTTATGCAGCATTGGTTTCCTCCACAATGATGCTTAGATGCACATAGGTGTGATGTCACAATTAAATACCAATAAATGTTAGTACATTTTAGTCCTTCTCCTGATCATTATATTCTGCCCGCCTTCCCCTAGCTCTCCAGCTTTCACGTTGGCTTGGATATGTCAAGAGGAAGGGAGGTGATGCATCTGGTTCAGCGCCTAGCAGAGTGGGTGGAGCATTTATTTTCACTGTACTTCTTGGTTTTCCCATCTGGTGGTGGGAGTCACCTATTGAGTAAGGACAGAGACAAGAGTGAGAAGAACTCACAGTGATGAAGAATACTAGTAAGGAATTGGAACATTCTTGTCTAGTACTTATGAATATCAAGGCAGCACCCATGATGGAGGATAAAAATATACTCACTTGTAACATGGGGTGTACATCATGGCTATTTTAATTGTTTATAAAAAACCCACCCTCTTCCTGGTACAGATTATCGTGGGTTTTAGGTATTCCTATTTCATTCATTAGATATTCATAATTAACCCAGGGAATGAAAAGTTGCTGCAATGCATGCTGGGATTGTGTTTGCCCTTGGCTGCCTTAAAGTGACAGTGCAGTTTTGTCTCTATTTGAGGTGAGGTGTTCAGGGAGGACATACAACAGACTAGAGCAGGAATTTGGCCCCATGTAGCTTTAAGCCCATTTTTAATTTATATTGGTATTTTAATATAAATTGTGTATTTTTCTGAGCAATGAAAATAAAATGTTGCTTCTACAAAGCCCTTGTTTGTTTATCATTGGAGAGATTTCATTATTTCCATGGAAAAGTGTTCTTGCTCCTGCACTGCCAGAAACATTCCAAGGTGTGTGCAGATTAATTAATCTCCATAATGAGAAGTCTGGATTCATCAAGATAGACTGATAAAACGATGCAGGGACCAGAGAAACACGCACAAGCAGAGAAGTGAAAGCCATCAATTGTCGCGCCGCGCGGTGCGGCGCGAGCCGAGAGCTCGACTCAAGCCTGGCGTTCGGCTCGGGCCGCACACCGCGTCTTGAAGACACGGCGCGCCCCCAGCCTCTCCTGCGCTTATCGAGGCCCCAGACATAGCATGGGGCCTCGTTCTACTTTCTGCTCTCCACTATGCTGGGGTCTATGACCCCTCTTACCTGTCTTTTCGTTTCTTTTTTCTTTTTTTCTTCTTTCCTGCAGTCTTTTGTTGTGCCTTTCTTTATGTCTTTTCCCCCTTCCCAGATTCCTGTTCTTTCCCAGCATTCCTTGTTCCCTATTCTCTATGGTTCCTGTTCTATTCTGTTCTATGTGTTGTTTCCCTGTCTAAGATGGTGTCCTTTTACTTCCTGTGGGTCACTTCCTGTTTTTTAGTATATAAGGGCTGTGTTTTCTTCTTTCTTTGCGCTGCAACACTTTCTGCTCAGTTAGTGTCGTCGCTCCTGATTTCCTCACCTTTTGGTTCTGGATTTCAGCATTCTGTGTTTCCTGTCTTTTGCTCCTTTTGGATTCCTGTTTGTTTGTTCTTGTTTTTTCCAGGAATCTTCCTGTTTGGAGGTTTTTTCCCCTTTTTCTAAGGGTTTTTTTTCCTCTGGCGCTATTTTCTGAAGGGCACGGTCTGTTCTTGGCGTCTCCATTGCCTACAGCACCGTGGCTACCAGAAAGAGTCGCCCCTTTTTGGGCCAAAGTCGAACATTGAAGATCCACGCCACCAGATCTGCAAATTCCAGGCGCAAGCAGCACGTGAGTCGTGACAGATTGCAGCGCCAAACCATTCCAACGTCCTCAAACACCATGGATGACACAGTGGCGGCTGCTGCAGATCCGGAACAATCTCTTTTGACCACGATTCAGCAACAAGCTCAGGAATTGCAACAACTACGCAATGAAAATGCTGCGTTACGACAGGCTTTGGCTCTCCGCACCAGTGATGTTCCAACTATCTCCGCTTCTACCCCTTGTTTCTCTGGTGAACCAACCAAGCTTCGTGAGTTCCTGGATGCATTAACAGTGTACTTCGCCTTCCGACCTACCCAATTCTCCCACGACAGGACCAAGGTGGGTTATCTTATCAGTGCCTTATCCGGTCCAGCCTTGGCCTGGGCAACCCCGATGGTGTCCTCCAACGACCCTGTATTGTCGGACTATTCCACCTTTGTGAGTCGCTTCAAACAGATGTTTAGCCGTCCTGGATTGGAAGCCTCTGCTGAAGAAGCCCTGTGTGACATCCAACAAGGCTCGCAAGACGTCCTGCAATATATAACCCGTTTTCGTCAGCTGGCGGCAGAGACCACTTGGGTGGAACGTACTCTGGTAACTTTATTTCGTAGAGGACTCAAAGAAGAAATAAAGGATGAACTAGTAAATTCTACCAGAGCGGAAGATCTTTGTGGCCTGATGGATCAAGCACTGTCCATCGAATATCGTCTTCAGGAACGGAGATCGGAAAAGAAAAGGAGTAGAGGGTTTTCCCAGCCAAGTAGCTCACGAGCTTGCCTGCAGCGTTCCGAGGAACCTCGCACTCCTGCTAGAGACATCGAAGGGAACCCATGCAGGTGGATACTACCCGAGGTCCGCTCTCTGCTAGTGAACGAGAAGACAGACGCAAGAGAGGGTTGTGCCTGTACTGTGGTTCTGCTGGTCACATGCTTCGTACCTGTCCTGTACGTCCGCCCAGGCCTTCGGGAAATGCCACCTCCCGTCCTCTGTAAGAAGGGAGGGGACGGGATCTACAGCTATACCTTCCATCAGCTCCTTTAATGACAATACAACCGCCTTGTTCATTTTTCCTGTCCTGTTACAACTTCCTGACGGTCGTCAAGAAAAGACTATGGCATTACTAGATTGTGGTGCTAGTGGTATATACATGGACAAGACGTGGGCTGCTGCTCACCAAGTTCCTACACAAGCAAAAGAAGTACCCGAACAGGTACACACCGTGGATGGATCCTTGATATCCTCGGGTCCTGTAGACACCACTACCCTGATGTTAAGTCTACAGGTGGGAAACCATCAAGAACACATTTCCTTCGATCTTATCACGTCCCCCAACCATACCATCATTCTTGGAATTCCGTGGTTCATCAGACATAACCCGTATATAAATTGGGTAACCCGGACAGTTTCTTTGTCTTCGCAATTTTGTCATGAGAACTGTTTTACTTCCGACAAGTATTGGTCTCCGAAAAGATCCTTAGATACTGAAGGTGCCACTGGTATGTCCATTAATACGGTCCAAGGGGTCCCAGACCACTATTTGGAGTTTCAGGATGTTTTCCAAAGACCGTCGAAACCTGTGCTACCTCCACATCGAGAATATGATTGTGCTATTCCATTGGAACCCGGCACAATTGTTCCTTTTGGGAGGATGTACTCTCTCACGGAACCCGAAAGGGAAGTTCTAAAAGAGTATCTGGACGAGAATATACAGAGTGGTCTTATTGTTCCATCGTCGTCTCCGGCTGGGGCTCCTCTCTTTTTTGTGCCCAAGAAGACAAAGGATCTTCGTCCTTGCCTGGATTTTCGAGGTCTGAATAAAATAACAATTAAAGATCGTTATCCTTTGCCTCTCATCAGGGACATACTAGAAGCTATCAGAGGGGCTCAACGTTTTACTAAATTAGATTTACGAGGAGCTTACCACCTTTTACGCATCAAAGAAGGCGACGAATGGAAGACAGCTTTCAGGACTCCATTTGGCCATTTTGAATATAGGGTTATGCCGTTTGGTCTCACTAACGCCCCCGCAATCTTCCAGAGATTTATGGACTCAGTGTTTTCAGACCTTCTGAATCAGACAGTCGTGATCTACCTAGATGATATTCTTATTTATTCTAGAAATCCTGAACTCCATTCTTCCCATGTGAAACAAGTTCTTCAAAGATTTCGTGCTCATCAACTATTTTGCAAACCAGAAAAATGTGAGTTCGACATGACGGAAGTCAAATATCTGGGCTATCATTTAAGTCCCACCGGCATAGCTATGGATCAAGAAAAGGTACAAGCTATCCTAGAGTGGCCTTCTCCTTCTTCCATAAAAGAAACACAATGTTTCCTAGGGTTAGCAAACTTCTATCGACAATTCATTCTAGACTTTGCCAGACTGACTAGCCACATAACTCACACCTTAAAAAAGGAAAATTTAAAGAAAGGGTTTGTCTGGACTGAGGCGGCTGAAGCAGCCTTTCAAGAATTAAAGAGAGCCTTCACCCAAGCCCCCATCTTGAGACATCCAGATACCACCAAACAATTTATAGTCGTAACTGATGCTTCTGAGAGAGCCATCGGAGCTGTCTTACTCCAACGACAAGAGGATGATGGTCTTGAACATCCTGTTTTCTACTTGTCTCATATCCTTTCCACAGCTGAACAACACTATTCTGTACTGGAAAGGGAATTATTGGCTCTAAAAACAGCCTGCCTTGAGTGGAGACAGTTTCTGATGGGTTCCAAGGAACCATTTGAGGTGAGGACAGACCACCGTAACCTACAATGTTTACGAAATTTTGTATGCCAGAATAGTCGTCAGGCCCGCTGGGCCTTTTTCTTCAGTCAGTACGATTTTTTCATCACATATATTCCTGGATCTCAAAACATTCTGGCTGATGCTCTGTCTCGCCGATATCCAGAGTGTACTCCTTCCTCATCTCAGTATCTTCTGGAACCCAGTAAGATCATTGGAGTGGCTCAGTCTTTCCTGGAAGAAGTACAACTGGAATACGCCAACCTATCGGACCACGACATAGAAGAACTAAGACCATTATTACATAAGAAACAAGGATATTTTTATTATCAAAACCTGATATTCCTCCCTACTAACAAGGTGCAAGAAAAGGCATTACAAATGTGCCATGATTCACCTGTGGCTGGTCATAGAGGCATCAAGGCCACACAAGAACTTCTTTCACGATTTTTCTGGTGGCCTACCTGGAAGCTGGATGTGGAAAGATACGCTCAGGCCTGTCCCATATGTGCCCAAATCAAGATACCCCATACCAGACCTGCAGGATTACTACAGCCTTTGCCTGTTCCACCGGCCCCATGGCATACCATCTCTACTGATTTTATGTGTTCACTCCCACCATCAGCAGGAAACCGGGTCATCATGGTCACTGTGGATTCTTTCACGAAGATGGCTCATTTCACTGCCCTGAAAAGGCTACCTACTTCTCAAGAACTAAGTCAAATATTCATTGATCATATCTTCCGTCTCCATGGACTTCCACATACCATAATATCTGATAGAGGACCTCAGTACATTTCCCGATTTTGGAGGCATTTTTGTAAAACACTAAATATTAATAGAGCCCTGTCTTCAGGGTTCCATCCTCAGACCAACGGCCAGACCGAGCGTCTGAACCAAGGACTAGAGCAATATCTTCGATGCTTTTGCAATTCTACCCAAAGTAACTGGAACACTTACCTCTCTATATCTGAATTTTCCTACAATAACTCAGTCCATAGTGCCTCCAAGGTCACTCCCTTTTTCTGTTCCTATGGTTTTCATCCTACCTCTTTTCCTACTTCTCCACAATCCAACTCTCCTCTACCCGCTATTACCTATTTTTCCAAACGCCTTCTCCAAATCCATAGACTAATTCGATCTAATTTGTTACATACCAAGAGATATATGAAGAAGGCTGCAGACAAGAGACGTGCAACCAATCCCGACTATCATCCGCAAGATAAAGTCTGGCTCTCCTCCAAATTCCTACCCTCACGTCTTTCTCAAAATAAGTTCACACCTCGTTACTATGGGCCTTTCCGTATTCTTCAATTGGTCAATCCTGTCACTGTCCGTCTTCACTTACCTCATACATGGAAGATTCATCCGGTCTTTCATGTTTCTCAGCTTAAACCTTATGTGCCTGACCCTTACTCACGTCAGTTTCCTTGTCCACCTCCTGTACTTGTGGATGATGTTCCTGAATATGAAGTACAGGAAATTTGTGACTCTCGTCTTTTTCACAAACACCTTCAGTATCTGATTCATTGGAAGGGTTATCCTCTCAGTGAATGCTCTTGGGAAGATGCATCTTCCGTTCACGCACCTCTCCTGATTCAACGCTTTCACTGTTTATTTCCTCTCAAACCTGGACCTTCGGGAGGGGGACCTACTGTTGTGCCGCGCGGTGCGGCGCGAGCCGAGAGCTCGACTCAAGCCGGGCGTTCGGCTCGGGCCACACACCGCGTCTTGAAGACGCGGCGCGCCCCCAGCCTCTCCTGCGCTTATCGAGGCCCCAGACATAGCATGGGGCCTCGTTCTACTTTCTGCTCTCCACTATGCTGGGGTCTATGACCCCTCTTACCTGTCTTTTCGTTTCTTTTTTCTTTTTTTCTTCTTTCCTGCAGTCTTTTGTTGTGCCTTTCTTTATGTCTTTTCCCCCTTCCCAGATTCCTGTTCTTTCCCAGCATTCCTTGTTCCCTATTCTCTATGGTTCCTGTTCTATTCTGTTCTATGTGTTGTTTCCCTGTCTAAGATGGTGTCCTTTTACTTCCTGTGGGTCACTTCCTGTTTTTTAGTATATAAGGGCTGTGTTTTCTTCTTTCTTTGCGCTGCAACACTTTCTGCTCAGTTAGTGTCTTCGCTCCTGATTTCCTCACCTTTTGGTTCTGGATTTCAGCATTCTGTGTTTCCTGTCTTTTGCTCCTTTTGGATTCCTGTTTATTTGTTCTTGTTTTTTCCAGGAATCTTCCTGTTTGGAGGTTTTTTCCCCTTTTTCTAAGGGTTTTTTTTCCTCTGGCGCTATTTTCTGAAGGGCACGGTCTGTTCTTGGCGTCTCCATTGCCTACAGCACCGTGGCTACCAGAAAGAGTTGCCCCTTTTTGGGCCAAAGTCGAACATTGAAGATCCACGCCACCAGATCTGCAAATTCCAGGCGCAAGCAGCACGTGAGTCGTGACATCAATAGGGTGACCTTGGCAATCAAGAGCCTTTAGCCACGGTGTAAAGAGGCTAACCAAAACTACTCTAGAGCTTAGAGGACTGAACACATAAATACATATATCAGTGTGGAGCAAGGAGATGGGCCATAGGTCGGGATATAGAAAACCTCTACAGAAGACAAGCTGCAAGTAACTCACCCTCCCTAGGCTATCCCAAGATTCCCAGAAAGCATCAGTTGGGGTTCAGTGAGCCCAGTGAGGTGGAACCAAAGCTTCAAGTCACTCTCCTGCCAGAGAGCATCTGAGAAGCCACAATTCAGTAGAGAAAGGGAATATGCCATGTACCACTGCTGAAAAGCTCTCCGATACTCAGAGTGGCATTTAAAGGTGGAAGAATGTAAAATTTAAGGGAGTCCATTTCTGGTGCATCCCAACCCACTCAACCTCTGAATCGCCAGACAAAGTTGGTCAGGCAGCAATGGACTGAAGATCCTGCCCACGGCCTTTAAGATCTCCTTAAAGTAAAAAATCAGGTAGAGGCGCAGATGTGATAGATCCTCGTGTGCAGTGCCTGAGGGCAACAAAGGTAACCCGTTTTAAAGAAAAATCCACCTTCTCTATGCTGACATTTTGAGGATGGCATCCTTTGCCAAAGGGGTGGACCGTGCCAAGCTGGAATCAGAGTCCATAGCCAGCCTGGGAGAGAATTCTCTGTGTGTGTCAATGGGGTAGGGAAGGGCCAGAAACTCAGGGTCTTTCTATTTCCTGAGAACATCATCATCCATGTGCCAATCAAGGTGTAACCAAAGCTGAGAGAGGCCCTAGAATTGAAGACAAACAGGTTCAGTCAAAAACCAGATACTCAGACACAGGAAAACCCTTGTTTTTGCAGATCCTGCTCAAGAACCTGGGCGGGCACCTCTTGTCGGTTGACACATCTCCACCTCTATCCTGAAAATCAGTCTTGACCCTGCTCCCCATGGGAACAGTCCAGCCTGAATTGCCAAGCTAGGTCTTCCCTGAACTGGAACACAAGCAACCCAGGACCAGTTTCACCCTCCTTATGAGCTCATCAGCCAGGTACAACTTGGTGTCAGTGACACAGTGTGCACAGGACCCACGTCTCGGCATACCCGTCCCACTTGTGGCAACACAATTAATATACAAAACAGTGATAGATGCAATACTTGAATTTTTTCAGCCACTGGTAATCACATGGGACCGCATCCCAATCCATCAATATTTTGCACACCATAACACCTGTGTTTGGACCAGCAATATGCAAATTAGTCTTGACCCTGGCTGTGATGAATTCAAGCATTCCATCCACCACCTTGATTGATTTTGCATTTGATGACCAAGTGTGCATTGTATTTCCAGACATGGGTCCTGGCCTCACTGTGCCAGTGGATCCAAGCCATACCTGGCTGAAGAGCTCAAAACAAAAGCCAAACGTGTACTAGGTTGTATTTCTTCTGCTTCAGAGAGGACTTGGCCTGGCGGTTTGGGCTGGACTCCCTTGAGGAGCAGGGTCAACACTGATTTGCATATGGCTGTGTCCAAACTGAGGTGGCATGGTGGGCGTAAATGATGGATTGGGATGCGGCCCAAGTGATTGCCAGTGGCTGAGATTCACTCAAGCATGCCATCCATCACCTTGTTGTTTTTATATAAAAGCAATAGCATCAGATATAGGAATAAGATGTTTCAGAGGGTTTGGGGAGAGAAGTTGTTGAGTTGCATGCAAATCATAGTTAGTGTATGCTCTCACAAGAATTCAGGCAGAGGCCTAATGGATGTTTCCTAAATGTTTTAAGGGCTTGGGAAGGGGCCGCAGTGGTTAGTTGCAGTGTATTTGCTTGCCTTTCTGGAGTTGGAGGAAGGAGACCCAATACTGAAGCAAGGAGAAGAGACAAGGTTGCTTTTAGAAATTCTGTGAGCCTTTATTCGCAGGGAGATGTTGATTAGTCTCCCTAAGCACTGACTATTGGTGAATGTTGGGGACGAGGGGTGGGACTTCATGCTCTGTTGTGGAAGATGAGGAACTCTCTGAGTGAGGCCTGCTGTCAGACCTCGTTCATGAGGCCAAGACCCCTGGCTGGGGCTACTGATCACAGCCATGGGTGCTGCATAGGTTACCTCTAGTGTCCCAAGACTCAGCATCCTAGGTCTCTGGTTTCAGCGTTTCACTCTCAGCAGTAGTGATGCTGAGTAGTCTGAAGCATCTCAGGGAGGTTAGTGAAGGAGTACTCGGGTTCAGCAGCCAACACCACTTCCAGCAGGGATATAAAATCAATCTGCAGCCCGGTGCTTCTCCTTATAAAAGACATGTACATTATTACAAAGGAATCAGAAACAGTTTACACTACACCTAGGGAGGCCTCAAGTGATCCCAGGGGGCCCCAGGCTCTGGCCAAAAGAAGGATTATGCAGCTAATATTACTTTGTTTAAAGCAGAAAAATGTGTATTGCATTTGTAAAAAGGTAATAGAACTTAACTTCAATGTTTAAATAAGTCCAGACTTATTTAAACATTGCCAACTTAATAGAACAGTTATGAAAAATTCTGAAGGGAAGGGGCGATGTTTTATTTTTTAACCACGGGGGGCGTCACATTAATAAGTTTGAAAACCACTGCACTACACTCACATGGGACTACCCGATTTACGGGTGTGAGCCTAAGGTACTTCTTAGGGTTGATGCCCTCAAGGTGCTATAACCCCTTCCACCTCTGCTCCAGCTCAGTATTGGCAGAGTTTGTGGAAGAGCTTTCAATAAGGGGCAGCTGACTTTTCCCACTCCTCTTAGGACATGCTCTCTAGAGCAAGGAGTCTCGCAATCAGTGGTTGATTTGTAAATAAAAAGGTGCCGGTGCCCAAAGCTCTCCTCTTAAACACGCGGCTGCTGCAATTAAATGTGCGAACACGGAATACTGAGGCAGCGTAATCCTCTCTGGCCTCTTCAATCCAGTTACAGCCACTCCCTGCCCTTTCAACTCTCTCTTGCTGGATTCTGCTTTCTCCCTTTGTGACTCTTTTTCGTTTTTCTCTACCTCTGTCTTTCCCATATGTGTCTTTTGCTCGGTGTAAATGTTTGGGGCAGAAAAATAAGTGCCGGCCCTCAAAAAAAACTACCAGTGCCCCCGCAACAGAAACCACCCGCTCAAATTAAGCACTGCTCTCACCCGTTCTTGAATGGAGCAGCACAAGTGCTGTGTTTGCCCGGCCAGAGGTTGCAGCTTCCCCTACGATAATCAGGGCGTTTCCCACATGGCATGTGGCAGTCCTGCTGGTGGAGATTACTTGATGGGTGAGCAATGGGTCCTCCGAAGGCCATGGCACCTCGCCAACCATGGCCTCAGACAACTCGTCAATACACCAACCCACATCACCGGCCACACGCTTGATCCCATCTTCACCTCAAGCGCCCACATCACCTTCAACCATACCACCGTACTCCACTGGACCGACCACAACTGCATCCACTTCACCTACAAAAACATACCGAGCACCATCGCACCCAACAACCACCCCGCAGATGCTGGAACAAAGTTACGGAAGAACAGCTTACCAACGCCCTCGTTCAGAACCCTCCCCCCCCGACTCCACCGACCCAGACACCGCCGCCAACAACCTCACCCTGTGGATCAACGACTGCGCCTACACCCTCGTGCCACTCAAAAAACCCACCGACAACCAAGCTAGAAGAAAAGCACCTGGTTCACCAATGAGCTGCTAAATTCCAAACGCGACTGCCAGAAGCTAAAAAAGGAATGGCTCCTCAAGCGCACACCTGACAGCCTCACAGCCCACATAGACGCGACCCGCAAGCACCACCAACTCATCAGACAAGCCAAACGATCCCACTTCAAAGACTGTCTGGACAACAACGCACACAACAGCAAAAAGCTTTTCAGCATTGTGAAAGAACTCTCCAACCCCAGTGCCAACGTCAACGACATCCCTCCATCCCAAGAACTCTGCAACGCACTGTCCACCTTCTTCCACCGGAAGATCATCGACATCCACGACAGGTTTGACGCCACTCCCACACCAGACCCCACCCCCGAACACTCCACCTGTGTAAACCACCTAACCTCCTGGACCAACATGAGCGACACAGAGACACGCAAGATCATGAACTCCATCCGCTCAAGATCTCCGTCAGACCCCTGCCCCCACCACGTATACAACAAAGCTGACGCCACCATCACCCCCAACTAGGAAAGGTCATCAACATCTCCTTCGCAACAGCGACATTCCCTGAAAAATGGAAACACGCTGAAATCCGCGCCCTCCTCAAGAAACCCAAAGCAGACCCCAACGACCTCAAGAACTTCCGACCCATCTCCTGCTCCCCTTTCCAGCAAAGGCGAAACCTCCACGAGGGAATGAAATCCATCGCCGAATGGATGAGAATCAGCCGTCTGAAACAAACTGAACTCGGACAAGACAGAGGTCCTCATCCTCGGATCCACCCCCTCCACCTGGGACGACTCCTGGTGGCCCACTGCACTAGGAACCCCACCGACACCAACCAACCACGCTCGCAACCTGGGCTTCATCCTCGACTCCTCCCTCACCTTGTCTAAACAGGTCAACGCAGTTTCCTCCTCCTGCTACAACACACTCCGCATGCTCCGCAGAATCTACAAGTGGATCCCGGCAGAAACAAGAACAGTGACACATGCCCTCGTCAGCAGCAGGATGGACTATAGCAACGCACTCTACACAGGCATCCCAGCGAAAGACCTACTACACCTCCAACGCATACAAAACGCCTCTGCCCGACTGATCCTCAACGTACCCCGCCACAGCCACATCTCCCACCACCTCAGAAACCTTCACTGGCTCCCCGTGAACAAAACGATCACTTTCAAGCTTCTTACCCACGCTCACAAAGCGCTCCATGACACCGGACCAGCCTACCTAAACAACAGACTCAGCTTCTACACCCCCACCCATCAGCTCCGCTCCTCTAACCTTGCCGTCATCCCCCGCATCCGAAGAAAGTCCTCTGGCAGCAGATCCTTCTCATACCTCGCCGCCAAAACCTGGAACAACCTCCCCATCAAACTGCGACAGACTCAAGACCTACTCACCTTCAGAAGACTCCTCAAGACCTGGCTCTTCGACCAGTAACACCAGCTCCCCTCCTCCCCCCCAGTGCCTTGAAACCCTCACAGGTACGTAGTGCGCTTTATAAATCCAATGATTGATTGATTGGCATGTGGGCCTCTTCCAGGCATTGACGTAGGTCGATGCGGGAGGGCTCAAGACCCTCCACAGGCCAGGTCTAGTGGTCAATTGGATTGCCCCCCCCAGTGTGGAGCTCTAGTCATGGTAACACATGTCTAGGTGCTGTCCTGGAACGTGATTGCAGCTTATATCTTCACCTGCCAGGCTCTATCTTTGGCACATAATATCACAAGGAGACCCAGGAGCACTTCTGAGCACTGCAGGGTCATCGTCTGTTCATTACGGGGCACCTCATGTTTGGTGGTCTTTTCTTCAGGGGACTAGTCAGGACCACCTAGCACAGATTGAAAGTGCTGCAGTCACAATGTCCCCGTTTTCTGGTACACACACTGCTGATGCCACAACCAGGCTCTTACCCCGGGCGTTTGTCAGGCCTGCAAATGAGGCACTTGCCAAAGGAGATTGCCCAACACACCCGAGCAGTGTTTTTGCTCCTTTGACAAAGCTGCAATGACAGGTTGGTGCTTCCATATTTCATCGCTTGTGTTAAAGTTTGAGTCTCTGTTGGAGGGATCCATATCCTGGGGGTTGATAACTACAGTCCCATCCTTGTTCAGCTCCCATGCAGGGTGGTTGCTCCCTTCCCTCTCACACATGTAGGGCCCCTTGTTTCTCCGGCCAAGTTCAGCAATTCTTCCATACTCTAGCCCGGACAAGTTCAGTAACCCCTCCTTTCTCCAGGTGATGTTCCCATCACCTCTGTGCAGTTGGTTGTCAGGCGGACACCAATCCTTGGTTGCACAGTAGTCCTCTGCGATCTCTGCGAAGCACCCCCTGTTCCTAGCCTAGCCTTTACCCTGAGTAATATTCTGCACATAAGGGCAGTCTCCAGGTGGAGCACCTATCCCAGAGGCACAAAAGAGGTGAAAGCATGCTTCACTCTGTCTATGTATGACCACTTCTGAAAGAGATCAGGAAAAGACAAAGGTCAGATCCCCTTCAGAGGAACCCTTCAACAACAGATACTGCAATCCTCACCCTTCACCACCCTGCCAGCCACCACAATGGCAATTCCAGTAAGAGTAATTAATAGCTGCCTGAACAGAAAGGACATAACTGCTAAAGGAAAGCCTGCCTGTTTAGTAAAACCAACCTCATCTCCATCTTGTTCACACGATCAGGCCAGGAGGTTCCAAATTAAAGTCCACGGACCTGTAGCACCCTGGCTCACTCAGAGACACAGAAACTCAGACACACGTCCTCAGCCAGCACTTGGGATCTCAGTACTGGATTTCCAGGTGCACTGTGATCAGTGGAGCTTTCAGAGCCATGGGCCGGTAGGCTTACATTCACACAACATTGGTAAAAAGAACTGGTCACTGTAATCAGTTAGAAAATACAGTATGCTGCCTTCCCCATGCTACACATGTGAAAGCTATGATAGAGAGAATATGCCTTTGTCCCTGTGAGTGCTCACTTTCTCTGTTCCTCTAGAATTAGGACTAGTCCTGTCCCTAAGCACTGAGACACTTTGGTTCGAGGTAGCTGAGCACTCTATAAATGTCTCATTCATTTAACCTAGCTTAGTCAAGGGCTGGGCTTGAACCTTCACGTACACACTAGGTTAGTGTGCGGCAAGGCCAAAATACAAAAACCAGTTTGCAGATTCTCGCAGCATGGGCACACAGGACAGGAGACACAACTGTACATCATGCAGAAGACTTTTCCAACCCAAACAGGTGTTCTTTGGTTTTTCCACAGTTACTCCACACAGTTGCGTTGATGACAGCCCGGGGCAGAAACCTCAAATCTCACTGTGTCTCTGTTGTGGGTGATCCATGCTGCTGATGGCCCTGCTGTGAGAAGCATCATTGTACACAAATGCTGGGTCTGGATAGGACACCCCAAACTAGTTATGTTGTTTGAGACAATGTCTTTGCATCTCATGTCTACAAGTTATGTGTAAATGTAGGACTCAAACCACCCCACTTTGTTCGGGTCAAAGTCCTTTATGACTAAGAGATGGGGTGACGCGCAGAGTACTCAAACTACTTCTATATGAACCAGGGATGGTATCTGCATGACAGCCACTCTACCAGAGGTGAGGGGACATCATCTGAAGTCTGTATTGCCTGATGGAAGGGCTGTGTACCTGTCTGAAGTCCCTAACAGACTGCTTCAGGAGAGAGAGAAGGAGTATTCCAGGCCCAGCAGGAGAAGCGAGGTCCAATGCACCTTGGTTTGCTGTGGAGCACACAGGAAATCACAGACTCTGCAAGAGCAATCTGGAAGGGCGTGTGGACCTCCTTGAGATTCTCACTCCGCTTCTGGGAGGGAACCATAATTCTGTGTAGGAGGCTGGCCTGGCTCATAGTGGGTACCTAGTGGTACTTACACCTTGTGCAAGGTCCAGTTATCCCTTATTAATAGATTAGAAGTGTTCTAACAGCTTAGGCTGATAGAGGTAGCTATAGCAGAGCAGCTTAGGCTAAACTAGGAGACATGCAAAGCTCCTACTATACCACTTATAACACTTAGCACTATATCATAAGAAACACAATACTCAGGGTTACTAAAAATAAAGGTACTTTATTTTAGTGACAATATGCCAAAAAGTATCTCAGAGGATATACTCCCTTAGGAGAACATTACACAAAATATACACACAAACCAAAATAAGGTAAGTAAACAGTTAGAAAAGTAGTGCAAACACCGTAGAACACAATAGAATGCAATAGGAGACAATAGGCCTAGGGGCAACACAAACCATATACTCCAAAAGTGGAATGCGAACCACGAATGGACCCCAGGCCTAGTGTAGTGTGTAGAGGGTCGATGGGAGTGTAAGAAAACACTAAGGGTGTCCAAGATACCCCACCCCAAGACCCTGACAAGTAGGAGTAAAGTTACCCTACTACTCCAGAAAGTCAGTAAAGTCGAGATAGGGGATTCTGCAAAGGCAACAACTACCTGCAAAGCACTGAAGACGGATTCCTGGACCTAAGGATCTGTAAAGGAAGGGGACCAAGTCCAAGAGTCACGCAAGTGCCCGGGGAGGCAGGAGCCCACTAAATCCCGGATGAAAGTGCAAAATGGCTGCCTCCGGGTGAAAGAAGCTGAAATTTCTGCAACAACAGAAGGTGCCAGGAACTTCTCCTTTGGTCAGAAGATGTCCCACTGCGTGCTGGAGGATGCAGAGTTGTTTCCACGCAGAAAGACCGCAAACAAGCCTTGTGTGACGGGCTGGACGCTGATCGCCCGTACTCGGACTTCACTTGTGCTGACACTGCCACCGGTGGGCCTAGGCAGCCCAGTTTACCGCTCCGTGATTGGCTGAATGGTAGTAAACGGCTGGACGTCAGGAAGTTAAAATCGCCGCTGTCAGAGTTTTCAGGGTCCGGGGTTTATGAGGAAGGAGTCGGAGGAGATCAAGGACCAGGGAAATCCTATCAAACCAAGGAGACGGAGGACAACGATACGGATATCAGGAGCAGAGGACAGAGCCAAAGGAGTCCAAGGAGACAGGCGGAGCACTCGTATCTTGGCGGTGACGGTGGGGAACGGACATCAGCCATCCTGAAGCCCAGAGACCGGGAGGACGAGCTGCTGCAGCCCCCACGCTTCTGGAGAAGCGTGGCAGTACAGGTGCGTGGGATCACGAGCCTGAACCTGAATAACAGCGGAGAGAGAGAGAGAGAGAGAGAGAGAGAGAGAGAGAGAGAGAGAGAGAGAGAGAGTCAAACGAGGGCACCACCGGGCACTATAAAAAAGGGGGGGGGGGGAAGGAGTGCAGGGAAGGGGGTGGGAGAACAGCTGAAAACTTCACTTACCACTAACCACGTAAAACAATAAGAGTGTATATCACCGAAGTCCTCACGCACAGGATCACGAGCCCTATAAAAGGAGGAGGAAGAAAAAGTAAATAAAGCCATAGAAAGAAAGGAGGTTAAAGATAAAGGAAACACTGAATTGACTAATATCAGTAATAGAAAGTGGGGATAGAAGTATAAGGAATTTGATACTTACCATACGGCCATAATACCCAGTCCACTTACCAGGTCTGTTCTCTTCTTTCTGCATGTACCTCCCGGGAATTCCCTAAGGAAGTGGAACAGAGAAGAGGAGAGTGAAGACCTGAATACAAACAAACTTTCTATCCAGCAATTAATGATCAGAAAAGACGTACCTGCACTTGCTTCATCCATATAATTCCAATAAAACCTCTTTGTTTTTACACTTGGACTTCTGTCGGAGTGATTCCTTCTCTACCATCCAGTCACACCTTGCTAGCTGCAAGAGTCGCAGTTGAAGGTTTTGGGTGCTGCCAGGGCCCAGGAAGGACCAGGAGGTCGCCCCTTGGAGAAGGAGACAGAGGGGGCACTCAGCAACAGAGCGAGCCCATGCAGAAGCAGGCAGCACCCTCAGAAGCACCTGAACAGGCATTCAGAAGATCTGAGCACGGCAGTCGTCTCAGCACAACAAAAGAGGGTCCCACGAAGTCGGAGTCCATCTCAGCGAGTTGGGCAATGCAGGGCGGAGTGCTGGGGACCTGGGCTAGGCTGTGCACAAAGGAACTCTTGCAAAAGTGCACAGAAGCCCTAGCAGCTGCCCAGGCACCAGGGGGGCAGAAACCTGTCTGAGGGTTGGCAGCAGCGGTAGCTGCAGAGAAAACCCCAGAGAGTTAGTTTGGCAGTACCCGGGGTCTATGCTGGAGCCCCGGGGATGCATGGAATTGTCACCCCCAATACCAGAATGGTATTGGGGTGACAATTCCATGATCCTAGACATGTTACATGGCCATGTTCGGAGTTACCATTGTGACGCTACATATAGATATTGACCTATATGTAGTCCACGCGTGTAATGGTGTCCCCGCACTCACAAAGTCCAGGGAGTTTGCCCTGAACAATGTGTGGGCACCTTGGCTAATGCCAGGGTGCCCTCACACTAAGTAACTTTGTACCTAGCCTTTACTAAGTGAGGGTTAGACATATAGGTGACTTATAAGTTACTTAAACTTAAATGCAGTGTAAAATGGCTGTGAAATAACGTGGACGTTATTTCACTCAGGCTGCAGTGGAAGTCCTCTGTAAGAATTGTCTAAGCTCCCTATGGGTGGCAAAAGAAATGCTGCAGCCCATAGGGATCTCCTGGAACCCCATTACCCTGGGTACCTAGGTACCATATACTAGGGAATTATAAGGGTGTTCCAGTGTGCCAATGAGATTTGGTAAAATTAGTCACTAGCCTGCAGTGACAATTTTAAAAGCAGAGAGAGCATAAACACTGAGGTCCTGGTTAGCAGAGCCTCAGTGATACAGTTAGGCACCACACAGGGAACACTTACAGGGCACACTTTATGAGCACTGGGGTCCTGGCTAGCAGGATCCCAGTGATACAGGCAAAAACAAACATACATACAAGTAAAAATGGGGGTAACATGCCAGGCAAGATGGTACTTTCCTACATACTGTGACTGCTGATTCACTAAAAGCACAGTCAGCACTGCATCTGCTGGTTTGCTGACAAACCCAGACAGGGGTGCATCTGCTGAACAAGATTTGTAACAACTGACTGTGGAGGACTCCCCCTCAAACCATACCTGCAGTCAGTGAAGTCAGGTCAGCATCCCTTCAGATCTGCAGCCAACTGCATCTGCTCTGACAAAGCAATGCCATCCAAGCTGCTGCAGGCAGATCCCCGATTTCTTTAGATGCTATTATTTTCTTTGTATCCATGCAAACAGTGTGTCTTTTTCATCTTCCTCCCTCCTGCCCCCCCTGTGTGTTCATCTTGCCCTCACTTGTCTGTGTTGCTTGTTGTTGCTTGCCCCCCACCCACCAATGACTGTGTTGTTGTGAGAAAAGTCACCCTCTTGACATGGTTAGTCCCCACTTTCTGCCTGGTATGTGATGAAAGCCTAGAAGTTGTTAGTGCCCAGGGCCCCTGCTAACCGGGATCCCTGGGCCAGACCTCTTTCCCTAAAATTGTTGTGATGCATTGGCACAATTAACAACACCTTTAGCTGCCACTATAAGTCCCTAGTAAATGGTAACTAGGTACTAAAGTAGGCCCTTGAGGGCAGCAGCACTGAGTGTGCCACCTCCTAGGGCCAAGCACCCAGCTGCAGCCAGACCCAGTATTGTAGACTAAGGTGGTCATTACAACTCTGGCAGTCGGTGTTAAAGCGGCGGTAAAACCGCCAATAGGCCGGAGGTAAAAAAAAATGGAATCACGACCGTGGTGGAAACAGCCAACATAGACAGCCACTTTAACACTCCGACCGCCACGGTGGTACAAACAAACACTGAGGCGGTAACCGCCAACAGACAGGCGGAAGACAAGGTTCCACCCACTGTATTACAACAGTCCAATCCGCCACCTTTTCCGGGGTGGATTCACCGCGAACAAAAACACGGCGGAAACAGGACTTGGAAGGGAAAACACTCACCTCTACACACCCCACGAGGAACCAGGATGCCATAGAACCCGAGCTCCAGATACTACCAGCCTTTGTCTTCCTTCTCCTCTACCAGGAACATCAAAGACGGCAGCGAAGACCACGGTGAGTACTGCACCTACGACACAGGGGAGGGGGAGGGAAAAAAGAGTGACACACACACGCAACATGCAACACTCCCACTCCCCACCCTCACCCACTACAACACACACACACGTACATGTTGATACATTACATTTACAACCCCCTTTGGAAGAATGCAAGGGCAAAAGGAGATGAGTTGAACGTTTGTAATCTATTAAAATACAGTAATCAAAAATATATATATATTTACACTATAAACAAATATATACACCAAGAATACAAGTCCAAGGTATTCCACCATTAAAGTCCATGGACCACTGGGCCCAAAATGCATGGGTGAGGCCCACACAAGATACCCAATCAAAACGAAGAGAACACTGCTGGGGCATCAGATAGAAATACAACAGGCACCTCAGGGGGAAGGGAAGGGGGGGCACCTCAGCCGGATGAGTGCACGACACCAGCTCCACGAGGGGGCTCCATGCCCACTGCTGTATCCTGGGGAGTGCAAAGCCACAGTCTCACAAGTCTTTACTGTGGGTGGTTTGCCCACTGATGTATCCTGGGGAGTGCAAAGCCACAGTCTCACAAGTCTTTACAGAGGGTGGTTTGCCCACTGCTTTATCCTGGGGAGTGCAAAGCCACAGTCTCACAAGTCTTTACAGAGGGTGGTTTGCCCACTGCTTTATCCTGGGGAGTGCAAAGCCACAGTCTCACAAGTCTCTCAAGTGGGTGGTTTGCCCACTGCTTTATCCTGGGGAGTGCAAAGCCACAGTCTCACAAGTCTTTACAGTGGGTCGTTTGCCCACTGCTGTATCCTGGGGAGTGCAAAGCCACAGTTTCACAAGTGGATGGAGGGGGCTTTGTGCCCAGAGTGCTTCATCCTGCCAAGGACTCAGGTAGTGGATGCCTTTCTCCACTGGTTCTGTAGGGGGCTTGGTGCCCAGAGTGCTTCATCCTGCCAAGGACTCAGGCAGTGGATGTGATACTCCACTGGTTCTGGAGGGGGCTTGGTGCCCAGAGTGCTTCATCCTGCTCGTGCTGGCCTCAGTAGCGACGGAGCTTTTGGTGCTCATTGGCCTGCAGTACTTCATCCTACAAAGGACTCAGGTAGTGGATGCCTTTCTTCACTGGTTCTGGAGGGGACTTGGTGCCCGGAGTGCTTCATCCTGCCAAGAATTGGATGAGTGGGTGCCTTTCTCCACTGGTTCTGGAGGGGGCTTGGTGCCCAGAGTGCTTTACCTGCCAAGGACTCAGGTAGTGGATGTGATACTCCACTGGTTCTGGAGGGGGCTTGGTGCCCAGAGTGCTTCATCCTGCTCGTGGGGGCCTCAGTAGCGTTAGAGCTTTTGGTGCTCATTTGCCTGCGGTGCTGGTGGCGATGGTATCCTGTTCAGCGGTGCTGGTTGCGGCGGTGTCCTGTTCAGCAGTGCTTGTGGCGGGGATGTACTTGGCAGCGGTGCTTGTGGCGGCGGTGTCCTTGGCAGTGGTGCTTGTGGCGGCGGTGTCCTGTTCAGCGGTGCTGGTGGCGGTCTTGTCCGCCGTGCAGGCTTTCGGCGACTTGCCTGTTTTTCTGTGCCCCTTCCCCATCTTGGATGGTGGCGCAGCTGTCTTCCCACTCCCAACTGTACTCCTGGGAGAGACTTTGGTGGTAGATGTTTTGCCTCTCTCCCGCCGGACAGTGGCCAACTTTTTGTGCTTTTGAGGTGGGGCACTGTCTGTGGTCTGGCTCCTTGGCACACTGGCTGCCCTGCTGCTTGGCGCACTCCAGAAGCCGGTTACTACTGGCACCACTGTTCTCGCAGATGTTGTGGCTGAGGTGCTGGGTTGGGATATGGAAAGGTGTGCCCTAGGGGACTGAAGGGGTGGGGGAGGTGAGGGGAAGAGGTCAAGGTTGGACAGGAACAGTTTTTGGGACACACTGGGACGGGTAGATGGAGGGGGTTTGGGAGTGGAGGAAGAGGTAGTGGTTGTAGAAGGTGTACGTTTGCTGACTTTGGGTGACGTGCATGGGCTGGAGGCTGTCGTGAGGTGGATGGCTGTTGGGTGGGTGTGTGGCTGCGTTTGTGTACCTTGGGAGGTGGGCTCACAGACACACTGGGAGAGGACACAGGGGATGTGTGAATGGTAGTGGGGGTGGTGAGTGCAAGTGAGCGGGGTGTGGTGATGGGTGTGCTGGTGATGGAGGTAGTGGCTGAAGATGTAGTACATGCAGGTGTAAGTGGAGACGAGACTGGGAGGGAGGAGGGAGACGAAGAGGAGGGGGACACAGCGGAGGCAGTGGATCTTGGTATGTCTGCATGTGTATGATGCTTGCGTGAGTGCCTGTGGGATGTGTGGTGCTTATGTTTGCCTGAGCTTCCCTTGTGTGTTGAGGTGTGTGCATGCTGATCTGATGGTGTGCTTGGGATAGGCTGAGGTACAGGTGTTTGGGTCTGGGTGGAGGAAGTTGGAGGGGGAGGCTGGACACAGGAACAATGGCTGCCATCAGTGCTGAGGCCAGAGTCTGAAAAGCTCTCTGTTGGGCTGCCTGACCAGAATGAATGCCCTTCAGGTATGCATTTGTCTGTTGCAACTGCCTCTCTACACCATGGATGGCATTCAAAATGGTAGACTGCCCAACAGTGAGGGACCTGAGAAGGTCAATGGCCTCCTCACTGAGGGCAGCAGGGCTGACAGGGGTAGGGGCTGAGGTGCCTTGGGCGAAGGAGATGCCCACCCTCCTGGGTGAGCGGGCACGGGGCACATGCTGAGGGGCTGCTGGGAGGGCGGCGCTGGTAGGGGGGTGGCTGCTGTACCTGTAGATGCGGGGGGCACATAGGGGCCCGCCACCGCAAGGGAGCTCTGTAGGAAAGTACCATCTTGCCTGGCATGTTACCCCCATATTTCACTGTATATATGTTGTTTTAGTTGTATGTGTCACTGGGACCCTGCCAGCCAGGGCCCCAGTGCTCATAAGTGTGCCCTGTATGTGTTACCTGTGTTGACTAACTGTCTCACTGAGGCTCTGCTATCCAGAACCTCAGTGGTTATGCTCTCTCATTCTCTTTCCAAATTGTCACTAACAGGCTAGTGACCAATTTCACCAATTTACATTGGCATACTGGAACACCCTTATAATTCCCTAGTATATGGTACTGAGGTACCCAGGGTATTGGGGTTCCAGGAGATCCCTATGGGCTGCAGAATTTCTTGTGCCACCCATAGGGAGATCTGACAATTCTTACACAGGCCTGCCAGTGCAGCCTGAGTGAAATAACGTCCACGTTATTTCACAGCCATTTACCACTGCACTTAAGTAACTTATAAGTCACCTATATGTCCAACCTTTACCTGGTAAAGGTTGGGTGCTAAGTTACTTAGTGTGTGGGCACCCTGGCACTAGCCAAGGTGCTCCCACATTGTTCAGGGCAAATTCCCCGGACTTTGTGAGTGCGGGGACACCATTACACGCGTGCACTATACATATGTCACGACATATGTATAGCGTCACAATGGTAACTCCGAACATGGCCATGTAACATGTCTAGGATCATGGAATTGTCACCCCAATGCCATTTTGGTATTGGGAAGACAATTCCATGATCCCCCGAGTCTCTAGCTCAGACCCGGGTACTGCCAAACTACCTTTCCCGGGGTTTCACTGCAGCTGCTGCCAACCCCTCAGACAGGTTTCTGCCCTCCTGGGGTCCAGCCAGGCATGGCCCAGGAAGGCAGAACAAAGGACTTCATCAGAGAGAGGGTGTTACACCCTCTCCCTTTGGAAAAAAGGTTTCAGTGCTGGGGAGGAGTAGCCTCCCCCAGCCCCTGGAAATGCTTTGATGGGCACAGATGGTGCCCATTTCTGCATAAGCCAGTCTGCACCGGTTCAGGGATCCCTCAGCCCTGCTCTGGAGCGAAACTGGACAAAGGAAAGGGGAGTGACCACTCCCCTGACCTGCACCTCCCCTGGGAGGTGCCCAGAGCTCCTCCAGTGTGCTCCAGACCTCTGCCATCTTGGAAACAGAGGTGCTGCTGGCACACTGGACTGCTCTGAGTGGCCAGTGCCAGCAGGTGACGTCAGAGACTCCTTCTGATAGGCTCCTTCAAGTGTTGCTAGCCTATCCTCTCACCTAAGTAGCCAAACCCTCTTTTCTGGCTATTTAGGGTCTCTGCTTTGGGGAATTCCTTAGATAACGAATGCAAGAGCTCATCAGAGTTCCTCTGCAGTTCTCTCTTCACCTTCTGCCAAGGAATCGCCTGCTGACCGCGCTGGAATCCTGCAAAACTGCAACAAAGTAGCAAAGACGACTACTGCAACCTTGTAACGCTGATCCTGCCGCCTTCTCAACTGTTTTCCTGGTGGTGCATGCTGTGGGGGTAGTCTGCCTCCTCTCTGCACTAGAAGCTCCGAAGAAATCTCCTGTGGGTCGACGGAATCTTCCCCCTGCAACTGCAGGCACCAAAGAACTGCTTCACCGGTCCTCTGGGTCTCCTCTCAGCACGACGAGCAAAGTCCCTTGAACTCAGCAACTCTGTCCAAGTGACTCCCACAGTCCAGTGACTCTTCAGTCCAAGTTTAGTGGAGGTAAGTCCTTGCCTCCCCACGCTAGACTGCATTGCTGGGAACCGTGTGTTTTGCAGCTACTCCGGCTCTTGTGCACTCACCGAAGATTTCCTTTGTGCACAGCCAAGCCAGGGTCCACGGCACTCTAACCTGCATTGCACAACCTCCTGAGTTGTCCTCCGGCGGCGTGGGACTCTCTTGTGTAACTTTGGGTGAGCACTGTTTCACTCCACTTTGTAGTGCCTGTTCCAGCACTTCTGCGGGTGCTGCTTGCTTCTGAGAGGGCTCTTTGTCTTGCTGGATGCCCCCTCTGTCTCCTCACGCAATTGGTGACATCCTGGTCCCTCCTGGGCCACAGCAGCATCCAAAAACCCTAACCGTGAGCTTTGCAGCTAGCAAGGCTTGTTTGCGGTCTTTCTGCGGGAAAACACTTCTGCACGACTCTTCACGACGTGGGACATCCATCCTCCAAAGGGGAAGTTTCTAGCCCTTGTCGTTCTTGCAGAATCCTCAGCTTCTACCATCCGGTGGCAGCTTCTTTGCACCCACAGCTGGCATTTCCTGGGCATCTGCCCACTCTCGACTTGATCGTGACTTTTGGACTTGGTCCCCTTGTTCCACAGGTACTCTCGTCTGGAAATCCATCATTGTTGCATTGCTGGTGTTGGTCTTTCCTGCAGAATTCCCCTATCACGACTTCTGTGCTCTTTGGGGAACTTAGGTGCACTTTGCACCCACTTTTCAGGGTCTTGGGGTGGGCTATTTTTCTAACCCTCACTGTTTCTTTACAGTCCCAGCGACCCTCTACAAGGTCACATAGGTTTGGGGTCCATTCGTGGTTCGCATTCCACTTCTAGAGTATATGGTTTGTGTTGCCCCTATCCCTATGTGCCCCCATTGCATCCTATTGTGACTATACATTGTTTGCACTGTTTTCTATTGCTATTACTGCATATTTTGGTATTGTGTACATATATCTTGTGTATATTTGCTATCCTCATACTGAGGGTACTCACTGAGATACTTTGGCATATTGTCATAAAAATAAAGTACCTTTATTTTTAGTATATCTGTGTATTGTGTTTTCTTATGATATTGTGCAAGTGACACTAGTGGTACTGTAGGAGCTTCACTCGTCTCCTAGTTCAGCCTAAGCTGCTCTGCTAAGCTACCATTTTCTATCAGCCTAAGCTGCTAGACACCCCTATACACTAATAAGGGATACCTGGGCCTGGTGCAAGGTGTAAGTACCCCTTGGTACTCACTACAAGCCAGTCCAGCCTCCTACAAGCTCCCATCAGAGGAGGAGTCCGTGTCGCTGGTTTCAGCTCCTGTCCCCGCCGTGGAGCTCCCCTTGCCCTACATCCCACTAATGGCTTCTGACTCCGTTGTGTCGCCCTCAAGGGCCATGTGGGATGCAGCTCCCTCCTGCTCCTGTGCCACTGCTCCTCCACCTGATGATGCTAATGCACACAAGAACAGGGAGACCACAAAAAGGGAGGGGGGAGACAGAAGAAAGACATGTTGAGTGCATGCAATACCGCTACCGTTGGCGGACACTACAGACACAGAAGTCCCCTGCACTACACCGTGCACTTTGAGTTCCCTTATTAATAACAGGGACATGGGGTACAAGGCCTATGCCCGATTGCTGCACACATGGAAGTCACAGGAGCCTGACTAGGTGTAGTTGGCTCTGAACACAGGTGGGGTGCCACATTGCCTGCCTTAAGAAGGGACCTTGCCTACTAAACTCGCCCTGGCCTAGGGGAACCCACAGCCCACCTCCCCCACCCAGACACCTCCACTGTGCGCTGAATCAGCAGAATGAGAGTGTACTCACCCCCTTGTGGA
Organism: Pleurodeles waltl; assembly: GCF_031143425.1. Classification (NCBI taxonomy): domain Eukaryota; kingdom Metazoa; phylum Chordata; class Amphibia; order Caudata; family Salamandridae; genus Pleurodeles; species Pleurodeles waltl. The sequence goes on from NC_090443.1 coordinate 1,054,023,413, forward strand.
TGCTGTGATGCCCTCAAGCGCCCATCCAAGTCCGGGTAGGCCACTCCCAGGATCCGAAACATCAGGGGGGTCATTGGGCGATGGGCACCCCTCCCACGTTGGGAGGCCATCCCCAGCTGGGCCTCCGCCGTCTTCTTGCTCCAGCGGCGAATGTCCTCCCATCTTTTCCAGCAGTGGGTGCTCCGTCTGTGGTGGACCCCCAGGGTCCGGACTTCCTTGGCGATGGCATGCCAAATATCCTTCTTCTGGTGGACGCTGACCTAGAGGAATAGTACCGGGGAAAAGGAGAGGATATAACCGTCCGCACCATTACAGTCATTGGCCTGCATCCCTACTCTTGCCATGACGCACATGCACTCACCGTCGTTTCATGCACGCCTCATTCTCACCCCCCTCATCTTTCATTCACACCACTCCACACAGGCATTGCCCATTCGGCATGCTCACAGTGTACTCACCTGCTTGTCTGGAGGACCGTAGATTAGCGTGTACTGGGGGAGGACCCCATCCATGAGTTTCTCCAACTCCTCCAATGTGAAGGCAGGGGCCCTTTCCCCAGACACATGAGCCATTGTCTCTTCCAGACTGAGGTCACAGCAGCACTTGCAGTGTAGGTCCTCTCCTGTCGAAGATCAGGTATCAAGTGAGTAAACAGAGAGAAAATGGCGGTGACGTCTGCGGCGGTGCGTACCGTCCCCGCCGGCGTACATCGTCATTGGCTCCTGGGACCCATAGGGTCCAATGTTAACCAATGCAGGATTGCGCCGCGGTCTTCGACCACCTACCGCGACGGTGTACAACGCCAGCACAGTTACCTCATATCCCCTTGTCCCACCTTACAGATCATCCCACAGGAACCCCCCCTCTAGTGCAGGTGCTGTCAGTACTCCATTTCCTCGAAAGTGGGTCTTTTCAAACAACAGTGGCCATTGCTTCAGGGGTGTCCCAGCCTATGTTCTCCAACATGTTGCCCAGAGTGTTGTCTGCCATGCTGAAACACATGCGCAGCTACATTGTGTTCCCTCAGGTGGAGGATTTGCTTACAGTGAAAGGTGACTTCTATGCCCTCGGACATATCCCCAACATCATAGGTGCCATTGATGGGACACATGCGGCCTTGGTCCCCCCCCGCAGGAGTGAACAGGTGTACAGAAACAGGAAGAGTTACCATTCTATGAATGTGCAGATGGTGTGTTTCGCCGACCAGTGCATCTCCCATGTGAACGCCAAGTTTCCTGGCTCAGTGCATGACGCTTACATTCTGCGGAATAGCAGCATCCCTTATGTGATGGGGCAACTCCAGAGGTACCGTGTGTGGCTATTAGGTGAGGACATGGACCCAATACACTGTGGCTAGGTGTCTGGGTCTGGGGATGTCCATAAGAGTTAGTGTGTGTCTAACAGTTGTCCCTCGACATTTGCAGGTGACTCTGATACCCCAACCTGTCATGGCTACTGACCCCAGTGAGGAATCCCAGGACAAGGGCAGAGGAATGCTACAATGAGGCACATGGGCGAACTAGGAGGATTATAGAAAGGACCTTCGGCCTCCTGAAGGCCAGGTTCAGGTGCCTCCATATGACAGGTGGTTCCCTATTCTACTCACCAAAGAAGGTGTGCCAGATCATTGTGGCCTGCTGTATGCTTCACAACTTGGCTTTGCGACAACAGGTGCCTTTTCTGCAGGAGGATGGTCCAGATGGAGGTGTTGTGGCAGCTGTGGAGCCTGTGGACAGTGAAGATGAGGAAGCAGAAGAAGAGGACATAGACAACAGGAACACAGTGATTCATCAATACTTCCAGTGAGACACAGGTAAGAAGACAACACTGCCTGCTACATCTGATTTAATTCTTCTACCTCTCATCTGTCTGTCACTTTCACCCAGTGTATGGACCCTGATTTGCCACTTTCCCTTTCAATTTCACAGATGGGGGTCCCACTGTGTGACATCTGCTTTGTTTCCGCATGGACTAGAGCTGTGTGACATAGGTATGTTGACAATACATTGGATATAGCATTTTTCCAAAGTTATTGCATATACACATTTTTGAAAGCACAGGCTGACTCCAGATTATTTTGTGATTTAAGGGTGTTTATTTAAGTGCAAAATAAGTGTAGGGGGTTGTAAATTGGTCATGGGTGATGGTGGAGGAATGTCCATGGCAGAGTCCAGTCTATTAGTCTCACAGGTGCATTGTCCAAAGGGGCATAGGAAGTGGTGCTAGGGTAGTTTAAGTATGGACAGGGTGGCAAAGTGGGACAGAAGGATGACAATCAGGGTGGTCTCATTTCTTGGCGGGGGTCTTGGCATTGTTCTCTGTCTTTGTCCTGGATCTCAGGGACCGCTTGCGGGGTGGTTCTCCATCTGCAGGGGGTGGGGTGCTGGTGTCGTGGTCCTGTGGCGGTGCCTCCTGTCCACTAGCGCTGGCGGAGGTGGTGGGCAGTTCATCGTCCAGGCTAGTGTCAGGGGCCCCTTGTTGTGCCACAGTGTCCCTCCTGGTGTTGACGAGTTCCTTCAGCACCCCTACAATGGTGCCCAGGGTGGTATTGATGGATTTGAGAGCCTCCCTGAACCCCAAATACTGTTCCTCATGCAGCCGCTGGGTCTCCTGAAACTTGGCCAGCACCGTACCTGCATGAGCAATATGCCCCCAGTGTGTCCTTGCCAAACCTGGGACATAGTGAGTGAACAGTGTAGCCGTTTTAATACATGTGCTGGACACTGGTCAATACGAGTTTCACAGCTACATGATGGCCACTCTGCACCCTGGGTTGTTTGGTATCAAACAACTCAGAATGATAAATCCAAACTGGTACCAGTGTTGTATTTATTACAAAATCTACCCTGGCATGGTTGCTGACTGGTCCTGACCAGCCTGCCACCTCCAGACACCCAATCTACAAACCTTGGGGGAGAGATCCATATCTCTGGTTTGTAGAACAATGCCCTTCCTCAGTGGAGGTGCTAACACCCCTATCCTCAGTAATGTGCACTGCCCTATTGACATGATTCAAAGGGTTTACTGCATTTTAAACTTGACTTCCAGGCATACAGCTAGCCCAAGATCCCAAGGCACAAGTTCCAGCATGCCAGCTTGCATCAATGCGTTTCGGTGGTCTTTTAAAGTCCTTCCACCACCTTCTTCAAGACGATTGAATATCCTCCCAAAACATTTTTTTCATATCTGTACAAAAATAAGGGACAAGCTGGATTGTTGGACCCAGTAGAAGTAGCCTAAAATAGAATGGAGATTAGGTGCACAAATCAACTAGCCAGTATATACCCAACTTGGGACAGCATATGATGATAGACTAGGGCAGATGTCTTGTGCTTTGCCTCCCAGATTATTTGTTTTTAATTAATCTTCTACCAGCGGTTCGCCGCTGGGCTAACTAGACTTTTTAATAGTTGTTTTATTTCTATATGTTATATAGGATTATTTATTAAATAATTTTCTAGATATTCCTTTATGAAGACTGATCATTTGAGTGAATGAGTGCTTGAGAAGTGTTTAGAGTGGTGGACAGTCTTGTGTTCCCCCTAGGCGTTACTTTCTTTAATCACTGTGTCACGGTGCCCTATCCCCTCGGGATGATAGGTTGGGTGGGGCCCTCTCATCCCCTTGTTATTAGAGTACATTCCAGAACAAAGGAATATGGTAGCCCATTGGATCTCTGTTATGATGTAAACTTGTTATGGTGATGTGTGTATTCTAGAGTGTAAGCTGTCGAGTGTTCCAAGAATGCCAGGTTACTCTGGCATCTTGAAGGAGACCAACGCCAGGTTGTGTTCTCCAATAAATCTTATAAAAAAGGAACCTGAGAGACTGAGGATCTGTTCACAACATTTTGGCGATGAGCAGCTGTTCATTTCAACGTTACCCAGTACCATATTTCAAGGGGCTGGATATTTGTGATGATCATTGGTGATTTAAGGACACAACCTGGATGGTCGAAGGAAACTTTTCAGATTGAGGGTTGAGGTACGTGAAGATTTATGGATTTGGTCAGCCAGCCGATTATCGCACAACGCAATGTAAGCGCGCGGAGCGCACTACCTTTTTTTAAAACTTTGCTGTTGTGGTTGAGGTGCGGTGAGGGCTGTGGCTGGTGACTGTGCCACACGCTGCACAGCGGAAAGGTGTTGCGCAGGTGGTGCGACGTACGCACTTAGAAAGTCTTGTCTTCTAGTGGTGCACTAAATACAAATACAAGCGGAGTGTACATGCGCTGGGAACTTTGTGAGAAAAAAAAGCTGAGCGTACGTGAGCACACAGGAAGTCATGCACTTGTAAAAAAAAACAACTAGAGTGCTGAATCTACATATCTGCGGTGACTTGCACACCACGTATCAGACATTGTGTGCTGGTTGCCAATTAGAAATAAACTCGTACATCTGCGGTGGCTTGCACACCATTTATAAGACATTGGCCCCTATTATGACAATGGTGATAAAAACTGCCTACTGCCGCGGCGACATCTGCCAAAAGACAGTCGCCGCGGCTACCATTCGTCCGCCATGATATGACCACAGCTGGATTTCCGCCACAAGGGCAGAAATCCGGCTGTGGCCATACTGGCGGATGGCGGTAAGGTGGCGCTGCTACCACCAGCAGCGCTACACCAGTAGATCGCCATATGTGTGAGTGTGTGCGTGAATGCGAGTGTGTGTTTAGTGTTGTTTGCGTGCATGTATGAATGTGTGTGAGTGCATGTATGTATGGAAATGTGAATGCGTATCTGCATGTATGTTTGGATGTGTGTGCAGATGTGTGCGTGAATGGATGAATGCATGCGTGTATGTATGTGTGGGTGTGTGTCTGCGTGTGTGTGTGTGTGTGTATGTGAATGGGGGCGTGGATGCAGGGAGGGGTGAGGTGTGTTTGGGTGGGCTTGCAGGGGGAGGGGGCCTCCTATTAGTGACAGGGAAGGAATTCCCTGTCACTGATAGGGCCTACCACCATGGTTTTCGTGGTGTTACGAACGCCACGACAACCATGGCGGTAGGCAGGGTCATTATACTGCCGGTGGCACAATGGCGCCGGCCGGGCTGGAGATTCTTATCTCCAGCCCAGCTGCTGCTACCGCCATGGCGGTTGGAGTGGTACATTGGCGGGTTGGCTTAAGCCAACCTGCCAATGTCAGAATGTGGCGGTAAGTACCGCCAGCCTGTTGGCGGTACTACCGCCACATTAGCTCTGACCGCCGGGGTCATAATTACCCCCATTGTGTGCTAGCTACCAATAATAATCACTAAAGTAGTAACTTTTACAGGTGTTGTTAAGACTATATATATATATATATATATATATTAATTGTTTTATTGTGATTTTACTGAAGGGATTTATTGTGTTATTTATTCATTCGTTATTGTTATATTTCCAATGTATTCTTAATATAGCATTGCAAGGAAATATTATAACACCACCATATTTCTTGTCACAGGCAGATCAACCTGACATTTGTTTGGAGGATTGGGTGGAAATGTTAGAGAACTACATCATTGCTCTTGAGGGTCAGATTTTTTGCCAGCTAGGAAAAAAGCACTATTGTTAAGTGTGCTGGGATGTGAAGACAAAGAGTTTTCAAGTACCTACCTGTGGCGTTAGGTCCTAACGGTCAACCTATAGATTTTGTTTGTAAAGAAGCTATTAAAAGATTAGAGAACAGGTTTACAAAAGAAGTCAACTTAGAGATGGCTAGATATAAATTTTACACTCAACCTCAAGCTGAACACAAATCCATTGAAGTCAGTGGAGGTTTCCCAATAGGTTTCTCCAGTTGTCATCACTCAGAAATCTGATGGTCGTTTGAGGTTCTGTGTGGACTTGCGGTCCTTGAATCAAAATATAGTAATCGATAAGTTTCCTCTCCCAAACATCAATGAATTACTGACATTGGTAAATGATAGGAGGTACTTTTCAAAACTAGATTTGAAGAGTGCCTATCATCAGATTAGACTGCATGAGGACTCTAGACCTCTAACGGCTTTCATAACATCAGAAGGAATGTTCCAATTTACGCATATGCCTTTTGGGTTAGCATCAGCAGCAAGTGTTTTTCAACGAGTGATTATACAGATTTTGGCTAAAGGAATGGATTATAAATGATGGCAGGGATAAAACAAGTACAAAAGTTATGAGAAGGAAACCAAACATGAATTAGAGGTAGGAGATTGGGTCAAAGTTAAATCTGGTAGAGTTCAGAGAGGACTCTCTAAGTTCAGAGGGCCTTTTCGTGTTCAGCGTGTAGGAACATTCTTTGTGATTTTGGAAAATGGTGAGAGGTGGAATTTGAGGAATGTGGCATTATATAAAAAAAAGAGAGTGTATGAGAAATGAAGATGAAGGCTGTTCGGGGTTCATGTTTGTGAAAGATGAGGAAGTGAATAAATGTACTGAGTCCAGTATTTCTATATACAATGGTGGTGAGTTGGGAGGATTGACATTTGGTAAAATAATTTGTAAATCTCCTACTTATTTGAAAGATTATGTTAGACATTAGAAAGGTCAAGATTTAGGATTAACGTAATTGTAGTTGTCTGTGTGAATCATAGTGAAGAGGGGGAAGATGTTTTATGATGTAAACTTGTTATCGTGATGTGTGTATTTTAGAGTGTAAGGTGTCGAGTGTTCCAAGAAAGCCAGTTTACTCTGGCGTCTTGAAGGCGACCAACAGCAGGTTTTGTTCTCCAATAAATCTTATAAAAAAGGAACCTGAGAGACTGCAGATCTGTTCACAACAAACTCCAGATACCTTCTGGAGAACAGCGATTGAAACTTCACCTTCTGGTGTTTCAGCTGGTCATTTGCCTTTGGGGCCCTTGCAAGGTTGATCTTTTTGCCTCCAGGCTGAATGCGCAACTGGGGAGTTTCTTCAGTTAGAAACGTAATTTGTGGACTCTTGTCTCTGATGCGTTTCTACAGTATTGGGAAGGGGTTACGAACTATGCGTTTACGCTGTTCACAATGATACCCAGGGTGACAGCATTGGTGATGAGGCAACTGACAAGCTTCTCTCTACATCGGGCAAGCTTGAGTGAACAGTACACGTAAGTAACATGCTTCGGCCCAGGTCAATAGGTTTGTTGGTGTAATAAATGGAGCGTGGAGCCCGTGGAAGCTGACCTACTGATCGTCTTAACTTTTCTGTCAGAATTGGCTGCCAGTGGGCTTGCCTAATTAGCTCAATTAATAACTTCTGTTCAGCTGTCTCAGTAGGACATAACCCAGCAAAGGGTAGACCTCAAGGGGAACATCACATGATTTCCTGAGAGGATGTGTTTTTGCAGTCCTCCGTTACTGTGTTATTCAAATATATGGTAAGTTTATATAGTTTTGTGTTTCCTAGAACTCTGACCTGATAGTGAAGTTCTTTTAAGACATCAGTTTTCAGCAAAGTTGTCCATGTTATTGTGCTTGGTTTTCTTGTTTCTGACGTCAAAGCCTTGGATTTAACATGTAGAATGTTTTTACCGTAGAGTGTGATTATTCACATATCTAAACGTACTAAATGTAATTACAGGTCAATTTCATAGCTATTCTTTCCAGACAATAGGATACTGTGTATGGTTTGTTGTCTTAAAGCGTATGAAGATGAAACAAGACTACTGTGACCTGATGGTGGGGGCCAAGTATTGCTTTTGTAGCAAAAACCTTTCTGGCCAGTTACTTCCGCCATCCTAGCAGCTGGGTAGGATGGTTGATGAAGCAAGCTGGTATAGAAAATTCTCAGTTTGGGTCTCATTCCCCGAGGGTCGCAATGGCTTGGAAGGTTTTTGCACTGCATTCCAAACTAGAAGACATAATGAGAGTGGCTAATTGGTGTTTGACTCTACTTTTAAGAGTTTCTACTATAAAAATTTCTAGCTTACATATTAAGAATTTTCAATTCTAATAAAGGACATGGATGCAACGATTATCCCACCCAAGATAATGATTTCAGTGCATGCTTTAGCGCAATGTTTCACTCATGCCTGTCTGATGTTTGAGGTTTACTGTGGTTGTCCAAGATTCAAGGGCATAGTTATGTCTTTTTTTATTTTTCTTAGGTGCAGAAGCAAACAGGAGTGACACATGAACTTAGATGTGTTAGAGAGGGGAACTTTCTGCATGAAGAGATAAGCGAACCGCGGCCTGAGGAGTCACTAACTCTAGGAGGTTTGAGACGTAGATTATCAGCATTTTGTGAGGGTCTAGAGCCACCTGATATCTTGAGTTTGTTTGCTAGCAAGGGCTGGAAGCATAGCTGCCAAGGTTTCAGATTGTTATGTGTAACATTTTCAAGATTTCAGTTTAATTATGAGTTACATTTCAATGACTATGAGTGACACTTTCTCGTGAACAAAATCAAGCAATGTAGTCAGTGAACACACATACATTTTTTAAATTACACCCACTTGAGCAACAAAATATTGATGGAAATACTAAACAAGACAACAATAAAAACTTAAAAATAATGTCAGTATTTTTCTGAATGTGTGGTAGTGTCAGTCTGAACATCAAGCAGAGAGAACGCTTGTTTCTCCTCTCTGCTGTAAGAGGCCTTATCCCCTTGTTCCTATCCTTCATAACTCTCTTCCTATTAGTGGTACAAGGCACACGCTCCCCTCTTCCTTCATTAGCCTGTCACCACTGCTGCTTTCAGAACAATCCGCTTCTCACTTTACTCCCTGTTTTCTTTGTCTGGGAGCCCGCCACACCACCAGCTGATGTGAGCAGTGAGCAACAGGTTAGGCGGCTGTAAAATAAATATTCTCAACATTATTATAGACCTGTCAGTTGCGGCTGCGACTTGTCTTGCAGCACCCACCACCAGAGGCAGTCATATTCTTGTATAGATGTGATTATTTCATCATGATAATCCTGCCCCTGCTATGACTGCGAGCACTCACTGGCCAATGATGCTGCCAGACGTGCATCAACAGGCATGCCACGGTGACCAATGTAATTACTTCAGTGGCATGGTGGGCAGCGGCAAACTAAAGAAACGTAAACTGCGGTTGGCCACGGCACAGGTGGACGCAGAGTAAATTGTTACAGGGATGACCACTTGACGCCATGTCACATGGATGCGGCTGTCCCACTTCTGTCTGCCTCATCGCGCCGCTAGTGTCAAGGAGGCACTATAAGTGTCTGACTTTGCATTTTAGTACGGTGGTGCGGCCTAGCACACTAAAATGCGTTAGTCTCACCCCTGATGCGTGGCACTTGCCCGTGCTGGGGGCGGTGTGAAAGGCTTCAGACGACACTTTCAGGTGAACAGAGAATGTTTTTTAAAGGAGATAGTTGGGTCTTGGGGAGGCCTGAGGGAGCGAGTTACAGTAATCCAGGCTACAGAGTAAAGTGCTCGGAAACCTCTGGGTAACGTCCATGCTACATAAATTACAATTTATTACTGGGACCCGCCCCCAGGCAGCAGTACAATCCGGATTGGTTGGAACTGCAGACCATCACAGCCGGCCTCCCAATCCAAAGCGTATGCGTGTGCGTCCAATAGGAGCCGTGAAAGCGTGGGCCAATCAGGGCCGGCCTCCCAAGCTGGGGCACAGGCACTGGGTGGGAGCGGCTGGCGTCCTTCCGGCGTCGCCCGCTCGCTGCTGTGACGTCACAGCGGGAGTGCGGAAGTGGTCGGCGGGCGCGCGCTGGGACCGGGGTGAGAGGGAGACGGGCAGGTTCCGGTGAGCCTCGGACGGAAGGTGAGACCGCCCCCCCCCCGTTGTGTACGTCACGTGACCCCGCCCCCCCGCCGCGGGCGGCGAGTCCGGTGACCGGAGGGGTCACTGCCGTCCGGTGATCCTTCCTCCGGGCCCGGGTTTCCCTTTAACAAACCAGCGCTCCCCGATGAGCCCCGCTAGAGCGAGGGGCACAGACTAGGACTGCGAGTCCCAGAATGCACCTCTCAGCCTAGTAACTGGGACCGGAAGTACGTCGTGTAACAAACGCATTGTGTCAGCTCACAGGGGAGCAGTCCCAGGGAGGCTGCCCCGAGGCCAGGGGGCCCCTCCTGCTCAAGGGCACTTCTGGGGGGACCCAACCGAGAGTCAAAAAAGGGGTGTACCGGGGGGGAGGGGACGGGACAGACCGGGGGCAAATAATGCATACTTGGAAGTTTATATCTCATCACTATAATATTGCTTAGTTATTGTAAACATGACCGTCTATGAATGAAACTTTATTTGCATGATTAATTAAAACCTTTGCAAAGAAACAAAAGAACAAAACATATACATAAAAGACTATTATAAAGTATTACAAAAGAAGCAGTAATGATAGCGTTTTTAGGAGCCATTGAGCTCCCGAACTATCGACGCACAGTTACCTAAAGCTCTCTTGAGCTAGAATCAGTAATTAAACAAGGAGCATGATACCTAATCTAAAATGCTCTGAATTCTAAACTCAGTACGAGGTTAATAGTAGTGTATGGCCACCTTGCAGTACACTATGCGTCACATTGTCTAGAATTCCTAAGATGCTAAGATTTATAAAATCACAGCAAGGTGCTTAGAAAAAAAAGATTAAATGAGTAGAGACTGCTTATGTCTATAAAGTGTCTGCGGAGCATTGGTGCTGTTAATTGCGTGACCGTCTATGTCTACAGCACATGAGTGCAGTTTCTGTGGCCACCAGCTATCCTGACCCTACAATATGTAGTGATAGTGATAGCCACAGTTGAAAAACAATAACATCTGATATGCACCGGCCTCCGGGTGCACGTGTGATAGTTCATGCACGGTCTCCTACGTTGGAAAAGGAAGAACGGCTAGTACTTTAGCACTGCATAACTATCTGCTGTGGTGTAGCTTTAACTGTGATGTATCCAAGAGATTCTTGGATGCATCGCGGAGAATGCTTGCAACCAGGCAACAGCAGGGGTTGGAAGGAGAGCAGGGAAGCGGACTGTACTGTTGTAAAAAACATGAACCGTCAATAAATGCCTGCATTTCAACTGCGTGCAGAGTCATCTTAACAATTTGGCGACGAGTGGAACTGGACATACATGACTGCAGGATTCGGACGGCAAGCTTAGAAGGACATTTTACTCACTAATGACCATATATTAGCCCGTTGAGGAAATTATTGTGCTAATACCTTTACTCGCTCATTTCTCGGAGCGTGGGCTCATTTACCCTGAACATTGGCAGTTAGAAGCGCGCGTGTAAACAGCGTGTGTTTTCATCAAAATAAACGCGCGCGTTTAAACCAATTTTTGTTTTCAGCGCTTTTTATGTCCATGTGCATATTGTTGACAGTGGCGAGCGCTGCACTGTGGCCTTTGTTTTCAAGTAAATAAACACACGCACGTGTGTTATTCGTGGCATGCTTTTCGATCTGCCATCTTTTCATTCACTGCTTTGTGTTTAAAAAAATATTTATTTACTGATCCGAGCACACCCCGTTCACACCGCTTTTCCCTTTGTAAATTCATGGAGGAATTCGAGATCAGTAGAAACAGGACAACACTGTTTGGGCAAAACTCATTAGAAACAGAGGAGAGACTTTTATACCATGCTTCTCGTACTATTCTCATTAGAAACAAGGACTTGTGGAAAGCACTCCTTTGTGCAGTATATACCACTATATTCATACTCTGCTTCTCATACAAATTTTATTTTAATTAAGAATAAAGACTTCTGGAAAAATACTGTACTCCCCTGTGCAGTATTTACAAGTATATTTACTGGAATAAACATACTTCTCATAGCCACCACAACAGATGAAATAGATTGCAACGTACTTTTACTAATTTTACATAATGGCAGCGGGGAGCATGTTACCACCTCCACAGTTTTTGACTGAGGCAGGTGAACCAATTTTACCCTGGAAGAGATGGAAGAAGATGCTAGACTCTTTTATATTATAGCAGTAGGTGGAGAGAAATTCTCTCCAGCAAGGAAACAAGGAGTACTTTTACATAATTTAGGAATTGAAGGTCGTAATATTTATGAAAGCCTCGATGAGATCACCATAGAAACTGCTGAAGGAGAACCTCGTGATATTTTTGAAATGTCTGTGGTAATGTTAGAAAGACATTTTGGTCCTAAAATAAATGTGGTTATGGAACGACATAAATTCTTCTCAAGAATTCAAGGTAAAACTGAGAAAGTTTGAAATTACATAGCTTCACTGAAAAGTTTAGCACAAACATGTCACTTTGGAGACCTCACGGACTCACTAATAAGAGATCAAGTAGTACATTGCACCATCAATACGCGTGTACAAGAGAAACTGTTAGCGAAGAACCCGACTTTGAAAGAGGCAGTGGATATTGTCGAAAGCATGGAACACACTACTGGTTGGGTTCGAGAGATGTGTGAAAAACCCCTTAGTGCCAACATTGCTGAAGTGAATACGACTGGTTTTGGGGAGGGTGATCTTACCGATCTTGTAGGGACCTTGACTGTCAGGAATACTCTAGTAAAAGATAAAATGAAGGGCAAGTTTGGCAAAGACTTAAGAGACCATTCCAAAACGAAGTGTTACAGATGTGGTAACCCGAATCACTTTTCAAACAAACCTGCGTGTTTTGCTAGGAATTTAACATGCAAGGGGTGTGGGGAAAAAGGGACACATCATCAAGGTTTGCAGGAGTCTCAAGATCAGTAGCGTTGATCCACAGGATATGCATCAATCAGCACACTGTTCTATGTGTATCACAAGATAATACCAACAAGGTTCCTGATGACATGGATTGTGGTCATGTAAAGATGCTGGAATGCCAAATCGCTTTTCACAGTAATGAAGTCATAGTCCTTGCAGACTCAGGCTTGCGATATACACTTGGAGGGATAAGAATTGGGAGCGCATCTTTAGAGAATATAACATACAGTTAAAAAAAAAAACAGACAGCAAACCAGGTGGTTATGGGGGAATCAAGATTGATCTCATTGGGTATACCATTATGAGAATGAATTTCAAAGGACGAGAGACAGTTGGTAAAGTCTATGTAGCTAAACGGAGTAACAACTTGCTGGGTTGGCGTCATCAGAAGGAGTTGGGCATCATATTAAATCCCAATGCCTCTGACTAAGTCATGTTAGTAGATAATGTATGTGGTGCTGAGGATGTTTTCAGAGAATTTCCTGATGTATTTACGGATCAACTTGGTCTTCTTAAACAATTTTAACACAAAATTATTCTCAAGAATAGCACCACGCCCGTTGTTCATATAGTAAGGAAACCCTGGATCAAATTGGGTTTAGATATAGTGGGACCATTCAATTTGTTAAAACCTAATGAAAGATTTGTTTTGGTCTTGGTGGATTATAAATCAAAATGGGTGTACACCTGTTGTGTGGGATCAGTTATACTGAGAACTATGATAGAATTCTTGAAAGATGTGTTTGTTTTTGAAGGAACTCCCAAGGTGATTGTGACACAAAATGGTGGGCAATTTGTTTCAGATGAAAAGAAGGCGTTTTTAAGTGAGTTATCTATTGAACATCATCGTATGGCACTTTATTCCCCACAAGCCAACGGTCTTGTAGAGAAGATGAATGGTCTCATAAGAGATTGTGCCCAGTTGGCCTTGATGAATAGAGGGGAATTTAAAAGTATTTTGAGAGAGAAGTTGTGGGCTCATCGCACTGCTCCCAATGCGTTGACAAAGAAGTCTTCTTTCCAGTGTTTCAGAGGACGAGTGGCTGGGTGCAAGGTGATTCCTAAGTAGTTAAGATCTTATGGTGGCAATGAGAGTGTGGATGGTAGTAAAGTTCGTATGCATCAGAAAAGGTATAAGGAGCGTTTTCACAAGCATAGGGCAGTGGTATTTGTGAAGAAGCCGAGGTGGTCATTCAAAGGTGAGTCAAAGTTTATAGGACCATTTTGTATCAAGGAACATAAGGGAAAAGTAGTGACTAGCGAATGTAGAGGCGTGGAGTATGTCTAGGTTGGCTAAGTGTGATTGGTGCACCAAATTGATGGAATCTAAACCATGTGCTGATGATCTGGGAGACAGTAGGATTATATCACAACATCAGGGTGTTACCCCATTACCCAAGGAGGTCCGTATTCGAAGGAAGCCAGGATATCTCAAAGACTTTGTGTGATCATGTTATTTCCCTTTGTGGTTTGTATTTTTGTTTATCTTGTACATAGTTTTGAGCAATGATTAAGTATATTGCATTATAGTAGTATAGTTAGCTTAGTTTTAATAATTGTTGTATATTCGTTTGGGGGAGGATGTGCTGTGGTGTAGCTTTAACTGTGATGTATCCAAGAGATTCTTTGATGCATCACAAAGAATGCTTGCAACCAGGCAACAGCAGGGCTTAGAAGGAGAGCAGGGAAGCGGAGTGTACTGTTGTGGTGGCTGTTGTAAAAAAAACTCGAACCTTCAATAAATGCCTGGATTTGAACTGTGTGCAGAGTCATCTTAACACTATTCCATGTAGGCCACATACATAGACACTGTACGAAGGCATACGCATAACGTAATCCAGTGCCGGATGGGACTGTGTGTATATTAATGTAGGCTAAGGTCTTTTTAGAGCACAAGTAGTGCTTGGGGAGCTGCTCAGAACAGAGTCAAATATCTATAAAAACCATCGAATATCCAGAAAGTACTGGTAGGAAGTTGGTTTTCTGGCAGGTTTCACAGCTCGCTTTAGTGTTGGTATAACTCAAGTAACGCACATTACCTACTGTAGCCGCCTTGCCCAACATGCATGGAAGGTTCTATTAGACTTCTTGGCACTTAAGAGACACAGGTACTGTGTCACAATGTTACACTTAGTAATTTACACTTAGTAATGAGTTCTCAATACAAATAGAAGCCAAATGCGATTTTATTATTTTTTTATTTTTTATTTTTGCAAAAAAATCAAGGGTATAATCACAGTCAGATATAAATTGTGTATGGTCACGTAATTACAGATAAACTACCAGGCACACACAGGCAACTACTTTATGTGTTTATCAAGTTTACTTTGCCAGGTGTGGAGTACTACCCAGCCTGATTACATAGACCACAAGTCTACAAACCTTTCGGTATGAGGGCAACATTGTATATTTTACAAATATTTGCGTGCCAAAAAAAAAGTTTTATAAATGAATTAATAAAACTTCAATGAATGAATAAGGTTTACTTGGATCTTTTTTGTAATCCACAAGAAATGATTAAGAACAAAAGAAAAATGTGACAAATTACAGAGAAACAATGCCATGCTTAAACTGACAAATGATATATAATGAGTAAAAATGTCAAACATTAGCAAATACACTGAAAAAATAATCAATTACTTAACTGTAGATAAGAAAAGCAGGCTATTCATTATTAATTAATTTAAATACTGATAATTTACACATTTACATGAAATGAGAATTTGTCCAATTTTGTAGCACACAATAAGAAAACTAAACATACTCCAAGAAAGAACTTTAGTAAAGAAATTCAAAATAAACTTGAGACATTATTAAAGGTCCAATAAAAAATAAGTTCAGTCTGGACTTTTCTACACAATTCTGTCAGTTGGAATTTTCTGCAGCATGGTTTACCTGCACTAGGAAATTGCTTTTTTCAAAGATCTGGCATACATAACATTGCTGGTCCAAAATTTACACCAGAGAAGTTAAAAAGGCTCTGATGCTACTTACAGGCAGTCAAAGGAATTGGATATATATATATTCTTTGAGCATCGGAATCCAAAGCTTTTGAAAACAGAAGGTCAGATAAAATCTTGTAGAAGGCCGGATGTGGCCTACAGGCTGTAGTTTGGAGACCCCCTGATATAGACTGTAAAGTGGAAGCACACATCATTATGTGCACAGTTTCAGAAGGCTGATGTGAATGTGATGTTGTCATTTCTGACTCTCAGTGGAAGAAATCCATGAGACCATCTTTAGGGCTGTAAAAAAAGAATAGGCTACTTAAATTACAAAAAAGGCAGAACAAGAAGAAACAAAAAGCAATGGTTTAAAACTATTTTAACTCAGGAAAGAATGTATAGTGCACAGGAGTATGCCAGCCAAAAAATAGTGTGACAGTGCACACAATGTATGATGTAAGAGACTTGAAATAGTGCATCTATCAAGTGTCTGAAAGGAATGGAAAAGCTCATGCCAAACTGTTACGCCAAACCAGCAATTTGTGATGCATAAAACACGGATGGTAGGAAATGATACTTCCAAATATAGTACTTAAAAAAAAATCAGTGAGTTAATTAGATATCCTTTTGTACCATGGAATCCTCATCAAGCAAGAGAATACTTATGAAAAATAGGATGGCGAAAGAAAAAAATACATAGGCATTTAAGGCAAGTATTAAACCAGACCTTCTGTATTGTTCAGCAACGCACAAAATGTACTGACATTACTAAGCCAGTCTTGAGTATTAATTTGAACTGATAATTAAGGACCCAGTGATGTAATGAAATCTGTGATAAAACTGGGTAAATGAAAAAACGTATTAATCAAAACATCAACGTGCTAGACCTCAGGGTCTCCCAGTGATGAGCAATTTTATTTTCCCATCTCCGAACACTGAAGAAGGTAGTACCTACTTTAGTGATTTGATGGTTCATTGAAAGCCTTTCTTCAAGCCAAGCGCTTAGATTCTTTATTACAGAGACTGGAGTCGGAGAGGGACTAAGGAAATCCAGCCACAGATGTGGCCCTCAGAAATGAGTTTGATTGGTCACCAGCAGAACCCCAATCTTGTCCTCATTCAGTTTAAGGGAGTTGTTGTTCGTTCAAGCGGTCACTTTCATAAGGCAGATATTTAGAGCATCAGATCTGTGATTTTCCTTAGATATTAGAGAGAAAAGGATCTGAGTGTAATCTGCATAGGAAAAAAGTGTAAGACCGCATAATTCCTCTATATCTGTCAGTGGGCTTGCATAACTATTGAATAGGGTTGGACTAAGAGCAGAACCCTGCAGAATGCCAGATGATAACGGGCGAGAATTAGAACTGTGAGCTTTGGTGTAAACCTGAAAAGAGCAGTTTTGGAGAAATGAACTTGGCCAAGTCATGGGTCAGCCTTGAATGCCGATGTTGTCCAACCTTTGGAGAAGTATGTTATGATTTACCATGTCAAACGCGGCACTGAGGTCAAGTAGGATCAGGGCTGCAGTTCCACCATTGTCTTCCTGGAGACTTAGCTGTTCGTGATCCAAGTGGAGCATACTCCGTACTATGGCTGGCTCTAAAAAACGATTGAGGGTTGAAGAAGACTGTTCGATTAAATGAAAGCTGAGATTTGCTGATTCACATGTTTTTCAGTAATTTTGTCAAGTACAGACAAAAACGAAATTGGCCTATATTTAGATTAATTAAGCATATCCAGATTCGTTTTTTAGGTTGAGCGTAAGCATACCGCTTCATTTATATACTTCTTTGTGGGCTCTCTGGTTTGTTTCAGTGTCTTTAAAAAATCCTTGCTTGCTAGTGGTCACTGCTTCCTCTTAGTCCCACCTTTTCCTCAGTTGCACATTCCCCTGGAGCATGGTCCCAGTACTTGTACCCTTCCACTTGTGACACTATAGCATCTGTTTAGGGACTGCTTTTTTCTTAAGCTAAGAGTATTTGACCAGAGCGCTGGATGTTTTTGGTGGCTCTAGTCAGTTTCTCTAAACAGGGGTTTACATTGTTCTTCATAGTTAAATGTGCTGTGCTTTCAAAGACCGAGGTTGAATGTTAGAGGCTGTTTTCCGGGGTGCCCGTTCCTGCCACCACGCAAAGACAGTTGTGACTTCAACTATGTTTGCATTATGTGCTGCTGATGTGTACAGAAAATTGCTGGCATTACAACATTTAATGTATATTGCCCCATTTTAAGATTTCGGTTGCACATCATGCTCGATGACATCATTAACGTCGGGTATTCAACTATCTGACACTGAACTCCTTCGTCCTGTAATGGTGTGAGGATGACGCTGCACGTTTAGCTCCTTGCTGCACTCAGAGTCCAAGGGTCTTTATTTAGAAGCACATGCGATGCAAGACATATGCCACAAATGCAGCCTCATGCAGCTAAGGAAATGGGCGTGCCTAAACTTCCCACCTCAGCCTCTTCCAGTGTGTGGGGCCCAGGTCACGACTTTTTAACACCAGTACTTGAAGCGCGGAACTGAACTCGCAATAGCAGACACCCTTTAAAAGAGTTTGTGCAATGCTGCTGGCCTACACCATGTAACGCGGACTGGCCAGGCTGCTGCCTGCTAACTCAGCGTTCTCGGATGCGCTGTCACAAATGGCTCCTTGTTTCCAAAACCTTCCAGCTGTTGAGCAGTAAACCGCTTCTTTTATAGTTAATGAAATTATAAATGTTTAATAAAGGCCTGCAGACAAGATGGTGTCGTGGGAAACAAACAATAAACATAAGAGGAGCATTGGCGCCGCATAGCGAATTCTATTCATTTTCATGCACTCCACCAACACTGCTTTTGTGCAGATGGCTCAGGAATTAGTCCAAACCAATTAGAGCAGCTTCTGGGTCTTCTGTGGGTCGAATGTTCCTAAAGATGGCCGCTCTGTATTTAGAAACCTCCACAAACTTGCATGTGGTGCATCCTTTATGATTAGGATCAACAGGGCTTTGCCTGGTATAAGAGTGTACAACCCAGTGAGAACGTGTTTTATAAAAATATGTGGGACCCGATGAACTGAACCTGTCCAGCTGTCCTGTCATGAACTCTGCCCAATGAAGTTGTTGGGGTGACATGAATTATGCAAATAAATGCGAACAGGGCATCCCGTTGCTGTGTATTGTATGTGAAGCGGTCACAATGTGGCTTTGTGCTGGGCGTCTTTGTTGCAAATAACTTCTTTTGGGCATCAGATCTGGGGGGCTGCACATATCTGTGGATGCACTGTAAATGTTTGTGGGGAGGTGAACAGCTGCAGCTTTATGAGGAATCATATACAGCTGCTCCTTTCTGAAAGGCTAAACACAGCTGCCATTCTTTAAGTTAACATGGGTGACTGTACGCGTGGGAGCAATGGAAAGCTATACCTCACTGTAAACAGCCACAGATAGTGGTACATCTCAGAGGGACGGCAGACAGCCGTGCCTCTTTGAAGGGACGGCAGACAGCCGTGCCTCTTTGAAGGGCCGCAGACGGCCGCTGCTTCTCTTTGAAGGGCCACAGACGGCCGCTGCTTCTCTTTGAAGGGCCGCAGACGGCCGCTGCTTCTCTTTGAAGGGCCGCAGACGGCCGCTGCTTCTCTTTGAAGGGCCGCAGACGGCCGCTGCTTCTCTTTGAAGGGCCTCAGACGGCCGCTGCTTCTCTTTGAAGGGCCTCAGACGGCCGCTGCTTCTCTTTGAAGGGCCGCAGACGGCCGCTGCTTCTCTTAGAGGGACCCCAGGCATCAGTGCTTGAACTATCCGAGCAAAATTCTTAATGTGTTTACATCTAATATTCAGGGATAGTGATGTGTGTTGTAAGGAAATGCCTCCTTGGCATGGTTGCCCCCTGACTTTTTGCCTTTGCTGATGCTATGTTTACAATTGAAAGTGTGCTGAGGCCTGCTAACCAGGCCCCAGCACCAGTGTTCTTTCCCTAACCTGTACTTTTGTATCCACAATTGGCAGACCCTGGCATCCAGATAAGTCCCTTGTAACTGGTACTTCTAGTACCAAGGGCCCTGATGCCAAGGAAGGTCTCTAAGGGCTGCAGCATGTCTTATGCCACCCTGGAGACCTCTCACTCAGCACAGACACACTGCTTACCAGCTTGTGTGTGCTAGTGAGGACAAAACGAGTAAGTCGACATGGCACTCCCCTCAGGGTGCCATGCCAGCCTCTCACTGCCTATGCAGTATAGGTAAGACACCCCTCTAGCAGGCCTTACAGCCCTAAGGCAGGGTGCACTATACCATAGGTGAGGGTACCAGTGCATGAGCATGGTACCCCTACAGTGTCTAAACAAAACCTTAGACATTGTAAGTGCAGGGTAGCCATAAGAGTATATGGTCTGGGAGTCTGTCAAACACGAACTCCACAGCACCATAATGGCTACACTGAAAACTGGGAAGTTTGGTATCAAACTTCTCAGCACAATAAATGCACACTGATGCCAGTGTACATTTTATTGTAAAATACACCACAGAGGGCACCTTAGAGGTGCCCCCTGAAACTTAACCGACTATCTGTGTAGGCTGACTAGTTTTAGCAGCCTGCCACAAACCGAGACATGTTGCTGGCCCCATGGGGAGAGTGCCTTTGTCACTCTGAGGCCAGTAACAAAGCCTGCACTGGGTGGAGATGCTAACACCTCCCCCAGGCAGGAATTGTCACACCTGGCGGTGAGCCTCAAAGGCTCACCTCCTTTGTGCCAACCCAGCAGGACACTCCAGCTAGTGGAGTTGCCCGCCCCCTCCGGCCAGGCCCCACTTTTGGCGGCAAGGCCGGAGAAAATAATGAGAAAAACAAGGAGGAGTCACTGGCCAGTCAGGACAGCCCCTAAGGTGTCCTGAGCTGAAGTGACTCTAACTTTTAGAAATCCTCCATCTTGCAGATGGAGGATTCCCCCAATAGGGTTAGGATTGTGACCCCCTCCCCTTGGGAGGAGGCACAAAGAGGGTGTACCCACCCTCAGGGCTAGTAGCCATTGGCTACTAACCCCCCAGACCTAAACACGCCCTTAAATTTAGTATTTAAGGGCTACCCTGAACCCTAGAAAATTAGATTCCTGCAACTACAAGAAGAAGGACTGCCTAGCTGAAAACCCCTGCAGAGGAAGACCAGAAGACGACAACTGCCTTGGCTCCAGAAACTCACCGGCCTGTCTCCTGCCTTCCAAAGATCCTGCTCCAGCGACGCCTTCCAAAGGGACCAGCGACCTCGACATCCTCTGAGGACTGCCCCTGCTTCGAAAAGACAAGAAACTCCCGAGGACAGCGGACCTGCTCCAAGAAAAGCTGCAACTTTGTTTCCAGCAGCTTTAAAGAACCCTGCAAGCTCCCCGCAAGAAGCGTGAGACTTGCAACACTGCACCCGGCGACCCCGACTCGGCTGGTGGCGATCCAACACCTCAGGAGGGACCCCAGGACTACTCTAAGACTGTGAGTACAAAAACCTGTCCCCCCTGAGCCCCCACAGCGCCGCCTGCAGAGGGAATCCCGAGGCTTCCCCTGACCGCGACTCTTTGAATCCTAAGTCCCGACACCTGGGAGAGACCCTGCACCCGCAGCCCCCAGGACCTGAAGGACCGGACTTTCACTGGAGGAGTGACCCCCAGGAGTCCCTCTCCCTTGACCAAGTGGAGGTTTCCCCGAGGAACCCCCCCTTGCCTGCCTGCAGCGCTGAAGAGATCCCGAGATCTCCCATTGACTTCCATTACAAACCCGACGCTTGTTTCTACACTGCACCCGGCCGCCCCCGCGCTGCTGAGGGTGAAATTTCTGTGTGGACTTGTATCCCCCCCGGTGCCCTACAAAACCCCCCTGGTCTGCCCTCCGAAGACGCGGGTACTTACCTGCAAGCAGACCGGAACCGGGGCACCCCCTTCTCTCCATTCTAGCCTATGTGTTTTGGGCACCACTTTGAACTCTGCACCTGACCGGCCCTGAGCTGCTGGTGTGGTAACTTTGGGGTTGCTCTGAACCCCCAACGGTGGGCTACCTTGGACCAAGAACTAAGCCCTGTAAGTGTCTTACTTACCTGGTTAACCTAACAAATACTTACCTCCCCTAGGAACTGTGAAAATTGCACTAAGTGTCCACTTTTAAAACAGCTATTTGTGAATAACTTGAAAAGTATACATGCAATTTTGATGATTTGAAGTTCCTAAAGTACTTACCTGCAATACCTTTCGAATGAGATATTACATGTAGAATTTGAACCTGTGGTTCTTAAAATAAACTAAGAAAATATATTTTTCTATACAAAAACCTATTGGCTGGATTTGTCTCTGAGTGTGTGTACCTCATTTATTGTCTATGTGTATGTACAACAAATGCTTAACACTACTCCTTGGATAAGCCTACTGCTCGACCACACTACCACAAAATAGAGCATTAGTATTATCTATTTTTACCACTATTTTACCTCTAAGGGGAACCCTTGGACTCTGTGCATGCTATTCCTTACTTTGAAATAGCACATACAGAGCCAACTTCCTACATTGGTGGATCAGCGGTGGGGTACAAGACTTTGCATTTGCTGGACTACTCAGCCAATACCTGATCACACGACAAATTCCAAAATTGTCATTAGAAATTCATTTTTGCAATTTGAAATTTTTCTAAATTCTTAAAAGTCCTGCTAGGGCCTTGTGTGTTAAGTCCCTGTTTAGCATTGCCTTTTAGAGTTTAAAAGTTTGTTAAAAGTTTGAAATTAGATTCTAGAAACAGTTTTAGATTCTTTAAAAAGTCTTCCAACTCTTAGCAAAATAATGTCTGATACAGAGATGAATGTGGTGGAACTCGACACCACACCTTACCTCCATCTTAAGATGAGGGAGCTAAGGTCTCTCTGTAATATCAAAAAAATAACCATTGGCTCCAGACCTACCAAAATTCAGCTCCAGAAGCTGTTGGCAGAGTTTGAAAAAGCCAACCCCTCTGATGATGACCTCACAGAGGAAGAAATTAGTGACTTGGAGGCCAATGTCCCTCCTCCAGTCCTAAATAGGGAGAACAGGACCCCTCAAGTCCTGTCTCCAACTGTGTTAGTCAGAAATAGTGAGTCCCTCACAGGAGGGTCCCACATTTCTGAAAT
Organism: Pleurodeles waltl; assembly: GCF_031143425.1. Lineage (NCBI taxonomy): Eukaryota > Metazoa > Chordata > Amphibia > Caudata > Salamandridae > Pleurodeles > Pleurodeles waltl. Next base: position 1,054,046,074 of record NC_090443.1, read on the forward strand.
CACTGAGGATGCTCTCAGTGAAGATGACCTCCTGTTAGCCAGGATGGCCAAAAGATTGGCTTTAGAGAGACAGCTCCTAGCCATAGAAAGGGAAAGACAAGAGATGGGCCTAGGACCCATCAATGGTGGCAGCAACATAAATAGGGTCAGAGATTCTCCTGACATGTTAAAAATCCCCAAAGGGATTGTGACAAAATTTGAAGATGGTGATGACATCACCAAGTGGTTCACAGCTTTTGAGAGGGCTTGTGTAACCAGAAAAGTGAACAGATCTCACTGGGGTGCTCTCCTTTGGGAAATGTTCACTGGAAAGTGTAGGGATAGGCTCCTCACACTCTCTGGAAAAGATGCAGAATCTTATGACCTCATGAAGGGTACCCTGATTGAGGGCTTTGGATTCTCCACTGAGGAGTACAGGATTAGGTTCAGGGGGGCTCAAAAATCCTCGAGCCAGACCTGGGTTGACTTTGTTGACTACTCAGTGAAAACACTAGATGGTTGGATTCAAGGCAGTGGTGTAAGTAATTATGATGGGCTGTACAATTTATTTGTGAAAGAACACCTATTGAGTAATTGTTTCAATGATAAACTGCATCAGCATCTGGTAGACCTAGGACCAATTTCTCCCCAAGAATTGGGAAAGAAGGCGGACCATTGGGTCAAGACAAGGGTGTCCAAGACTTCAACAGGGGGTGACCAAAAGAAAGGGGTCACAAAGACTCCCCAGGGGAAGGGTGATGAGACAACCAAAACTAAAAATAGTAAAGAGTCTTCTACAGGCCCCCAAAAACCTGCACAGGAGGGTGGGCCCAGAGCCTCTTCACAAAACAATGGGTACAAGGGTAAAAACTTTGATCCCAAAAAGGCCTGGTGTCATAGCTGTAAACAGCATGGACACCAAACTGGAGACAAGGCCTGTCCCAAGAAAGGTTCCACTCCAAACTCCCATCCAGGTAACACTGGTATGGCTAGTCTCCAAGTGGGATCAACAGTGTGCCCAGAGCAAATCAGGGTCCACACTGAAGCTACTCTAGTTTCTGAGGGTGGGGTGGATTTAGCCACACTAGCTATCTGGCCGCCTAACATGCAAAAATACAGACAGCAACTCTTAATTAATGGGACTAGAATAGAGGGCCTGAGGGATACAGGTGCCAGTGTCACCATGGTGACAGAGAAACTGGTTTCCCCTGGCCAATACCTGACTGGAAAAACTTACACAGTCACCAACGCTGACAATCAGAGAAAAGTACATCCCATGGCAATGGTTACTTTAGAATGGGGAGGGGTCAGTGGCCTGAAACAGGTGGTGGTCTCCTCAAATATCCCAGTGGACTGTCTGCTTGGAAATGACCTGGAGTCCTCAGCATGGGCTGAGGTAGAACTAAAAACCCATGCAGCAATGCTGGGTATCCCTGAACTGGTGTGTGTGAAAACAAGAGCACAATGCAAGGCACAGGGTGAACAAGTAGAGCTGGAGTCTGGAAGAATGGCCCAGCCTACCAAGAGAACAGGAAAGTCAGTTGGGAAACCAACTACAACACAGCAAAAGAAAGGGAACCTCTCTTCTCAGGAAGAAGTTCTGCCCTCTGAGGGAACTGAGCCTTTGGAGCTTGAACCTTATCAGGTTGAGCTCTTAGGCCCAGGGGGACCCTCAAGGGAGGAGCTGTGTAAGGGACAAGAAACCTGTCCCTCTCTTGAAGGCCTTAGGCAGCAAGCTGCTGAAGAGTCCAAAGGCAAGAAAAATGGAACGCATAGGGTCTATTGGGAAGATGGACTCCTGTACACTGAGGCCAGAGACCCCAAACCTGGTGCCACTAGGAGAGTGGTAGTGCCTCAGCTGTTCAGGAAGTTCATCCTAACATTGGCCCATGACATTCCCCTTGCTGGACATTTGGGACAAACCAAGACGTGGGAGAGGTTAGTCAACCACTTCTACTGGCCCAATATGTCCAACATGGTTAAGGAGTTTTGCCTCTCCTGCCCCACCTGTCAAGCCAGTGGTAAGACAGGTGGGCATCCAAAGGCCCCCCTCATTCCACTTCCAGTGGTGGGGGTTCCCTTTGAAAGAGTGGGTGTGGACATAGTTGGTCCACTAGAACCTCCCACAGCCTCAGGAAATATGTATATCCTGGTAGTAGTGGATCATGCTACCAGGTATCCTGAAGCTATTCCCCTTAGGTCGACTACTGCCCCTGCAGTAGCCAAGGCCCTCATTGGTATCTTTACCAGAGTGGGTTTCCCTAAGGAGGTGGTGTCTGACAGAGGTACCAACTTCATGTCAGCATACCTAAAGCACATGTGGAATGAGTGTGGAGTGACTTATAAATTCACTACACCATACCATCCACAAACTAATGGCTTGGTTGAGAGATTCAACAAGACATTAAAAGGCATGATCATGGGGCTCCCAGAAAAACTCAAAAGGAGATGGGATGTCCTCTTGCCATGTCTGCTTTTCGCTTACAGAGAGGTGCCACAGAAGGGAGTAGGATTCTCACCCTTTGAACTTCTGTTTGGTCATCCTGTAAGGGGACCACTTGCCCTTGTTAAAGAAGGCTGGGAGAGACCTCTCCATGAGCCTAAACAGGACATAGTGGACTATGTACTTGGCCTTCGCTCTAGAATGGCAGAGTACATGGAAAAGGCAACCAAAAACCTTGAGGCCAGCCAACAGCTCCAGAAGTTTTGGTATGACCAAAAGGCTGCACTGGTTGAGTTCCAACCAGGGCAGAAAGTCTGGGTTCTGGAGCCTGTGGCTCCCAGGGCACTCCAGGACAAATGGAGTGGCCCTTACCCAGTGCTAGAAAGGAAGAGTCAGGTCACCTACCTGGTGGACCTGGGCACAAGCAGGAGCCCCAAGAGGGTGATCCATGTGAACCGCCTTAAGCTCTTCCATGACAGGGCTGATGTGAATCTGTTGATGGTAACAGATGAGGATCAGGAGGCAGAGAGTGAACCTCTCCCTGATCTTCTGTCATCAGACCCAAAAGATGGCACAGTAGATGGAGTGATCTACTCAGACACCCTCTCTGGCCAACAGCAAGCTGATTGTAGGAGAGTCCTACAACAGTTTCCTGAACTCTTCTCCTTAACCCCTGGTCAGACACACCTGTGTACCCATGATGTGGACACAGGAGACAGCATGCCTGTCAAAAACAAAATCTTTAGACAGTCTGACCATGTTAAGGAAAGCATCAAGGTGGAAGTCCACAAGATGCTGGAATTGGGAGTCATTGAGCGCTCTGACAGCCCCTGGGCTAGCCCAGTGGTCTTAGTCCCCAAACCTCACACCAAAGATGGAAAGAAAGAGATGAGGTTTTGTGTGGACTACAGAGGGCTCAATTCTGTCACCAAGACAGATGCTCATCCAATTCCAAGAGCTGATGAGCTCATAGATAAATTAGGTGCTGCCAAATTCTTAAGTACCTTTGACTTGACAGCAGGGTACTGGCAAATAAAAATGGCACCTGGAGCAAAAGAGAAAACAGCATTCTCCACACCTGATGGGCATTATCAGTTTACTGTTATGCCCTTTGGTTTAAAGAATGCCCCTGCCACCTTCCAAAGGTTGGTGAATCAAGTCCTTGCTGGCTTGGAGTCCTTTAGCACAGCTTATCTTGATGATATTGCTGTCTTTAGCTCCACCTGGCAGGATCACCTGGTCCACCTGAAGAAGGTTTTGAAGGCTCTGCAATCTGCAGGCCTCTCTATCAAGGCATCCAAATGCCAGATAGGGCAGGGAACTGTGGTTTACTTGGGCCACCTTGTAGGTGGAGGCCAAGTTCAGCCACTCCAACCCAAGATCCAGACTATTCTGGACTGGGTAGCTCCAAAAACCCAGACTCAAGTCAGGGCATTCCTTGGCTTGACTGGGTATTACAGGAGGTTTGTGAAGGGATATGGATCCATTGTGACAGCCCTCACTGAACTCACCTCCAAGAAGATGCCCAAGAAAGTGAACTGGACTGTGGAATGCTAACAGGCCTTTGACACCCTGAAACAGGCAATGTGCTCAGCACCAGTTCTCAAAGCTCCAGATTATTCTAAGCAGTTCATTGTGCAGACTGATGCCTCTGAACATGGGATAGGGGCAGTTTTGTCCCAAACAAATGATGATGGCCTTGACCAGCCTGTTGCTTTCATTAGCAGGAGGTTACTCCCCAGGGAGCAGCGTTGGAGTGCCATTGAGAGGGAGGCCTTTGCTGTGGTTTGGTCCCTGAAGAAGCTGAGACCATACCTCTTTGGGACTCACTTCCTAGTTCAAACTGACCACAGACCTCTCAAATGGCTGATGCAAATGAAAGGTGAAAATCCTAAACTGTTGAGGTGGTCCATCTCCCTACAGGGAATGGACTTTATAGTGGAACACAGACCTGGGACTGCCCATGCCAATGCAGATGGCCTTTCCAGGTTCTTCCACTTAGAAAATGAAGACTCTCTTGGGAAAGGTTAGTCTCATCCTCTTTCGTTTGGGGGGGGGTTGTGTAAGGAAATGCCTCCTTGGCATGGTTGCCCCCTGACTTTTTGCCTTTGCTGATGCTATGTTTACAATTGAAAGTGTGCTGAGGCCTGCTAACCAGGCCCCAGCAACAGTGTTCTTTCCCTAACCTGTACTTTTGTATCCACAATTGGCAGACCCTGGCATCCAGATAAGTCCCTTGTAACTGGTACTTCTAGTACCAAGGGCCCTGATGCCAAGGAAGGTCTCTAAGGGCTGCAGCATGTCTTATGCCACCCTGGAGACCTCTCACTCAGCACAGACACACTGCTTACCAGCTTGTGTGTGCTAGTGAGGACAAAACGAGTAAGTCGACATGGCACTCCCCTCAGGGTGCCATGCCAGCCTCTCACTGCCTATGCAGTATAGGTAAGACACCCCTCTAGCAGGCCTTACAGCCCTAATGCAGGGTGCACTATACCATAGGTGAGGGTACCAGTGCATGAGCATGGTACCCCTACAGTGTCTAAACAAAACCTTAGACATTGTAAGTGCAGGGTAGCCATAAGAGTATATGGTCTGGGAGTCTGTCAAACACGAACTCCACAGCACCATAATGGCTACACTGAAAACTGGGAAGTTTGGTATCAAACTTCTCAGCACAATAAATGCACACTGATGCCAGTGTACATTTTATTGTAAAATACACCACAGAGGGCACCTTAGAGGTGCCCCCTGAAACTTAACCGACTATCTGTGTAGGCTGACTAGTTTTAGCAGCCTGCCACAAACCGAGACATGTTGCTGGCCCCATGGGGAGAGTGCCTTTGTCACTCTGAGGCCAGTAACAAAGCCTGCACTGGGTGGAGATGCTAACACCTCCCCCAGGCAGGAATTGTCACACCTGGCGGTGAGCCTCAAAGGCTCACCTCCTTTGTGCCAACCCAGCAGGACACTCCAGCTAGTGGAGTTGCCCGCCCCCTCCGGCCAGGCCCCACTTTTGGCGGCAAGGCCGGAGAAAATAATGAGAAAAACAAGGAGGAGTCACTGGCCAGTCAGGACAGCCCCTAAGGTGTCCTGAGCTGAAGTGACTCTAACTTTTAGAAATCCTCCATCTTGCAGATGGAGGATTCCCCCAATAGGGTTAGGATTGTGACCCCCTCCCCTTGGGAGGAGGCACAAAGAGGGTGTACCCACCCTCAGGGCTAGTAGCCATTGGCTACTAACCCCCCAGACCTAAACACGCCCTTAAATTTAGTATTTAAGGGCTACCCTGAACCCTAGAAAATTAGATTCCTGCAACTACAAGAAGGAGGACTGCCTAGCTGAAAACCCCTGCAGAGGAAGACCAGAAGACGACAACTGCCTTGGCTCCAGAAACTCACCGGCCTGTCTCCTGCCTTCCAAAGATCCTGCTCCAGCGACGCCTTCCAAAGGGACCAGCGACCTCGACATCCTCTGAGGACTGCCCCTGCTTCGAAAAGACAAGAAACTCCAGAGGACAGCGGACCTGCTCCAAGAAAAGCTGCAACTTTGTTTCCAGCAGCTTTAAAGAACCCTGCAAGCTCCCCGCAAGAAGCGTGAGACTTGCAACACTGCACCCGGCGACCCCGACTCGGCTGGTGGCGATCCAACACCTCAGGAGGGACCCCAGGACTACTCTAAGACTGTGAGTACAAAAACCTGTCCCCCCTGAGCCCCCACAGCGCCGCCTGCAGAGGGAATCCCGAGGCTTCCCCTGACCGCGACTCTTTGAATCCTAAGTCCCGACACCTGGGAGAGACCCTGCACCCGCAGCCCCCAGGACCTGAAGGACCGGACTTTCACTGGAGGAGTGACCCCCAGGAGTCCCTCTCCCTTGACCAAGTGGAGGTTTCCCCGAGGAACCCCCCCTTGCCTGCCTGCAGCGCTGAAGAGATCCCGAGATCTCCCATTGACTTCCATTACAAACCCGACGCTTGTTTCTACACTGCACCCGGCCGCCCCCGCGCTGCTGAGGGTGAAATTTCTGTGTGGACTTGTGTCCCCCCCGGTGCCCTACAAAACCCCCCTGGTCTGCCCTCCGAAGACGCGGGTACTTACCTGCAAGCAGACCGGAACCGGGGCACCCCCTTCTCTCCATTCTAGCCTATGTGTTTTGGGCACCACTTTGAACTCTGCACCTGACCGGCCCTGAGCTGCTGGTGTGGTAACTTTGGGGTTGCTCTGAACCCCCAACGGTGGGCTACCTTGGACCAAGAACTAAGCCCTGTAAGTGTCTTACTTACCTGGTTAACCTAACAAATACTTACCTCCCCTAGGAACTGTGAAAATTGCACTAAGTGTCCACTTTTAAAACAGCTATTTGTGAATAACTTGAAAAGTATACATGCAATTTTGATGATTTGAAGTTCCTAAAGTACTTACCTGCAATACCTTTCGAATGAGATATTACATGTAGAATTTGAACCTGTGGTTCTTAAAATAAACTAAGAAAAGATATTTTTCTATACAAAAACCTATTGGCTGGATTTGTCTCTGAGTGTGTGTACCTCATTTATTGTCTATGTGTATGTACAACAAATGCTTAACACTACTCCTTGGATAAGCCTACTGCTCGACCACACTACCACAAAATAGAGCATTAGTATTATCTATTTTTACCACTATTTTACCTCTAAGGGGAACCCTTGGACTCTGTGCATGCTATTCCTTACTTTGAAATAGCACATACAGAGCCAACTTCCTACATGTGTTTTCAATACTTGTAACACAGCAGCAGCTCACTAATATTACTGCAAATAACCTCAGTTTCTCAAATATGAGGTCCTGTTTTAAGTGTTAAAGAACCTTTATTTATGGATGCTGCATGCAATTAACACAACATTTCTTTGAAAATGTCAGTAACATTCCCTCACACGTCACCCACATTAACAATAAATTGCAAGAAAACTGTACTAAAAACATCTAAGAAATCAGGGGTGTGGAATTTATTGAAATATCTACTTGTCCAGGGGACAGGTTGCTTCTCAAATCTACTTGTCCTGTAAAAAGATCTACTTGTCCCTTTGGTGCCATGTAGTGTGGCAACAAATTATGGCAGCAATCTCATTATGTAAGAGCTCTGATAATAGCCTCTCTGATTATGCCAGGGCTACTACCATAGTAGGGCTTGAATACTTGCAGTTTCAATCCCTACTGTAGCAATTTCCTTATTTTGCCACCTTTCTGCAGATGTGCATACTGGGGCTGGAGGAAGCAGTAAGCAATAGTTCCAGGGCTGGAATGCCTTTGAGTCTGCAAACCTACTAACCTGCATGTTTTAAATATTTTCACCAAATTCTCTCTAATATTTCCCCATAATAAGAAAGGTTGGACATTTACTCCTGACAATGGCAGAATTAGAACTTCTTCCAGAGTTGGGAAGAAAGTGGCCGGAGGGAAAATTAACTTGCAAATGCTCAATAGATTTTCACATGAGCAAATCTACACATGCGTATTTACCCATGCTAAAATACAGTTCACAAATATTTTTTAGGGGTACGACATATACCATGGGTGCACTTTAGTGACTTTCTTTAAGAATTTGGGGCCACATGTAGGTAGGTTCAGATTTGCGACCCGCAAATTACGAGTCGCAAATCCGAATGTAGGATGGTGTCCCTGACACCATCTGTGATTCGCAAAGGCTTCGCAAATGCCCACCTTATGAATAATCATGAGGTGGGTCGCAATTTGCGTCCCCCTTGCGAATAGCGGCCCTCACAGGGATGGTGGCCTGCTGGAGACAGCAGACCACCATGTCTGTGACTGCTTTTCAATAAAGCATTTTTTTTTTTGTAATGCAGCCTGTTTTCCTTAAAGGAAAACGAGATGCATTACAAAAATGAAAAAATGTTTACAATGTCATTCACAATGGGGAAGGGGTCCCATTTTGCAAAAGTGTTAGCACCCATTTGAAATGGGTGCAAACTGCGATTGGTTTGCGCCCGCGTTCGCGGTCACAAAACAATCCTACATTGCACTGCGAGTCGCAATTAGGAAGGGAACACCCCTTCTTAATTGCGAGTCGCAAACCTGTTTTGCGATTCGGTAACCAGGTTACCGAATCGCAAAACTCGGTTTGTGCATCGTAATGTGCTTTTTGCATGTTGCAAACAGCGAAAGTCGCTGTTTGCGACATGCAAAAAGCTACCTACATGTGGGTCTTGGTCCCTAATTAGGTCTGGTGTTAAAGACATTTTGTTTTTATTAAACTTCTATTTCTCTCTCTTTCGGCTGGCTTTACTGTGAGTGATCGCATTCTGCTCTTCCACAAGGAGCATATTGGCACACAAAGTAGTTTTGTTCAGTGTCAGGAACTACAGTGGCAATCAGTGACGTAACGAAACTGGAGGGTGCCCCTTTGCAAAGAACCTGGAGGAGCCCCCTCTCCAGACTCACTCAGGGCAGGTGCTGTGCTGAAGGGGCCCCCTGGAGGGCGGCTGCGGGACCTTTGTTATGCCACTGGTGGCAACGTGTGCTTTTAGAGTTCAAAAACTTTTTGGGGTTTTTTTGCCAGTGTTTGTTACTATGTTGAGGGCCTGGTAGCTCCCACAACAATAAAGTGTTACAAAAACCATGTCAAAACAAGACACGCATTGATGAAACTAAAAGACGTATAAAAATATGTCAGATCAGTTGGCTTTGTCAGTGTTTGTTTATTTTCATGCTTCCCATATTCGTGTTGAAAATGGTTACACTGATTTTCTATTAGAAATATTTTTGGGAAATACTAGCATGCATCAACACATTTTACTAAATTACACTTCATTTGGATCTAATCAGAGAGCATTCTGGGAGCATTATACTTAGTCTCATAGCCTAAACTTTTCAAACATGTGTATACACGTTTTTTTTGTTTGTACTGGAACCAACGTCAGTAGTGAAGTGTGACCTTAAAACATTTATTTACAGCACTCACCCTAATAATGAAGACTTTCAACTAATGAACCATAAATACAAGTTCGAACAGCATTATCCTTTGAAACACATTACCTCAACTGCAGAGAGTTCCACTCTCTGTAAACAGGCAGCCAAAGGGTTGGTGCTGCAGAGGGTTGGGCCTACTTGTCCCAAGGATAAAGTAAACATAAAAACTTGTTGCCCTTGACCCCAAACAAGATGTCCATTCCACATCCCTGGAAATGTTCAAGGTCATCAGGGTGAGACTCTGCAGTAAATGGAAGTGCTTTAGTTATATGCAGGGCCACTGGAATTGTGTGGCAGAGAGGACCAAATTATGCAGCAGGATTGAACAAATCATGTGGCAAGAGAAGTCCAATTATGCATTTACAGCGCCAATAGCTCTAACTCAAGCAAATGCGAGACATATTGCTTTACAAATGCTTGTTTCAATAAAGGCATTACTATTGCATGTTTCCACACTTTTGGGAACATTGCCTCCTACAAGTGAGGAGTTGAAAAGTGGAGTTGTTTACAAAATATGAGGACATACTTTGCCAAAATACGAAGTCAAAGAGGGTCCATAGTTGAGCTTGATTTGATGGAATTAAGTAGATTGGTAAATGTTTGAAGATCCATGGGCAAGCAAGGGCTCAAACAGCGGGGCGGAGCAAGGCAGCAGGTGATAATTGCTGCTGCTTGAAGCTGGGAGAAAATAGTTGCAGTATGGGTAGAATGTTTCTCTGTTTGCGTCTGGAAGCAGCCATTGAAAGAAGTTGAAAATAGAGAGACCTGAATATTGGCCACTCTCTTGCAAAAGACCCTGCTAATTTTTGCACTGCGACTGAGAGAGTAATGAGGGGGAAATGACAGTGGGATCTGATAGAGATTTAACCACTTGAAATAGTGTTTTGGGGCAATTTTGTGCCATGGTGATTTTCTCAGAATACTAAGAGGCGCCAGTATAGCGTCAATTGTTATATTTTTTGAGGCAAGTCTATACTCCTGCTTATTGTCTTCACAGGAAGTCTTGCGCCAAACTCTTTCAAGCCACTTTCAGTTCTTCTTCCTTTCGCTTAAAGCAGCATTAAACCATGAAGTGGGAAAAAGGGATCTGTGATGAGTATTGTATTTGGTATGGGGTATGGAGTCAAGGGAGTACTGAATCCAGTTATCAATAGTGTAGGAATCAGACTCTACTAAGTGGCTCAGCGAAGGTGTATTTACCTGCAGAATGGAGTTAAGAGCAGAAGAATTTATTTTCAACCAGCTCCTTGAATAGGAAACTGGGCTGCACACCGGTGATGCAAAAGTAGAGGGTATTGAAATAGAGAAAGGTACGTCCAAATGGTCTGACCATATTAGCGGAATTGGGCAGTCTACCCTATCAGATTGGAAAACATAGGATCAAGCAGATGTCCATCTGCAAGAGTAGGGACATTGTTTATAAGATAAAACTCTAAAGCTCTGAAATCCACTACCAAGGAGAAGGCCATTTTGCAGGGAGGATTATCAAAATTGATTTTAAAATCACCTAAAACATTTAATTTGGCACATTTCAAGATGAAGGGGGAGAGGACCTCTGATACTCCATATGAGATCTTGCATGGCTCTGACAGCTCCTTAACACAGCAATAACATACCTGTTGTTTACTTGAGAGCAGAGATGGTCAGTGATAGACTGTTCTACATCTATGAAGTGCAGATCTTCTCGTATCAGTGGTCCATCTTTAAAGAGAAGAAAACTTGACCTTAACTTCGTCTTTGTAATTTTTCCAACTTGGAGATATATAAACGTATGTTCATTTATACCACTTTGTAGTTGAAGCCATGTTGAACATCTGACATTTTTATTTGTATCTGCCCTGTCTGTGGTTCCCCAGAATTACCCTTCTAATATCTAAGGAATGTGCAGAAGCTGTGTGTGGTTCAGGAGATCGGTTCCACACCTCCTAGCACCATTACTTTGAGCCTAGTCTCCTGCAGGAGCTTCCGCACAGAATCTAGATTGCATTATAGGGACACAACCACACAATACCCCACATTGGTTCTTCTGGATGGTAAATAGCAGTGGTCAGTCCAATGACTGAGGCACTGCTTCTCAGACTAGCACTGATTGTGTGTGCGGAGAGGGCACGATTCACATGAATCTTTAGATTGAGAAGCAGGTTTGTATTCGACAAATTCTGATGAAACATTTCACTTTAGTATTTAATGTCCCCTTCTCTTTACAGGACATCATCATGGCGGAGGAGCCAAGTGAGGAGAAAGGACCACCAGCTCTGAAGTTCGAGCTGGAGAAAGAAACAGAACTGCGTTTTGAAGTAGATTCAGCTCAGTCTGTGCAGCTGGAATTGCTCTCTGGCATGGCAGAGATCTTTGGAACCGAACTCACCCGCAACAAACGATTTACCTTCGACGCTGGCTGCAAAGTGGCAGTTTTTACCTGGCACGGCTGTTCTGTCATGCTGTCTGGTGAACCAGAAGTGGCTTATGTCTCCAAGGACACACCCATGCTCCTCTACCTCAATATACACACAGCCCTGGAGCAGATGCGAAGGCAGGCTGAGAAGGAGGACGAGCGTGGGCCACGGGTGATGGTGGTGGGCCCCACTGATGTGGGCAAGTCCACTCTCTGTCGGCTACTTCTCAACTATGCAGTACGTGTGGGGCGCAGACCAACATATGTGGAGCTTGACGTGGGGCAGGGCAATGTATCTATCCCTGGCACCATGGGGGCATTGTACATTGAGCGCCCTGCTGATGTAGAAGAAGGCTTCTCTGTGCAGGCTCCATTAGTCTACCACTTTGGCTCAACCACTCCTGGTACCAACATCAAGCTCTACAACAAGGTAAGCAAAGACAGTCTTTTCTTGGGGCTTCAGGCTTCTTGACTTGTGCAGTGGTGGTGGGCTTCTTGTTACACATGTCCATATTAGAAGTTGTCAGTTATGAATGAGTGTTTCCTAGCTGTTAACTCCCTTCATCGAGAGGCTTGTGAAGCCTGACTCAAAGCTGTCATCAAAGAACTCTTCTTTTGTCTAATAAATCTCTATTTTTCTTGTCCAAGTTCTGCTCTCAATACAGCTAATCTGGTTATTTGGAGAGGCAGGTCTCTGTAAAACAAAGCTTTTTTCTTACCCATATATTTAAATGTCCTTCTTTGCCTCTGTTTTCTATGTTACCTCTTGAAGCAGCACGTAGTTCCTCCTTTATGTTGTGGACCCAGTCTTCCTTTTCTTTGTTATACCTTGATGTCACAAGCCTTTTCCTTTTTATCACTTTTGATTTAACGGATATTATATTGTGCCCAAACCAAAAATAATAGCTTTGTGGTTCTTGTAAATGAGTAGTAAGGCCAAGAAATGACTGCAATGTTTTGTGAAGGTAAGAATGTTAACAGCAATGAACTGGAAAACTTGTTCTGAGGTTCCCTCAGCTTCTGCAAGGTAGAGGTTAGACCACATTGTGCCAGTGACATCTTGTGCTATGTGGCTCCAGAGGACATAGTCAAGATTATAGCACCCAATGCAGAAATATTTTTAAAAGAGAGATTGTTGGAAAGGATAGACTTTTCCCCTTTGCGGTGATGCATCTACTGGTAGGTATGTGGTGCAGTGAATGCTGGGATTAAGGAGAAATATTTTTAGGAGCAGTACCACTAGAAATGGTAAAGTTGGCATTTGCACATGTGTGGGAGCGCACTGAGTATGGACAGTCCCTAATGTCGAAAAAAAAGGGATTCAAGTAACGATTCAGATCCATTCTTCACCTCAAAACAGCAAACAAATGGTTCAAAAAAGCAAAATCAGAATGTTAGCCCTCCACCAGATGTTTTCACAACCTGATACCGTGAGGGTATCCAGGCAACTGTGTCTAGGAGACTGAATGTGTGCTTTAGATTTGCCAAAAACATCTTTAGGTAGACCGCGCAAGCACTCTGGCCTTTTGTAATCTATCTGTGATCTTTTAACCACACCCACCGCACGCCCATCACTATCACTCTTTCATGGACTTGCCTTTCAAAAATCCTTTATCATTGGTAAATTTGTACTTTTGTCGCTCCTTGGGACAGTTTTTTTACTGCCTTGGCCATTGTTAGAAATGGGGGTTTTGGTTGGCAGTCAGGTTGCCCTCTGTCCAAGCAAGAACCCTCACTCTAGTCAGGGTAAGTCACACACAATCCAAAATCAGCCTGTGCTCACCCTCCGGTAGCTTGGCACGAGCAGTCAGGCTTAACTTAGAAGGCAATGTGTAAAGCATTTGTGCAATAAATCATACAACACCATAGCATAACACCACAAAAATACACCACACAGTGTTTAGAAAAATATATAATATTTATCTGGGTATCTTCAGGTCAAAACGATCAAACTTGCAATACGAATTTGTAAAGGTATCACTGAAAAGTGATAGAAAGTGTCTTAAGTCTTTAGAAAGTAAACAAAGTCTCTTTCAAGCACAAAGTACCTGGTTTCTGGTGGAAAATCTCCTCAGAGGGCCACAGGAGAAGAGGTGCGTGGAAAACTGGTGTGTGCGTCGATTTCTCCTCAGCACACACGGACTTGCGTCGTTATTTTCCACACGGGGAGTCGGGCGTCGTCTTCCGGCGCGCGGACAGTCTCTTACTGGGGTTTGCGGGGAGTACCAGATGTCCCGGGTCTGTGCGTGGATTTTCCTGCTTGTTTTCCGGCTGCGCGTCGTTCTGCGGGGCTGCGCGTCGAAGTTTCGATCTCACGGCAGGCGTCGCGTCGATTTCTCCTGGAAAGTCGGGCGGCGTTGTCCTTGCGAGGCCGTGCGTCAAAGTTTCGGTCGTCCCGAAGACGTCGCGTTGATCAGCGTCGGTGTGCGGCGTTTTTCTTGCCGCGGAACAAGCTGTGCGTCAAAGTTCGGCGCACGGAGCGTCCAAGAGGAAGAGAGAAGTCTTTTTGGTCCTGAGACTTCAGGGAACAGGAGGCAAGCTCTATCCAAGCCCTTGGAGAGCACTTTTACAGCCAGACAAGAGTTCAGCAAGGCAGCAGTCCTTTGTAGAAAAGCAGACAGGTGAGTCCTTTGAGCAGCCAGGCAGTTCTTCTTGGCAGGATGTAGTTTCTGGTTCAGGTTTCTTCTCCAGCAAGTGTCTGATGAGGTAGGGCAGAGGCCCTGTTTTATACTAAGTTGTGCCTTTGAAGTGGGGGTGACTTCAAAGAGTGTCTAAGAAATGCACCAAGCCCCCTTTCAGTTCAATCCTGTCTGCCAGAGTCCCAGTAGGGGATGTGGCAGTCCTTTGTGTGAGGGCAGGCCCTCCACCCTCCCAGCCCAGGAAGACCCATTCAAAATGCAGATGTATGCAAGTGAGGCTGAGTACCCTGTGTTTGGGGTGTGTCTGAGTGAATGCACAAGGAGCTGTCAACTAAACCTAGCCAGACGTGGATTGAAGGGCACAACAAGATTTTAGTGCAAAGAAATGCTCACTTTCTAAAAGTGGCATTTCTAGAATAGTAATATTAAATCCGACTTCACCAGTCAGCAGGATTTTGTATTACCATTCTGGCCATACTAAATATGACCTTCCTGCTCCTTTCAGATCAGCAGCTGCCACTTCAACAGTGTATGAGGGCAGCCCCAATGTTAGCCTATGAAAGGAGCAGGCCTCACAGTAGTGTAAAAACGAATTTAGGAGTTTTACACTACCAGGACATATAACTACACAGGTACATGTCCTGCCTTTTACCTACACAGCACCCTGCTCTAGGGGTTACCTAGGGCACACATTAGGGATGACTTATATGTAGTAAAAGGGGAGTTCTAGGCTTGGCAAGTACTTTTAAATGCCAAGTCGAAGTGGCAGTGAAACTGCACACACAGGCCTTGCAATGGCAGGCCTGAGACAGGGTTAAGGGGCTACTGAGGTGGGTGGCACAACCAGTGCTGCAGGCCCACTAGTAGCATTTAATCTACCTGCCCTAGGCACATGTAGTGCACTCTACCAGGGACTTACAAGTAAATTAAATAGTCAATCATGGATAAACCAATCAGTAGTACAATTTACACAGAGAGCATATGCACTTTAGCACTGGTTAGCAGTGGTAAAGTGCCCAGAGGTCAAAAGCCAACAACAACAGGTCAGAAAAAATAGGAGGAAGGAGGCAAAAAGTTTGGGGATGTCCCTGTCAAAAAGCCAGGTCCAACATGACCCCCTACCAGCCTAAAGCCAGGGGAGAACAATCACTATCCTGATGTACTTCCCTGTTTGAGGCGACAGAACAAGGACCCAGGCCCACAACAGCAGGGGCATGCTCTAGTTCTTCGCCTTCCTGACTCCAATTGGATCCCTCTGTCCATACTCTCAGGGCCCACTAAGCCAACCCATGGGGAACTTTTCTCCTTACCTGCGAATCCCATCTGTGCAGCACCTAACCTTACCTTGCTCACAGATGTATCCCAGGAGCAGGATAGTACCACCATGACCAACACAGTGGTGTTGCCCACTCTACCCCCGGGGTGTGACACTTGTCCCCTCCCCAGGGATAACTCTGTCCACCCGGACAGCAAGCCACAGTGATTACTGACAGCTGCCAGGGATGAGAGCCAGGCCCCAGGCCTCTCAAAGCTCTCCAACCACTGTGGCTGTGGAGAGTGGGGGGCGGTAGCCCCAGGTGCTGGGCACCCTTTAACCACTCTCCCTTCCACCAGGTCAGGGATGACAGCCTGAACCTGGTCCTCCCCTCTGGGGCTCTGTACCCTCCCTCCTGGAGCGGTACCCCCAGAGTCCAACATGGTCAGGGTGCTTACAGAAGTCGCCCTGTACCATTCCTCCACCAGTGCAGGGCTGTTAACCTGCAACTGGCCCTCCAACCTGGGGCCTGTACCTTCAGGTTGGACTAGGGCCCGGGGTGAGGCTTCCCTCCCCCTGCCCTCCTTTCTGGGGTCCAGCACCCTCCAACTAGGAGTGGCCTCCTCAGAAGACAACATGGTAGGGGCACTGTTATCAGTAGCCCCTCCCTCCAGGTCCGGGGGGACACCCTGAACCTGGTCTTCCAGCCCAGGGTCTGTACCCTCAGACTGGATCACTGCCTGGCAAACCAGGACTTCCTGGGAGGCACACCTACCCCCCACCAGGTCAGAGTTTAACCTCTGCACCTGTCCATTCAACTCAGAGTCACAACCCTGAAGTTGAACAATTGCCTGGCACGCCAGGACTTCCTGGAGGGCACACTGACCCTCCACCAGGTCGGAGTTTAACCTCTGAACTTGGCCATTCAACTCAGTCACCACCCTGAAGTTGAACAATTGCCTGGCACTCCAGGACTTCTTGGGAGGCACACCTACCTCCCACCAGGTCGGAGGTTAACCTCTGAACCTGGTTCTCCAACCCAGGGTCACCACCCTGAGGTTGAACAATTGCCTGGCACGCCAGGACTTTCTGGGGGGCACACCTACCCCCCACCAGGTCAGAGTTTAACCTCTGAACCTGGTCATCCAACCCAGAGTCACCACCCTGAGGTTGAACAATTGCCTGGCACGCCAGGACTTTCTGGGGGGCACACCTACCCCCCACCAGGTCAGAGTTTAACCTCTGAACCCGGTTATCCAACCCAGAGTCAGCACCCTGAGGTTGGACAACTGCCTGGTACACCAGGACTTTCTGGGGGGCACGCCTACCCCCCAACAGGTCAGAGCTTATCCCCTGAACCTGGTTAGCCAACCCAGAGTCACCACCCTGAGGTTGAACCATTGCCTGGCAGGCCAGGACTTCCAGGGAGGCACACCTACCTCCCACCAGGTCAGAGTTTATCCTCTGAGCCTGGTTCCCTAACCCAGGGTCACCACCCTGAGGTTGGGCAATTGCCTGGCACGCCAGGACTTTCTGGGGGGCACACCTACCCCCCACCAGGTCAGAGTTTAACCTCTGAACATGGTCATCCAACCCAGAGTCAATACCCTGAGGTTGGACAATTGCCTGGCACAGCAGGACTTCTTGGGAGGCACATCTACCTCCCACCAGGTCAGAGTTTAACCTCTGAACCTGAGTATCCAACCCAGAGTCACCACCCTGAAGTTGAATCTTTGCCTGGCATGCCAGGACTTCCTGGGGGGCACTCTCACCCCCCACAAGGGACACACCGTCCCCAAGGGCCACACAAGAGTCTGGTTGGCGCAGGTCTCCCGACCTCTGCCCATCCGGCAGAGTCTGGGTTTCCCCCAAACCAGAAACGGTTTCACCTGGGTCATTCCTGGGGGGCTCTGCTCTCAGAGCTGTCCCCTGACTCTCAAGGTCCTCCACTGGGGTCTGTAACCCCCTCTCAACCCTATGTCTGGACTTCTGCACCCCCTCACTAGGAGGGGTACTGCCAGACACCAGAACTGTTGGGATGCTGGCTACAGTCACCCCCCCAAGTTCTTCTGACACTGCAGGGCTTCCCTCAAAAGGTGGCCTACGGTACAGGCTAGGCTTCCCTCCTGGTGTTCCCTCATGGAACCCTCTAGGACCTGGGACCTACCAGGGACACTACAATCCTTTCCCACCACACTCGGTTGGGAACCACCTAGACCACTCCCTTCAGGAGCACCCCCAAATGCCTCTTCAGACTCTCTAGTACTCACCCAGAAGTCTGCCTCCATTGTAAGTTCCCTGGGGTCAGAGAACTCACACTCCACCTGGTGTTGGCGTAGCTCTGGAAAATAAGGACCAGACATATGCTCTCCAGCAATTACATCACTCTGCCCTTCACATGTATTAACCACAGTACCCTTCACCCAACCACCCAGTAACTCAACCTTGGAAAAGCACTCTACTTCACCCTCCTGAGACTGGTGAGACAGTATCTGTCTGTCCCTGACACTCAACCCATACTCTTCTGGGATGTCTCTACACTCTATATCCAGGACGTCCACCAGGGGGGAACCCTTTTCTCTGTCACTCTCTGCTAGAGTCAGTAAAGTGTCCCTCCCCCCAGTAGGAATATGACTCCCTGTGCCAGTTCCCCAATCCTTCTCAGGGACCCTGTGCATAACGGGAACTACCTCATACCCTTGAACCGCCTGGGGTGTGTCAACTCCCTTCTTCAAGTTGGGCACCACATCTCTGGGCTTGTGCCCTTCTTCAGCAGTACTAGATGCAAGATTTTTGCTGCCACCATCTGAACTGGACTCAGCCCTTCCGGCCTCCAGTTTCAGCTCTTTACAGCTCAGCTCTTGAGCTGCAATCTTTTCCTCTTCCAGGGCTAAAAGTCTTTTTGCCTCAACCTCTGCAAGATACTCCTCTAATTGTTGCTCCTGTCGCCTTTGACCTCGGAGCCATTCATCTATTTCTGGGTCACTGTCCAAATCTGAGTAGTCTTCCTCCTCAGGTGCGTAGTCCTCCTCCTCATCTGAGGGGTACTTAGTCATTTGGTTTCTTGCTGCCTCTCTCTCTGCCCATCTTTCCTCCCCCCAGACTATGTAGTGATGGAGCATCTCTGCCTTAGTAGATCTCCTTGCTACAGGAAGGCCCCATTTTCTGCAAAGCTTCCTTAGGTCAGCCTTAGTGAGGTGGTCAGTACGAACAAAGAATGAGTAGGTAAGCAATCCCATTCTGATAAGATCTTATCAGCAAAAACCAAAATTCAAAGTCCAAAATATCAATAGTATATCCAGGAGGACATCAAAGAACCAACAGCCAAAAAAAGATGAAAAATCAAGTTGACCTTCAACTGTGGGTAGGTAGTGAAATACTTAGCTATTGTATGTCACTGCACAAACACAAGTCCTATCCTCACCGCTGAGCACCAATGTTAGAAATGGGGTTTTTGGTTGGCAGTCAGGTTGCCCTCTGTCCAAGCAAGAACCCTCACTCTAGTCAGGGTAAGTCACACACAATCCAAAATCAGCCTGTGCTCACCCTCCGGTAGCTTGGCACGAGCAGTCAGGCTTAACTTAGAAGGCAATGTGTAAAGCATTTGTGCAATAAATCATACAACACCATAGCATAACACCACAAAAATACACCACACAGTGTTTAGAAAAATATATAATATTTATCTGGGTATCTTCAGGTCAAAACGATCAAACTTGCAATACGAATTTGTAAAGGTATCACTGAAAAGTGATAGAAAGTGTCTTAAGTCTTTAGAAAGTAAATAAAGTCTCTTTCAAGCACAAAGTACCTGGTTTCTGGTGGAAAATCTCCTCAGAGGGCCACAGGAGAAGAGGTGCGTGGAAAACTGGTGTGTGCGTCGATTTCTCCTCAGCACACACGGACTTGCGTCATTATTTTCCACGCGGGGAGTCGGGCGTCGTCTTCCGGCGCGCGGACAGTCTCTTACTGTGGTTTGCGGGGAGTACCAGATGTCCCGGGTCTGTGCGTGGATTTTCCTGCTTGTTTTCCGGCTGTGCGTCGTTCTGCGGGGCTGCGCGTCGAAGTTTCGATCTCACGGCAGGCGTCGCGTCGATTTCTCCGGCGGAGTCGGGCGGCGTTGACCTTGCGAGGCCGTGCGTCAAAGTTTTGATCTCACGGCAGGCGTTGCGTCGATTTCTCCTGGAAAGTCGGGCGGCGTTGTCCTTGCGAGGCCGTGCGTCAAAGTTTCGGTCGTCCCGAAGACGTCGCGTTGATCAGCGTCGGTGTGCGGCGTTTTTCTTGCCGCGGAACAAGCTGTGCGTCGAAAAGTTCGGCGCACGGAGCGTCCAAGAGGAAGAGTGAAGTCTTTTTGGTCCTGAGACTTCAGGGAACAGGAGGCAAGCTCTATCCGAGCCCTTGGAGAGCACTTTTACAGCCAGACAAGAGTTCAGCAAGGCAGCAGGCCAACAGCAAGGCAGCAGTCCTTTGTAGAAAAGCAGACAGGTGAGTCCTTTGAGCAGCCAGGCAGTTCTTCTTGGCAGGATGTAGTTTCTGGTTCAGGTTTCTTCTCCAGCAAGTGTCTGATGAGGTAGGGCAGAGGCCCTGTTTTATACTAAGTTGTGCCTTTGAAGTGGGGGTGACTTCAAAGAGTGTCTAAGAAATGCACCAAGCCCCCTTTCAGTTCAATCCTGTCTGCCAGAGTCCCAGTAGGGGGTGTGGCAGTCCTTTGTGTGAGGGCAGGCCCTCCACCCTCCCAGCCCAGGAAGACCCATTCAAAATGCAGATGTATGCAAGTGAGGCTGAGTACCCTGTGTTTGGGGTGTGTCTGAGTGAATGCACAAGGAGCTGTCAACTAAACCTAGCCAGACGTGGATTGAAGGGCACAACAAGATTTTAGTGCAAAGAAATGCTCACTTTCTAAAAGTGGCATTTGTAGAATAGTAATATTAAATCCGACTTCACCAGTCAGCAGGATTTTGTATTACCATTCTGGCCATACTAAATATGACCTTCCTGCTCCTTTCAGATCAGCAGCTGCCACTTCAACAGTGTATGAGGGCAGCCCCAATGTTAGCCTATGAAAGGAGCAGGCCTCACAGTAGTGTAAAAACGAATTTAGGAGTTTTACACTACCAGGACATATAACTACACAGGTACATGTCCTGCCTTTTACCTACACAGCACCCTGCTCTAGGGGTTACCTAGGGCACACATTAGGGATGACTTATATGTAGTAAAAGGGGAGTTCTAGGCTTGGCAAGTACTTTTAAATGCCAAGTCGAAGTGGCAGTGAAACTGCACACACAGGCCTTGCAATGGCAGGCCTGAGACAGGGTTAAGGGGCTACTGAGGTGGGTGGCACAACCAGTGCTGCAGGCCCACTAGTAGCATTTAATCTACCTGCCCTAGGCACATGTAGTGCACTCTACCAGGGACTTACAAGTAAATTAAATAGTCAATCATGGATAAACCAATCAGTAGTACAATTTACACAGAGAGCATATGCACTTTAGCACTGGTTAGCAGTGGTAAAGTGCCCAGAGGTCAAAAGCCAACAACAACAGGTCAGAAAAAATAGGAGGAAGGAGGCAAAAAGTTTGGGGATGTCCCTGTCAAAAAGCCAGGTCCAACAGCCATCAACCCTGTTGCATGGATAATTGCACTTTTGCCTATACATTTGACTGTGAGCGAACTTCTTTTTCCTTTTGTCTCTCCTTAGCGCTCATGCTCACGGCGGCCTTGGCGCTTTAAATCGGCTCACTTATGTCAACTGTTTTACTTTTCATTTTTGATTTATATGGCAAGAAAAGTACAGTTAGGAATTGCAAGGCTAATCACTCCAACTCAAGCTAATGCGAGACTCATTGCATTTAAATGCTTGTTTCACATTCCAATCATGGTGAAACATTAGTATTTCCTGAGAATTCTGTGACCAGGTACCATTAGTAATACATGATTCTATAGTTTGTTCAGACTTCTGCCTCCCAGAATGTTTTCACCAGGCATGTCAGTGATGGTCTCGTGCTTGAGGTGAAGAGAAATGTTTGACTCCCCATAGCTCAAAGATATTCTGATCAGTCTCAAGTTTTCAACAAATGCAGCTTCATTTGCAGTTAACAGCCAATACCTTTCTCCTGCCTTGGGATGCAGGTAAACCATTCTTAATCTTCCTCAAAACCAGTACAGTCTATTCTCTATTGGGTGCTGTGTTGAACACATAGAAGGTATTTTTCAAAGGAGAGATTACCTTCTGTCCTCCTCGTATGTCACAAATTTTAGAGGGCAACACACCTCGGATAGATAGCCTGTCTACTGAGCCTCATGTCATGATGCGTTTTTCTTGTTCTGAATGCTCCACTCCAAATAAGATTGCTTAAGCAGTGTTTAGAGGACGAGTGGTACCAGAATCTGGGCACATGGAAACACACCATGACACTCTCCAGCAGCAATCAAGTCCTTCCTTTGGTGGTGCTCATGAAACAACCTCCCATAGGGCATTCCCATCCAAACTATAGTCACAGAAATGTCTTTAGTGAGATGGGTACACGTTGTAAAGCTGATGCAATATAGTATAGTTGAATAACGAGGGTTTGTTTTCAGCGGAATCAAATTGTGCTGCGTCACACTAATGTTAAGGTCCTCTAACTCTGGTTTAAAATGCAGAACTACAGTGTCAGAAAATTATCTTTGACATATAATAGTTTCATCGTGATGTAAACTTTAACCGCTCCTAACAAACACAAGCCATAGCATATTTTCCGTCTTTAATAACAAAAACATCAATTTCAAACATTAACATGAATTTAAGTGAACCAGTGGTAAAGCAGAAAGAATGACAGAATACCAAATATCAAAAGAATAGAGAAAATTATTTCCTTTACATAATCTAAACCGACACTAAACCTCCTCGTTGTTGAGGACGTACTACATTTATGTTTACTCCCGCAATCTGAATATGTTCATTGAATTGAGATTTCACATTTCTAAACACTCTGGGTCCTTGTTCACTCCCTCCCACAGCTTTGACTTTGAACATTTCTTCTCTTCGTATCTCCAGCATCTTAATTGATATCTTTGTATTGTCTCCTTCACACCAAAGAACCCTTCTACCATCTTGTTTACTCTCTTTCCCTTAACTATAAAGGCCATCACTTTGAACCTGGGCTCCTTCACCCCTTGAAAGCACAAGCTCTAGTTAGTACTGTGAGAAGGTGAGATATTATTTGCCTAACACAGTGGTGAAAAGATGTGCTGCTGCCTGATGGAAAGCCCAATGCTTGTGGCTCTGACATGTTATCTATTTCCTGCTGTCTCTGCCAGGAACTGGCTTGTAGTTTAATAGCACTTACCGAAATGAGCACCATTGTGGCTTAACAACTCATTAAACTCTAGCAACAGAAATCAGAATGGGAGGAGTTGGCAAGTCATTCACTAATTGTAATATGTATTTTACTGAATGTAGACCTGATGCAAGTGACACTACCTTTTTATCAGAAGTATCTGCACTGAAATCAACAACTTATTTTTTTTGCTTCATTTTGGAGCTACACACACCATCAGTAGATGACTGTTCACCCCATTTCCTCCTATTCTTCTTTAATTGGAAAACCGATGTTCTTTTTATTTTTTGCCAGATTTGGATCAGATATAAGCTTTTGATACTCATTTGATTGTATAATCTCCCCCCCCTTCAAAACCTAATGGATTTCAGTTTCCCATCAATAGAATTTAAATCCTACCTGCAGAATTCTCACCTTTCCAATGTCCTAGGCGCCAGAGTAGCGGGGTCTTTGGGTCATGTTCCACCCCTCTGTTACCGCCTTCGTCAGATGAAAGTGGGTTATTACTTCGGATCT
Source organism: Pleurodeles waltl (assembly GCF_031143425.1). NCBI lineage: Eukaryota > Metazoa > Chordata > Amphibia > Caudata > Salamandridae > Pleurodeles > Pleurodeles waltl. Next base: position 1,054,069,589 of record NC_090443.1, read on the forward strand.
TGCATGTTGAGGCCTGGCCAAGATAGGGGCGACGCTTTCCGGTAGCCTCAGTGCTGCTGACCCAAGCTCCTTAAATACCGATGGACAGGAAGTGAAAAACAGGCAATGGAAAAGGCACCATATCATATTAGATTAGGAAAAGTCCACAGAGAAGCTTAGAGTGAAGCCATCTTGGCAAGGGATTAATAAAAGAAAACAGTGCATGCTGGGAAGGGAATAGCACCCTGGGAAAGAGAAAGCATGGCTCCCATGTCTGGAGGAAAAACAGCCCAAGAACAAGTAAGCATTATGTGAGCGTCGCGGGGGACACACGTGACGCACGAGCAGGGCAAGAAGTACCCACCTCGAGATACGCGGCCCAAACTTGGGCCCCCGACCTCGCCGCCGGGAAAAGGAAAGACACTGCAGGCAGATACATGGCCTGCCGGAGGCCCAATGGACTGAGAAACTGCGGGCCCCGATGCCGGCCGAGAATGTAACGCGTGGGTCGAAAACCCGCCCGCGGCGTAACACTTTGGTAGCCCTCAAACGCCATGCTTTGCTCAGAACCTCTGGGATTTCTTTTTGGTGTAAAGCCCACGCTTAAGGACATGCTGGTTGGTGCCTCCGAGTTATGTGGGGAAAAAGTGGATTCTGCATTAGAGTGGGTCAAAACAAGTATGGCATTTGTAAGTTTCCTTGGCTTGAACCCCCCCCACACACCACCCACAACTGGTACTACAAGCATTCTCATGAGTTTTCTGAGTTTGCTTGTAGCATTCAATTTCTGCCAATGCCAGCCACAGCAACTGCAGTAGTAGCAATTTCAGAACCTGTCGCTTCTACAGTATAGTGTCCTGGAAAGGAAAAAAGCCACCCCTCCCAGCAGCCTTCCACCCTTGCTCTGGCTGGATAGAAGCTATAGTTTGCCCTTGTCACACCATGTGAGGCTGGGTGTCTTGCTCTTTACAGCCCTGGAAGACCATAACTTTGGACCAATGGGTACTCCAGATTATAAGGAGGGAATATGCTCTACGCAGCTACCACACTTGTTATTGCTCTCCCCCACTGTACTTTTAGCTAGACAACCATCTACACATCTTCGAGCAGGAGGTGGCTGTCCTGGTACAGAAGGGGGCAGTGGGGTTGGTGCCAGAGCAGGACATAGGGCATTGATACTCTTCTCTGTACTTCCTGGTTCATAAGAAGGCCGGCAGCCTTCGTCCTATCATAGACCTCAGGGTATGAAAAGAGAAATTAGGGATGCTCTCCCTGGCTCTGGTTTTGTTGGAACTGGAAACAGAAGACTAGATGCTGTCCTTAGGCTTGCTGAATGCATGTTTCCATATACCGATCCTGCAGTTGCACATGAGGTATCTGCTTTTTGTAGTGAGGTCTACTCACTACCATTTTGTGGTTGTTTTGGTCTAACATCAGCACCTAGAGCCTTTACAAAGGTGATGGCAGTGGTACCGGCACATCTGAGAAGATTGGGAATTCCAGTATTTCCATATCTGTATTGGCTGCTGGAATCAAAGCCTTTGCATTGGTGTTGTGCCACTTGCAGTCAACTGCATCCATGCCGTTCGACCAGGGTAATTTAAGCAATATACCCAAATCTCACCTGTAGCCCGCTCAGCACCTCCTGTTTATAGAGGCACTAATGGAGACAACATCCATTCAAGCCTTCCCACCCACACAGAGGATTTGAGACATTCAATCCATAATTCCATTATTTCAGGAATTGGCTCAGTTTCCTGTCCTGAAGGCTGTACGTCTGCTGGCTTCATGCATCCTTCTGGTCTTGTATGCACGCTGCTACATGAAGGCTTTCCAGTGGTGCCTCTGCACACAATTTTTCCAGCTTGAGGGAGATCTGTCGAACAACATCATGTTCTCCTGGAACAATGCAGCTGATCTAACCTGGTGGGCTGTGGAGGAGCACCTGCTGGCAGGGATGTCCTTTGAGCCCCTGCTAGCTGTGGTCACGGTGGAGACTGCCTCCACTCTAGGGTGTGGCGTTCATCTGGAGATCTGAGGACCGATTGGCGGCAAGACCTTCTTTTCCCCCTTTGTGAACATTCGGTCCAGACCTTGACAAACAATATGATTGCAATGTGGTATATCAGCAAAAGGAGGAGTAGGGTCACAGCTTCTCTGTCGGGAAGTCCACAACTCTGGTCTTGGGCTCAGCAGCACAGTTAGGCTGGTAGTGAACCATCTAGCATGCTTTCTGAAGACCACAGCTGACGCCACAGTTGGTGTCATCTTGCTGACCACAGTTGGTTTCTCGAAGGTGGACCATCTTCAGCCAATGGGGCATCTTCTGATGGTCCTTTTTGCCACACACAGCATCACACATTGTTGAACATTCCGTGCCCTCCAGTATCCATTGCAAGGAATCCTGAGAAACATGTTTTGGTTGAGCTGAAACTTTCATCATTGCCTCCTGTTTCTTCTCATACCCTTGATTCCTCAGGTTCTGAGGAAGATTCGCCTGGACTGTGCTTAAGTAATCTTCATTAGGCTGGATTAATGGAGATGGGGGTGGTACGCAGACTTCACACTCTTCACCCTGTACCCTCTGCTCTGTCTCCCTCTCAGGAAAGATTTCCTTTCGTAGCCAGCGGGGCAGGTTCTGAACCCTAAACTTCAGGGCTTCCATCTTCATGCCTGGAGAGTGAGCAGAGTAATGTAGCCTCATTCCAACTGCTATTGGAGGTGGTAGATGTCATTCTATTTGCTTTCTGTCATTCCACCAAACTGGTGTACTCCAGAAAGTGGCATGTTGCTTGGTGTGGATTCCTTGATGGCCCATTTGTCAGATACCTTAAGGTTTGCACTCTCCCTCTCCCCACAGCTGTACTGTGGGTACCATCAATGGATACCTAGCGGTCTTGTGGCCTTCTGGACCCACCATCCCTGTTCAAATCACTCATTGTTTTGCATTTGCTCAAGGGCGTGTAAAATATTTTTTCTACTACTTCCTGTCCACCATTTAATTTTTTTATTTATTTTAGCTGCAGGTTGTCAGTTATGGATTTTGACGGTTAAGGCCGTATTTCTGGTGGCTGTCACTACAGTGAGGTGTTTCAGCAAGTTAAAGACCATAAGCATCCGCCAACCTTTACTACCTTTTTCCCCAACAAGTTAGTTCTTTGAACCAGAGTTGCTTTCCTTCCCAAAGTTGTGACGCATTTCCTCTGGGCCAATCCATTACACGTTCTTCCTTCTATGTTCCTCTGCATCCTGCTAAAGAGGAGAGGTTGCACATGCTGGAAAAGGATGTTATCTTTTAATTTAACTACTTTAAGGACTTATGACCGAAGACAAACTCCTCATAGGATACGTGGGCAGCAGGAAGGAAAGAAAGCTGTTTATTGAGGTGCATCATCTATGCATCAAAATGTATTACTCAGTAGCCCACAATGTTATTTCATAATTCTGTACTCGTTTATTCGAGTGTGCAAGGACGAAAGGCAGAGTTGACCCTGTTGGAACTCTAACATCTGCGCTCCAGGTCTGTGATGGCACTTCTTTCTCTGGTTCAAAACTTCATCATATTTCAACACTACGCTCCCCTCTCTGGCTGCTTCCATCTTTCTCGCTTTTTTTGTTTTCCCAATATGTACGGCTTTGTCCATTTCTCCTGTTTCTCCTTTTAGGTCACATCCTACCAGACAGTTTAGCTCTCTGGTTTGCTAAAGACATCTTGAGGCTTTCAGAAAGTTGACCTAGCAATGCATTCTGCTCGTTGAGCACCATTGGCTTTGTGGTTTGTAACTCACACTTTCAGGCTCTTCATTTGTTGGCTTTGTTTGCTTCAGACTCCCCAGGTTCAGTACATCCCTCCCATTGACTAATCTTATTTTCTGTATCCTTCCACAAACTTTGCTGTGCATTCTAAGACTGAAGTCTTATGTCAGGTGCTGTCTTCTAAGGGCGCTTATTTACTTTTCTCTGGCTTCTGGTGACTGGTGGTTGGAAAGAGTGTTTTTTCCAGCACATGACGACGTTTAAATGAACTGTGTAAGTATTTCAGAATATATCAGAATTATGAATGCACAAATGAAGCACATTTTTTGTTATTTCTGAAGTGTTTTGTTAAATACTTTAATATCAAATAATCAAAACAAATCATTACGCTACGTGATACAATTTCCAAACATTTTTGTCTGTACACTGTATGGTTTTATTAGTAAAACTGGATGTCTGTGCAAATGTAATGGTCATTTCAATTGAAAATGTGTTGTCAGCACTGGCAGTTTGCTGCCACATCATGAATACTCCACTCTACTCTGCACCACTCCACACCACTGCACCATTTTACTCTACACCACTTCACTGCACTCTTCTCCATTTCACGCTGTGCCTCTCTACTCTACCCTGTCCCACTCTACGCCAATGTACTCTATTCCACCCCAGTCTGCGCAACACCAATCTACTCTGCACCACTCCACTGTATGCCACTTCACTCTTTGCCACTTCACGCTGTGCCTCTCTACTCTACCCTGTCCCACTCTACGCCAATGCACTCTATTCCACCCCAGTCTGCGCCACACCAATCTACTCTGCACCACTCCACTGTATGCCACTTCACTCTTTGCCACTTCACGCTGTGCCTCTCTACTCTACCCTGTCCCACTCTACGCCAATGCACTCTATTCCACCCCAGTCTGCGCCACACCAATCTACTCTGCACCACTCCACTGTATGCCACTTCACTCTTTGCCACTTCACGCTGTGCCTGTCTACTCTACCCTGTCCCATTCTACGCCAATGCACTCTATTCCACCCCAGTCTGCGCCACACCAATCTACTGTGCACAACTCCACTGTATGCCACTGTACTCTACACCACTCTGCAAGACTGCACTGTACGCCACTGCACTCTGTACCAATGCACTATGCCAATGCACTTTACTCTGTAACACTCAACTCTATGCCCCTGCACTCTATGCCAATCCACTGTAAGGCACTCTAGTCTACTCTGCCCCACTGCATTTTATGCCATTGCACTCTACATGCCGTTACACTCTTGCCACTCTACACAACTGCACTCTACCCTGCACCACCCAATTCTACGCCGCTTCACTCTACTGTGAAACACTCTACGCCGCTGCACTCTATGCTACTATAGTCTACACCACTCTACTCTGAACAACTGCATTCTATGCTAATGCACTCTACACAACTGCACTCTGCCACTTCACCCTACACCACTGCACTCTACTCTGCACTCTTGACACTATATTCTGCAAGACTGCTACTGAATTCTAGGACACTCTACTCCATTGTGTGCCACTTCGCTCCTTGGCACTATACGCCGCACCACTCTGCTATTCTACTCTGCACCACTACGCCGCTGCACTCTATGTGCCGCTCAACTTTATGCCACTGCCCTCTGTACTACTCAACTCTAGGCCACAACACTTTACTCTGTGCTACTCTACTCTGAGCCACTCCAATCTACTATGCAGCACTCTAATCTACGCCACTGCATTCTACGATGCTGCATTGTATGCTGCTGAATTCAATGCCATTGCCCTCTGCAACACTCTAGACAAATGTACTCCACACCAGTCTACTCTACGCCACTCCAATGTATGCCAGTCTGCGCGACTCCACACTATGCTGCTCCATTATACAGCACACTCTGCCACGCTCTACTCCACTCTTCCTCATTCCATTCTACGCCGCACCATTCTTCTACACCACTAACTTTAGCCATGTTCAACAGCAGCCGCTCTGATGGACAACATGGCTAAAACACACTGTCAAACCCAATAGCTCTTCCATAGGTGAGACCTATTGGCTTTGTCAGTGCGTGTTTCTCTACCTATCTACTTCTGTTCCTGTTTTCCCCTTTCCTTACCTTTTTAAATTTCCTTACATATTTTCGATTCCTCTCCTGATTTTTTCCAGTCTTTGACTGCCATTATATTCATGTTTCTTTTTCTTTTTTAGATTATCTTAATTTCTGTTGGAGTCTCCAGTTATGGTTCTTTCTTACTCCATTTCTCTCTTTTGCACAGTTTCTGTTTCTCCTATTGGTTTTCGCTTTTTTTCTACAACAGTATATCTGAAATTGCTTTTGTATTTTTGCTCCCCAGCTCACTTCACGGTTGGCAGAAGTCTTCAATCAACGCTGTGAGGTGAACCGTCGGGCCTCCATTAGCGGCTGTGTCATGAACACCTGTGGGTGGGTGAAGGGCTCTGGGTACCATGCCCTGGTACATGCTGCTTCTGCCTTTGAGGTGGATGTAGTTGTGGTACTGGATCAGGAACGCATCTACAATGAGCTCAAGAGGGACCTGCCCCACTTTGTGCGCACTGTGCTCCTCCCTAAATCAGGTGGCGTGGTGGAACGCTCCAAAGACTTCCGTCGAGAGTGCAGGGATGAGCGCATCCGCGAATACTTCTATGGTTATCGTGGCAGCTTCTACCCCCATGCGTATGATGTACGTTTTTCAGATGTCAAGATATATAAGGTGGGAGCTCCTGCCATTCCAGACTCGTGCTTGCCGCTGGGCATGTCCCAGGAGGATAATCAACTAAAACTGGTTCCAGTCACACCAGGTCGCGACATGGTGCACCATTTACTGAGTGTCAGCACTGCTGACAGCACAGATGAGAACATAGTTGAGACAAGTGTGGCTGGTTTCATTGTGGTGACTAGCGTGGACCCTGAGCGGCAAGTCTTCACTGTGTTGTCGCCGGCCCCGCGTCCTCTACCAAAGGGTATCCTTCTCATCATGGACATCCGCTTTATGGATTTGAAATAGGCCTCGTAGGATTGGGACCAGAATGGCTCATGGACGGATGCTCAGCTTCTGAAGTTTTCCTCTTCCCGAGGATCAGAGCTTGCATGGGCGTATATATTGGTCCAAAATAGTGCCAGAAGGGCTTCCTATCATAATTTTGGAGATTTCATTGACATCAAAGTATTGTTTTGCGGCATCCCAGTTAGTTCTGGGTTGACTATTACGGGCATATTGCATTTTTTAAAGTTTTGATCAAAAAAGTATTTTTAGACATAAATTTGTGAAATGGAGCTGCTTCCTTTTTTTGCTTGTTAGTGTAATATGTTGGAGACCAGTTTTATTTTTCTATTATGAGGATCTGAATTCATTATTCCTCCTCTGAATTGGAAAGGTGGTTAGCCTTTACATTCTCTCGTCCACTTCTCTTCCTGTTAGGCTGGCGTCAAAACTAGAAATCTTACGGCCACAGTTGTATAGAATCTCCCCTGCGCATGGAAGACAGAGGATGGAGGGGCAGATGCACTGTTGTTCCATTCACAAAAAGTGGTTGCAAATTGTTCAACAATATTTTTAGAATTGAATTGGATTTGGTGAACTGACCTATGTAATAGTAGGTCTGTTCATAAATTAATAAATCACAGGAGGCTGCAGAACAACCTGCCTAATAAATAATCATTTGGCCGGTTGCAGTCAGTAATTACCCCTGTGTTTGTCTCCAATCACATGGGATGTTGGCCAGCAAAGGACAGCAAACCACTATCTCTGAGACTACATTTAAAAACTGAAAGTTATTTTTTCTTAAAACAGCCCATGTTCCTTAAATGAACTGGTTCTGCTTTAAAAAAAGAAAAAAAAGAAAATCAATTTTGGAAAACTTCAGTGGGAGCAGACCCTACCTAATCTCCCAAGTCGACCACCCTGATTCCAAAAAGAAGTGGCACTAACGAGGCTTCTTCCCCTTTTGTGAATCAGTTACCACCTGCTTTGAGGAGGTGGGTACTGGTCAATTGTTTGTGACCGACTTAATACATTCAATACCGAATAGCAATTTGGAAGAAATATACGCCCCTTCAGAGTTGCAGAACCCATTTTACGAGTTGGAAAATCTTGCACAACTCAAAATGGGTTTTGTACTTTAGAAACTACCCTTTTGTGGTCGCAAACCCTATGATATTCTTTTGTTGTATTTTCAAGTTTGCAACTACAAAATGGCTTAGAACATCTGGCCCTTACTGTCTCTGTCCTTCCTTCTGCTATTGAACTGTGTGAACAGCTGAGAACAGTATCTTTTTGTACATTTTAAATAAAGTTTCTGATTCTTTCCTCTCCAACCATCACAATGTGTGTGGGTATTTTTATTTGTTCCGAAACAAAGGTGGTTACGAGCAGTGCACACTGACTGCTGGTGCAAGTGCTGGGGATTGACCACCTCCCCACAATCCATGTTTAACCAAGAAGAAGCGCTGCATTCCTGGGAGATTAATTTCCACTTGTTTAATGCATAAATCCACAGCATCTCATTAATCGCCACCAACGTGTTTCGAACTCCGTCTTTATCATGGTAGTTTTAAACAAACGTGTTGCATTTTGCACTTAGTGAAGATTATATGTCAAACTGTAGAGCACTGAGCTGGAACTTTATGAAAATAAAAATATACATTCTTTTTGCCTTACAGAATTATGAGTTGGTACTTGTGATGATTTTCAAGAGCAAACAAATTATGGACAACAACTCCCATAGTGCCTACGGCCTAGGTAATGGCCAATCAAAATGCAACTCGTTTGTTCGTTTATGTCCATCGCGTGTGTGGCTGTGGGTTATACATGCTTATCATATTCCTGCCGTCTAGTTCTGGGACTGAATGCAAGTTTTTTGTTTTGTTTTTGGTTTTTGTTCCATTGTGTTTGGACCTGCAGTGAGTGGTCTAAGCTTGTCATGTCATGAGCATGTTTTTTGTCAGCCCCATTCGGTTACCCATGAGATTCAACAGAGCTCCAGTACCTTCCCCTCCCAATTTGCGCATACCTTCAGCAGCACTGAAGAGTGTCGCAAACACCCTGGGACATCAAGGACTGCCTCTAGTCCTTCCTCGCCAGAGAATGGAATGGACACACTCTCTGAACTACCTTCTCTGCTTCTTCCTGGGCAGACCATCACAGGGTGTGCAATGCCTGTCCTCCTATCCTGTCAGGTGGATCCCCTCTTTCCTAATCAGCCCCAGGTATGACCTATGACTTAAGTGACCCTTACCTTCAGTCATCAAGCCCACTGACTATCCCTGAGATGACTACTACATGGATCCCTCAGGTGACCCCAATCTAGAACATTACCACACCACCTGGTAAGGATCTCGATCCCTGATGGCATCAATGCCTATTATAAGGTCACTCAGAGGGTCCGCTACTGTTCACTGCACCCAAAAGAAGGATGCTTATAGAGGCACTCTGTGTAATGAAGACTACCTCCTCCCAGCACCCACGTTCCTACCAAAGGCAGTAATAGTCCGTTGATCACCAAAGAGAGGGGAGTTGTAACATTGAGGGTGCCTTCAGCGGTAGGCGCAAAGGCACTGCCACCTCCAAACATTGACTTGCCCTGCCTCTCCTGATCGCACATCACCTGCCGGGGGGAGGATACACAACATCCTCTTTCGATCGGAGGAAATCACGTCTGCCACGTGGGTCCTAGGTGTGATTCCACAGGGCCATTGCCTCAAACTATACATATTCCCTCCAAACATGCCACTCTGTGAACAAGCTCTTGGCAAAGAACCCCACTCCCTCTTACAGAAGGATGCCGTGGGGATTGACCCTGGAACAGCAAGGTAGCAGCTATTACTCTCTGCTTTCTCATTTCCAAGAAGGACCGGTGTCTCAGGCCCATTCTTGATCTGAGGCCCCTCAACCGCTACATGCTGTAAGAATATTTTTTAATGCTAACCCCAAACAGGCTGATTTGATGATAGAGCGTGATAGCCAGTACGCCGATTTCCGCGACCCCATTCACCCTGCTCATCGGTGGTCCCTTTGTAAAGCACGTTTTAAAGATACTTACACATGCATTTACAAAGGAGTTTTGACACGGAGAGCCGGAGTGAAAAATCAGTGACCAAAGGTCTATTTATTTTTGCTGCAGCAAAAAGGACAGATGTACAACTGGCATCCCTGGCCCGAAGTAAAGTGTACTAGCATGGAGCGTTTAACAGTGATATTTATACTCATACATCAAAGGATACATAAAGTAAGTAAATAATGATATACGTCATACAAGAATTTTAAGGAGGGAATCAGTTTCCACACACCGGTTCCGTTCCCTGCTTTGTCCTCGACTCCCTTCTGCAGCTGCCTGGCTTCCCACATTCTTGAGACCCTTCAAAGGATTGTGTGGTTCAAAGGTATAGATATCAGCCTTTCCCTCCCCAAAATACAACAGCCGAGGTCAGTTAGTTATTTTTGCCACATGATTATAATGAGTAACGTGCCCCAGCTAGGGAAAGAAACCAGCTGCAAGCCCGTGGTGTGGAGCCAGGCTTATTTTACTTAAACAAATATACATAAGATAACATATGTGATAGGCAGTGCGTTCAGAGAGAGAACTCAATCTACATGTTTTAAAGGAAAAGGAGCAATACAAAATGGATTCTTACAATCGACTCTTTTTGAGTTTTTCTCCCTGAACATAACCAACGTTTTTCAAAAGGAGTTCTAAATTTCCTCATATATATTGAATTTTACTCCTACTTCCGTGGAATTGACATTCATGGGGACATAAACAACCGATGGGTATGAGCAACCAGTATCTGAAGTGAGAATAGTGGGATCAATAGCCATTAGGGAATTTATCTCTTCTCTCTGCATCATATTTCGATTTGTTTCTAGTATTTTAACTGGAGGAAGTTTACACAATTTTAAACAGGAACATAAAGCAGGTAAGCACTGCACTAACAAACAGCTTAATATAATAGCTATTATTATAAAAAGTATGTCTTTAAACAACCAGCCCCACCCGCCAAGCCAACACCATAAACATGATAAGCTTAAATTGCCTCCTTCATTTGGCCCCCCCTTTTCAAATACCTGTACTGCTTCTTTTATTTTTCCAATATCCAATTCTATCTCTGATGATTTGTTGACAAAGTAGCAGCATTTTTGCTGGTACTGATGTTGGATAGAAACACATACTCCTCCTTGTTGTACCGTAATCAAATCTAGAGAAAGCCGATTTTGTATCGCCAATTGGGCTGCAGGGTTTATTTCTAGCTGTATACTTCCTATGGCCTCCCTGGTGGCATTAAATGCAATGGCTAGTTCAGCAGACATGTTCATCATTGCCAGCTGTAAGTCGAAAATTCCAAATCCTGGAATAAGAACATGTAGTACTTGAAATACCCAGTTCTTTCGTTCCAATATGGGCGTCCCTTGTTTGTACCTATGAGCAAAACTCCCCATGTTAAGGGGCTGGGAAGATGATATATTTGATATCACAGTAATGTTGGGTGCCAAGTATGCCAGTGAACATATCCCTTCCCGGTTTAGAGGGAGTACTTTATATGCAGTTCTTCCACATACAAAATACATGTCTCCCTGGATTTGTGAATTTATAATGCTGTATTGTATTCGGGGCAAACCCACACCCTCGGGTGTGTCATGCTCAGAACTATTACAATGCTTGTAATCCGCCCAAATTTCATTTAGCAATGGTACATTTGCCCAGGGTGCAACATAAGAACATCTAGCCGTCCAGAGGGGGCCAAGGAAAACCCGTGACAATATTACAGGTGAATTCTTCCCGTTTCTAGCTCGTTCCCTTGAGGGATCATATAACAATCCTTCTGGATCTACCAGAACCTCCTCTCCTCCCACCGTCAGGTTCCAATAATTTACAGTGTAATTTTGCTGAGTCCCATTAATGAAGTCCAATTTCTGTCTATTTTCTTCTCTCCTTCAAGATCCCAATTCCCCGTGTTAATATCAAATAATAAAGTGTAAACACATTGTTCAGGTGGGACCTTCCCCATGTATTTTGCCTCTGGGTTTTGCCCGTAAGAATAAGTACCAAAACATATGGGAAACATTTTAAGTGTGACATTCTTTCCAGGAATCGGGGAAAGTTTGTATTCTGCCTGGGTATTAGGGAGCAAAGCACACCTAGGGTACCACTGATATTCTCGTTGGTCACATCTCCAAGTGGTATTGCGTACAAGACACACTTCCCCTCTTTCATATTCGCCTGGTGATACTGGTACTTCATAAAGGCCTATAGGGTCCTCAGGGTGTCTAGACAAGTGCCGGCAAATCCAGCAGTCAGTGAGATTTAGGGGGTCATTACGAACTTTGGGAATGCGGCCGCGCTCCCGCGGCCCCCATTACGACATCCCCGCTGGGCCGGCGGGGATGAGGCCGCAACATAGGAGGCGGCTCCTAATGGAGCCGGCGGTGTTGCGGCCGTGCGATGGGTGCAGTAGCACCCGTCGCGCTTTTCACTGTCTGCTATGCAGACACTGAAAAGCTGTCCGGGGCCCTGTTAGGGTGCCCTTGCACTGCCCATGCCAGTTGCATGGGCAGTGCAGGGGCCCCCCAGGGGCCCCAGGTCACCCCTTATCGCCAGCCTCTTCCTGGCGGTAGGGGTGTCATAATCCCCAGGGCTAAAACGGCGGGAAACCGTCGGCCCCGGCGGTGCGACCGCGGCGCTACCGCCGCGGTCGTAATGAGGGCCTCTGTAACGCCAGCCTGTTGGCGGTACGGACGCTACATTACCCCTGGCGGTCTCCGACCGCCAGGGTCGTAAAGACCCCCTTAGTGTTTCAGCCAACTTTCCATGAACCTTTATCAATGGATGTAAGGTGGGATTTTGCAACATGGATGCAACACCGCTGGACATTATACATATTAACATGAGGGTCACTAAGGACTACTTCATTATTGTTTTGTAGAAATAGTTATAAGACCACTCTTCACTATTCTCTCGAGGGATATTTGTCCTGCCAAACGGATATATTTTCATAATTTTATTCTACTCTCCTCCTTGTTCCTACTACCTTTCTATGGTGCTGTTTTACTCGTCTCCACCACCTATGACGGTTCAAAAATATACCCACACAATTTCCAAATAGGCAGATCCAAAATATTGCGACCACTATACCAATAATAATTATATATATATGTTCAATGGCATGTGTAGCTGCAGATACACATGCTTTGCACATCCCGCCATCTAGTGTTTGGCTCGGAGTGTTACAAGTTGTTTTTCTTCGAAGAAGTCTTTTCGAGTCACGAGATCGAGGGACTCCTCCCCTTTCGGCTCCATTGCGCATGGGCGTCGACTCCATCTTAGATTGTTTTTTTTTCCGCCATCGGGTTCGGACGTGTTCCTTTTCGCTCCGTGTTTCGGTTCGGAAAGATAATATCTCAGAAAATTCGACGGTATTGTTTGCGTTCGGTATCGGGTTAGTTACAACAGATCGACACCGACTTTTGAAGAGCTCCGGTGGCCCTTCGGGGTTTTTTCGATCCCCCGTCGGGGCCTGGTCGGCCCGACCACGTGTCTCTTCAAGGCTGATGGAACGGACCTCATTCCGCTTATGCCCCAAATGTCACAACAAGTATCCTTATACAGATCAGCATCTGGTCTGAAGATACTTGTGAAGCCTGTCGAGCGTTTCGGTCGAGGAAAACATTAAGAGACCAAAGGGCAAGAAGACTGCAAATGGCGTCGGCGCCGACAGGACAAAGACACTTGGAGGAGGAAGAAGAAACCTTCTCCATGCAGGAATCGGACTTGGACGAGGTCGATCCCGAAGAGACGCCTAAAACCGTGAGTAAGACGTCGACACACAAAACTCACGAGAAGACCACAAAAGCCCAGGGGACGCCATGGCTTAACCCGAAAAATAGGTGACCGATCATCGGCACCGAAAAAGGGCACGCATGTGTCGAAGTCATCCGACTCCGGTCGAGATACCGGCACACAGCAAACTCGACCCCGAGACAGCGGGTCTGAGCAAGTTCGGCACCGAAAGGGCGGCACTGAAACGAGTCGGCACAGAGAGACTGGGACGCCGAAAATAAGGAAAGTGTCGTCAGAGCCGAAAAAGGCTACCGAAAAGATTTCCATTCCGAAACATCCAGCCTCGGAACCAAAATCAGGTTCCTACACAGAGGAACAGGGACTGTCCTCCCAAATGCAAGGACATAAGTTCGGACAAGAACTAGAGTCAATGGAGCCAGACTACACTCAGAAGGCTCCACATCCAAAAGGACACAGGGAAGATAAGTACTCTTCCCCCAATTAGGATGAAAAGCAGACTTGCCTTTCAAGAAAAGGACAAGCAGCCACAGGCAAAGGTGGCAAGACAAACAACTCCGCCACCGTCTCCACCATCAATGCACACATCACCGGTAGCCACTCCACCACTGATGCAATCCCCAACTCATACTGGAATGAGTCAGGATGATCCCGACGCATGGGATCTTTATGATGCGCCAGTGTCAGATAACAGCCCAGACTGTTACCCAGCGAGGCCATCGCCACCTGAGGACAGTACAGCCTACACACAGGTGGTGTCAAGAGCCGCGGCATTTCATAATGTCACCTTGCATGCAGAACCTATTGAGTATGACTTTTTGTTTAGCACACTATCCTCCACTCATAGCCAATACCAAAGCTTACCTATGCTACCTGGAATGCTAAAACACTCCAAACAGGTGTTTCAGGAGCCTGTGAAGGGCAGGGCCATAACTCCAAGGGTGGAGAAAAAGTAAAAGCCACCGCCATCAGACCCTGTACATATCACGCAGCAATTAACACCAGACTCTGTGGTAGTAGGGGCAGCTCGCAAGAGAGCAAACTCTCACACCTCGGGAGACGCACCACCTCCAGACAAGGAGAGTCGCAAGTTCAACGCTGCGGGGAAAAGGGTTGCAGCACAAGCAGCTAACCAATGGCGCATTGCCAACTCACAAGCACTGCTGGCAAGATATGATCGGGCTCATTGGGACGAAATGCAGCATTTCATTGAACACTTACCCAAAGAGTTTCAAAAAAGGGCACAACAAGTGGTGGAGGAAGGACAAAGTATCTCAAATAATCAGATACGGTCAGCAATGGATGCAGCAGATACAGCTGCTAGGACAGTAAATACAGCAGTAACCATAAGGAGACACGCATGGTTGCATACGTCAGGATTCAAGCCGGAAATACAACAAGCTGTGCTGAATATGCCTTTTAACGGACAGCAGTTGTTTGGGCCGGAGGTGGACACTGCTATCGAAAAACTTAAAAAAGACACTGATAGGCCAAAGCCATGGGCACACTCTACTCCCCACAGAGCAGAGGCACATTTAGCAAAACACAGTTTAGAGGGGGGTTTCGAAGACAAACTACAGAACCCACAACCTCACAAACAAGGCCCACTTATCAGAGCCAATATCAGCGGGGAAGTTTTCGGGGACGATGTAGAGGGAGACAATTCCAAAAGAGTAGAGGGAAGTACCAAAGTCCCAAAACTCCTCAAAACAAGCAGTGACTTCCACGTCACAAATCCCCAACACATAACACCTGTGGGGGGGGAGACTAACCAAGTTTTACAAACATTGGGAGGAAATAACAACAGACACTTGGGTCCTAGCAATTATTCAGCATGGTTTTTTTTTTGCATAGAATTTCTCAAATTCCCTCCAAACGTCCCACCGAAAACACACAATATGTCAAAACAACACATGGATCTTCTAGGACTAGAGGTCCAAGCGTTGCAACAAAAAGGAGCAATAGAATTAGTACCAATTCAACAGAAAGGAACAGGAGTTTACTCTCTGTACTTTCTCAATACCCAAAAAGGACAAGACTCTAAGACCTATATTAGATCTCAGAACATTAAATACCTACATCAAATCAGATCACTTTCACATGGTGACATTACAGGACGTAATCCCACTGCTCAAACAACAAGACTACATGACAACACTAGATCTAAAGGATGCATATTTCCATATACCGATACATCCTTCACACAGAAAGTACTTAAGGTTTGTGTTCCAAGGGGTACATTACCAATTCAAGGTGTTGCCATTCGGAATAACAACTGCGCCAAGAGTTTTTACAAAATGCCTGGCAGTGGTAGCTGCACATATCAGAAGGCAGCAAATACATGTGTTCCCGTACCTAGACGATCGGTTAATCAAAACCAACACGCTAGAACGGTGTTCACAACACACAAAGCACGTCATAGAAACCCTCCACAAACTAGGTTTCTCAATCAACTACACAAAGTCACACCTTCAGCAGTGTCAGACACAGCAATACTTAGGGGCGACAATCAACACAGCAAAAGGGATTGCCACTCCAAGTCCACAAAGGGTACAGGCATTTCACAATGTAATACAGGCCATGTATCCAAAACAAAGAATACAAGTCAAAATGGTGATGAATCTCCTAGGCATGATGTCCTCATGCATAGCCATTGTCCCAAACGCAAGGTTGCACATGCGGCCCTTACAACAGTGCCTAGCATCACAATGGTCACAGGCACAGGGTCAACTTCTAGATCTAGTGTTGATAGACCGCCAAACATACACCTCGCTTCAATGGTGGAACAATATAAATTTAAACCAAGACCCAGTGCCTCAATACGTAATAACGACAGATGCCTCCATGATAGGGTGGGGAGCACACCTCAATCAACACAGCATCCAGGGACAATGGGACACTCAGCAAAGACAGTTTCACATAAATCACTTAGAACTACTGGCAGTATTTCTAGCGTTAAAGGCATTTCAACCCATAATAAGCCACAAACACATTCTTGTCAAAACAGACAACATGACAATTATGTATTACCTAAACAAACAGGGAGGGACACGCTCAACACAGTTGTGTCTCCTGGCACAGAGAATATGGCATTGGGCTATTCACAACCACATTCGCCTAATAGCACAGTTTATTCCAGGGATTCAGAATCAGTTAGCAGACAATCTCTCTCGGGATCACCAACAGATCCACGAATGGGAGATTCACCCCCAAATACTGAACACTTACTTCCAAAGATGGGGAACACCACAAATAGACCTATTTGCAACAAAGGAAAACGCAAAATGCCGAAACTTCGCATCCAGATACCCACAAGATCAGTCTCAGGGCAATGCGTTATGGATGAGTTGGTCAGGGATATTTGCATACGCTTTTCCCCCTCTCCCACTCCTTCCATATCTGGTAAACAAGTTGAGTCAAAACAAACTCAAACTCATACTAATAGCACCAACTTGGGCAAGACAACCTTGGTACACAACACTACTAGACCTCTCAGTAGTGCCTCATGTCAAACTACCAAACAGACCAGATCTGTTAACTCAACACAAATAACAGATCAGACACCCAAATCCAGCATCGCTGAATCTAGCAATTTGGCTCCTGAAGTCTTAGAGTTCGGACACTTAGACCTTACACAGGAATGTATGGAAGTCATAAAACAAGCTCGGAAACCTACCACTAGACATTGCTATGCAAATAAGTGGAAAAGATTTGTTTATTATTGCCATAATAATCAAATTCAACCCTTACACGCATCTGCCAAAGACATCGTAAGCTACTTACTACATTTGCAAAAGTCAAAGCTAGCTTTTTCATCCATTAAGATACATCTTACCGCAATTTCAGCTTACCTGCAAATTACGCACTCAACTTCACTATTTAGGATAAAAGCGTTTATGGAAGGCCTAAAGAGAATTATACCACCAAGAACACCACCAGTTCCTTCATGGAACCTCAACATTGTTTTAACACGACTCATGGGTCCACCTTTTGAGCCCATGCACTCTTGTGAAATGCAATACTTAACATGGAAAGTTGCATTTCTAATTGCCATCACATCTCTAAGAAGAGTAAGTGAGATTCAAGCATTTACCATACAAGAACCATTTATTCAAATACACAAGCATAAAGTAGTTCTACGTACAAATCCTAAATTTTTACCAAAAGTCATATCACCGTTCCACTTGAATCAAACAGTAGAATTACCAGTGTTCTTCCCACAGCCAGATTCTGTAGCTGAAAGAGCACTACATACATTAGACATCAAAAGAGCGTTAATGTACTACATTGACAGAACAAAACAAATTCGGAAAACAAAACAATTATTTATTGCTTTCCAAAAACCTCATGCAGGAAATCCGATTTCCAAACAAGACATTGCTAGATGGATAGTTAAATGTATTCAAACCTGTTATCTCAAAGCAAAAAGACAACTGCCTATTACACCAAAGGCACACTCAACTAGAAAGAAAGGTGCTACTATGGCCTTTCTAGGAAACATTCCAATGACTGAAATATGTAAGGCAGCCACATGGTCTACGCCTCATACGTTTACCAAGCACTATTGCATGGATGTGTTAACAGCACAACAAGCCACAGTAGGCCAAGCAGTACTACGAACTTTGTTTCAGACAACTTCAACTCCTACAGGCTGAACCACCGCTTTTGGGGAGATAACTGCTTACTAGTCTATGCAAAGCATATGTATCTGCAGCTACACATGCCATCGAACGGAAAATGTCACTTACCCAGTGTACATCTGTTCGTGGCATGAGACGCTGCAGATTCACATGCGCCCACCCGCCTCCCCGGGAGCCTGTAGCCGTTTCGAAGTTCATCTTGAACATTTGTAAATTTGTAAATATATCACCTTAAACTACATTATGTACATACATATTTACTCCATTGCATGGGCACTATTACTGTAATACACAACTCCTACCTCACCCTCTGCGGGGAAAACAATCTAAGATGGAGTCGACGCCCATGCGCAATGGAGCCGAAAGGGGAGGAGTCCCTCGATCTCGTGACTCGAAAAGACTTCTTCGAAGAAAAACAACTTGTAACACTCCGAGCCCAACACTAGATGGCGGGATGTGCAAAGCATGTGAATCTGCAGCGTCTCATGCCACAAACAGATGTACACTGGGTAAGTGACATTTTCCATATATATATATATATATATATATATATATATATATATATATATATATATATATATATATATACACACAAATAAGTGAGTTTCCTTCAATGTTCACAATCCACTAGAGTTCAGCAGCACGTGCTTCCCACTCTAACAGTTTGGCTGCACTAATTGGCCCATAAACTAGTTTTTCGAACACTGGACAATAGGTGTTGGCTTGATCCTGGGTCCCTTGATCACTCCTTGTCGAGTTTTTACTCCTCATGAGAACTCAACTCTCAGTGAGTAGGTCGCGATACTTCAAAGCTCTTCTTCAGTATTTCAGCAAAATGAGGGCAGAGGCCAGCAATTGAAATCAGATCGGTGGTGTGCTGGGTACTTAACAGAACAGGCACCTTTTTTCCTGCTGGAACTACAAGCCGCACCAACCCTAATGACTGGCCGCTTCAGTAGAACTTGTACTTGGTTTTTCTCGATAGTCACAGAACTGTTAACCCCACTTACACACTTTATTATCACAGATAATCTTGTTGCACAAGCTTCATCCCACTATGCATGTGTTCTTGTTGAGACAGCTTTTTTTTTTTTTTTTTCCTGACCAATGTTCTTGTGTCGTTGCACAGGCTAGTCACCCGTGTTCATGTTCATGCTGAGGTATTAGTCATCACAATCATTTACAAACTCGTCGCCCAAGGTGTGCGTAACAACAGTGAGGATAGCTCGTTTAATGCTGGTACATCAGGGGCATCGGAAATGCCTGTTGCGGTGAAAGCGGGGAACTGTATTTCATGAAGGCAAGTGTGCCGTATTCTGCTGAGCAAAGGATTCCTTGTCCATTCAGAGGAGACCTCATTTTGCAGTTCCAAGCTGGGAGCTATCAGGGTGATGTAAATGTCGTTTTTCGTGGGGGTCACCACTTTACGCACTTTCAGAATTCTGTTCATTTGGGTGGGCAAGGACGCAGGTTGTATTGATTAGTTTGTTGATCTTCAAATAGCAAACCTTCGTCACTGTGCTGCTGTGTCACCTCAGGAGCAGAAATGATGATACTGGAATTGTGTGGAGGTGTCTCCTGTCTCCCTACTTCTCTGTAGTCAGGCGACAACGGTAGTGGAATCGGTGCACGCTTACAATGGCTAGCATGTATCCAGTTTTTCCTTCCCTCCACTTTCACTGCCGTCTGTGTTGCAAGCAGTACCTGGGCTGGCCCCCGCCGCCTGGGCTGAAGACTGTTGGTTCTTTGAAAGTTCTTTGTCATAAGCCAATCCCCCGGTTTGAAGGGGTGATCAGGGCCTTCAAGAGGAGTCGGTTGGCTGGCCTTGACCTGCTGATGGATCAAACGTAAATCTTTAGTCAATTGTTTACATTAGTCTACAAACAAAGGATATTGTACTTCAGAAAGCTTCTTTGGTTGTGGTACCCCCCAGATATTGGCTGGCCTTCCTATGACTATTTCATAGGGGGATAATCGTGACTTGCTACTGGCAGTCGTCCTAATGGACATCAATGCTAGGGGCAAAGCATCTGGCCATTTTAAATTGGTCTCAGTACAAATCTTGGCTATTTTGCTCTTCAAAGAGTAATTATACCTTTCTACAAGGCCCGCTGATTGTGGGTGATTTGCAGCATCAAATCGCTGTTTGATGTTGAGGGCGGTACAGACTTTCCCCATTACCTCATTAGCAAAATGACAGCCATTGTCACTCCAGACTAATCTTCGTAATCTGTATCTAGGAAAGTACTCTTTGAGTAATATCTTGGCGGTAGAGAGGGCACCATTGTCTTTTAATGGGTAGGCCTCTATCCATTTTTAAAACATACATACGTATTTCAGTTTGTTACATGGTTCCATGTGGATAAAATCCATCTGTATTGCCTCAAAGGGAAAGTCAGGAGGGGCAAAATGGCCAGGGGGCGTAGGAGTCCCTTTTCCTGCATTGTGCACTGCACACACCATACAACTCTTGACCAGGTTATTAGCAGCTTTGGATATCATGGGATTACACCAAACGTGGTCCAGGGTTGTCTTGATGCCTTGGGCACTGATGTGTGCAGGACTGTGGGCCATAGTGACCATAGCGTGTACATAACAATTAGGTAACATCCGTCTTCTTCTGTCTGTGTAACAACCCTCACTGTCTAGTCTACCGTTCTTCTCCCACTGTTCCCTTTCCTCTGCTGTTGCTTCTGCTTGAATATCTCTCACACACTGCAAGGTATTCTCTAGTACTTCGTTCTTGGGCTCCCCACTGATACTACTCTCAACGTATGCATTGTCAAATGGTGCTTGTGCTGTTGCTTTCGCAGTAGAATCTGCAAAAGCATTTCCTCGTCCTATATCATCAATAATTTTCTTGTGGGCACTACACTTAATGATTGCGACCTGAAGGGGCAAGCCGAGAGCATTCAAAAGTGCCACAATCAAGTTGCCATGATGAATGGTAGTGCCATGTGACGTTATAAAGCCTCTATTCGCCCAGAGTCGCCCAAAATTATGAGGTACTCCAAACGCATACTGGCTATCAGTGTAGATATTAACACTAGGATGTTCACTTATTTCACAAGCTCTGGTGAGGGCAATTAATTCTGCAGCCTGTGCCGAATTTTGCGTGACTCTATGAGATTCAACCACTGTTTTTAATGTGGTGACGGCATAGGCTGCAGTGGTTGTACCGTCTGGTAACTTGAAGCAAGAACCATCTACAAACAGCTCCCCCTGTGGGTCAGATAGGGGAGTATCTGTTAAGTCTACCTGTCCCTTGGTTTCTTCCTCAGTGGCAAAACTGCAATTCCACATTGTCCTGAGGGAGGGGTAGTAACGTAGCTGGGTTCAAGACATTGCACTGCTTCAAAGTAATATTTGGACTGAACAATGTTAATTCATAACCCGTTAGACAAGCACTGGTGAGGTGCTGCGTCTGTGTCTTGTTTAACAAAATATCAATTGCATGAGGAACCATCACAGTGAGCGGATTGCCACCAACAAACCCTTCACTTTGTTTCACCGCAGCAGCGCAGAAGCCACTCCTCTAAGACAAGTAGGCAAAGCTTGCGCCACTGTGTCCAAGGTGAAAGAGAAGTATGCACAAGGGCGTTGTCTCCACCTTGATCCTGTGTCAAAACAGACAATGCACAGCCATGCTTTTCATGCACAAATAAAACAAATGGTTTGCTGTAATCCGGATTACCCAATACAGGAGCAGAGCACATCGCCTTTTTTAGTTCCTGAAAAGCCTCCTCACATCTGTCAGTCCAAGGTACAGGAGAGGGCACATCTGAAAGTGTCAGAGCAATCAATGGTTTAGCTATAAGTGAAAAATTTGGAATCCACTGTCTGCAAAAGGATGTAAATCCCAAAAATGCTCGGACTTCAGAAGGGGTGTGTGGTGCAGTCATTGTATGAACCCGTTTGATTCTATCTGGATGTAATCTCCTTCCCTCCTTAGAGAGGAGGTGTCCTAGATAGGTGACCTCCTCTCTACAATACTGCAATTTTGGGAGGGACACCTTATGGCCCAGGGATGCTAAATGATGTAATAATGCAACAGTATCAGTCTTACATTGTGCCATGGAATCTGAGGCAATTAAAATATTGTCAATGTACTGCAACAGAACAGAGCCTGAAGGTGGATTGAATTGGTCTAGTTGACGTTTAAGACATTGACTATATATACTGGGACTCTCCACAAATCCTTGAGGAGCTCTTGTCAGTGAGAATGATCTATCAAATATTGCAAAACTGAACAAATATTGTCTTTCTTCGGCGATTGGAATACTGAAGAATGCATTCTTCAAATCGATGACGGAGAAGTAACACTAAGTGGGTGGGATCATGGTGAAAAGACTATTCATGTCTGGGACTACAGGAAACTGGGGAATGACTATTTTATTTCTCGGAGATCAATAACTAATCGATATACCGTGTTATCAGTAACTGATTGTTCAGCATCTGATCTATTAGCATCACTTTGTTTCTTGACAACAGGGAGAATTGGGCTGTTACAGGGGCTGCTCACTATTTCCTTTATTACACCTGCATGCACAAGGTCAGAAATGACTGCCTTGAGCCCTTTTTCACTTGCTTTAGGTAATTTGCATTGAGGAACACGAGGTAACCGGGCACCTGGTTTGATTTTTATTACAATAGGGTCGATATCCATAATGCCTACATCATTTTTGCTTTTGGCCCATAAGCGAGCGTCTATTTCCGCTAGCTCTGGGGGTAAGTCGTATTCCTGTGAAAACATGCACCGGGTAGGGGCAATACTATCCATAGTTACATAGACACCATCCATGGAACAGTGAATAACTGCATTTAATTTCTTTAACATATCTATTGCAAACAAGTTTTCATTGCAACCTGAGGTTAAAGAGAGTGGCGTGTGTACTGTAAATGGACCTACAGTTACTCTCATGGGTGCTGAGATGGGTCTCACCACGGGGATCCTAGAAATCCCAATTGACGTGGTATGTAGCCCAGACAGGGGAGCCCGGGGGACTGCAGCATGTGCAATAGATGTTCTGGTGGCACCAGTATCTAGAAGAAACTTATGGCCCTCTCCTTCGATTTTTACATCAATATAGGGACCAGTCTGATCTACAGGAATACCTACTCGCCCCTGGCCCTGTCTGTGGCTGTCCTAATAATTGTATAATTCAAAAAAAGAATCATCAGCATAATATTGTCGTTCAAATGCATTGTCTAAAATATTAGTGTTATGCGGGACCTGGTTTACATTCTGCAAATTCTGACCATTTCTCCCTCTTCCTCGCCCTCGTGTATTATCTGACGCATTCCCTCTATCAAGTGACTTACTCTGCCTTCCTTCCAGTAATGGGCAAGTATCACGCCACTGGCCATCCTGTTTACAGTAGGCGCATTGGTTAATATTCAATCAGCGGTCTAGGGGTGGTACAGATACACTTCGCCCTCGACCCCTTCCCCTTGGTGGGCCACCCCTTGGCTGAGGGGTTGTGTCCCGCTGGGGCTATGCCTACTGTAATAGTACCTTTTTCTTCAATTCTTTTACTGACTTCTCATTCTTTTCTAATTCTTCCTTATACCTGCTCTCATAATATTGTGCCATCTGTAAAATCTCTGCCTGTCCCTTCGTTATCCACAAACTCTCTGTTGCTTTTAATTTTTGTGATATTTCAGGTAGAAGGCCATTAACAAAGCCTTCCACAAATAGCTTGACACCTGTTAGGGTGGCGAGGTCTTGACCACTAAAATCTATGAACGCTTGTTCAATTCTAGTAAAATAATCTGGGACATCTTCACCTATTTTTTGTTTATAAGTGGCAAGTTTTCCCCAGTCCACAGTTTGAAGGGGAATAACAGTTTCTAATTTAGTCAATATTCGGTTAGGTAAATGTAAAAAATCCTGATGAGGCAAGGCTCCTGGTGCCCTGCATGCTTCATGTTCTTCTACCCCCCCCCCCCATGTAGCTCCCAAAGTAAGTAAATCATCTACTCTTCGAATTTTATGCCAGACTTCAGGGCCCAGTAAGACCCCAAAAAAATAATCAATGTCTTTGAGGGTCATGGTGGTGGTGGAAATTGCAGTTCTAAGGTCACGATAGAACCCAGCTGGATTCTTTTGAGGATCTGGCAAATCCCTTCCCTTTTCCAGGGGACATGGACAAACTGAGCCACAGATACCGGAGGCGGTTGGTTGGCGATTGCAGCAGCAGTTGGAGGACCAGGATGTACTTTCCTCATTGGGAATCCATTTTCATACATTTTTAGGACTTGTTCTCTAGCTAAAACGCAAATGCGTACTCCCTCTATTAGGTCCTCATCATCAAGTCTACAGGCTGCGCTATCACGGTAAAGTTGGTATAATTCTTGTCGATAAGGGACGGGGGTAGAATCCCTATTACCACAACACCAATCTGCTTCCAATTTTTCAATCATGTACTTAATTGCTAATTGCTGTTCAAAATGTGGCATTTCTTGTACTGTGTGCATAATATCGGTGTGAGTGTAAATAGGATTTGCCATCCAAGTCTCTGATAACCCGTTTTTCATCCTCACCAATAGTGGAGCGTGTACTAGGGGCCGAAATCATAGGTGTGCTCCACATGGGCGATAGTGTATGAATGGTTGTATCTTGTCGGCGTTGTCTATTTGGGGTATTAGAGGCAGAGGACCTTATTGGTAAACTTGCAGTGCTGGATGGTAGTGGTGGAGCAGAGGGCAGATAAATTTGGACTTGGGCTGGGGTCTGTGATTGCTGTGGCACGTGCTGATGTGGTGGTGCACCTGGATTCCCCAAATTGTGCCCTTGCCCTTGCTGCTGTTGCTGTGCCCCCCATGATAGGTTGGGCTACTGCAGGGGGGGTGTAAGGTGGAGGTGCAGTGGGGCTATTATCTAACATCTGTAGCAATACCTCATCTTCCTCTTATGCATGTTTGGATTCTGTCTGCTTTGATACATAACTTCCCTCCACCTGGGCTTTATGGACTCTATCTTCAGACTCAATTCTTTTCTGGGTTTGGGAATGGTGGTATTGTGCTGCTTTTTGAATTATTGTTTTTCTTTGTTTTTTCTCTACCAATTTATCTGTCTTAATTTTTCTTTTGGTGGCCTCAGTTTCCCATTTTCTATATACCTCAAACATGTGTTGTCTAGCCTTTTTATGAAACAAACATTCCTGTAGGTAGGTTATTTTGTTTAAATCAAAAGAACCATCCTCCGGCCACTGGAGGTCAGGACAATGTCTAGTATATTTGCGCGATATACTGTTATACAAATTATTCTCTAAACCATAATCCTTTAACATGTCCCATCCTGGTGTTCCCTCTTTTAGGATCAGTTGTTTTGTATCTAAACGTGGAACATGATTTCGGCGAAAACAACTACATAGCCCTTGCCAGCATTTTTTATTTCCCATATCTAACCTTTTTAAATTTCAAAATGTAACATGCAACAAAGTAACTTTTTCAAACCCCTTTTATCAAATGCTTACCAACTTACAAATTGGTCCAGGCCTGGACAAAATATTCAAAATTAACAAAACACGTGTAATACAAATTGTCAAATGGTACCTTGTACAAATGCAAATTTACCAAAAACTAATTATTCCCAAAATTGATAACAGTTATCTAAAAACAATTAATCTCTCAAATGCAAGTTAAAGCAGACAAACGGCCAGCGAGGAACAGTCTCACCTGATTATCTGCTTTCCTGGATTTCTCTCCGGCCGCCCGTGTCAGACTAATCAGTCAAGTTAAAAGCCGATGTTCAAGGTCTTCGCTGGGACGTCGTGAAAAACGGGGAGAGGCCTGCCCGGTGGATAAGATGCAGCTGCTTTGAAACTAAGTCTTTGTGCAGGGTCCCCTGGAATCTACACCTCCGGAATGGCGTCCCCCCACTGTCAGCACGTCTCGTGACAGCGCTACTGAAGACATCCACTGGAAGGTCCCTGTTCGGGCGCCAAATTGTAGAGCACGTTTTAAAGATACTTACAAATGCATTTACAAAGGAGTTTTGACACGGAGAGCCGGAGTGAAAACTCAATGATGAAAGGTCTATTTATTTTTGCTGCCGCAAAGAGGACAGATTTACAACTGGCATCCCTTGCCCGAAGTAAAGTGTGCTAGCATGGATCGTTTAACAGTGATATTTATACTCCTACATCAAAGGATACATAAAGTAAGTAAATAATGATATACGTCATACAAGAATTTTAAGGAGGGAATCAGTTTCCACACACCGGTTCCATTTCCTGCTTTGTCCTCGACTCCCTTCTGCAGCTGCCTGACTTCCCACATTCTTGAGACCCTTCAAAGGATTGCGTAGTTCAAAGGTATAGATATCAGCCTTTCCCTCCTCAAAATACAACAGCCGAGGTTGGTTAGTTATTTTTACCACATGATTATAATGAGTAACGTGCCCCAGCAAGGGAAAGAAACCAGCTGCAAGCCTGTGGTGTGGAGCAGGCTTATTTTCTTAAACAAATATACATAAGATAACATATGCGATAGGCAGTGCGTTCAGAGAGAGAACTCAAACTACATGTTTTAAAGGAAAAAGAGCAATACAAAATAGATTCTTACACCTTTACTTTGTGGTAAGTGTGCAGGATGAACACACCTGGCCCCCACCCCCTGCTGGGCCATGCTTTGGGGGTGGGAGGGCGGCAAAAGGTTTAAAAAAAATATATATATCTATATTTCGGTTGGTTGAGAGAACTACAGTTTCTGCCCCTGGGACCACTGTCCCCATTGAGGACTCCTGTGTGTACTGCAGTACCAACCTGATCAGGCCAGGCCTAAGAAAAATCTACTCACCCGTTCGCTATGGCTAGGGCCTACTAGAGAGCTCAAGCTGGCAAAGAACGGTTGTTCTGTTCAGTTAGAAAGTGACTGAGCACTAAAGATGCCTTTGGATCTTGTTCTTATCTTGTAACATTTATTTTGTGTTCAAAGACAGGTCGAATGTCAGCTCATGTCTTCTTAAATACATTTCTGATTTATGTTTCTCTGACTGCAAAGTTACAGGATTTTGTAAAGTGAACCGTCTGACAATAGGAAAACAAAAGACTGGGGTGTCCGTTTTTTTTTCTAGCACATAGGATTTAAATACCTTGGAGATGAACAGTAAACTTTTTCACGGTATATCGGCAATATGGAAAACTTTTTTTGTAATTCATAAGTATTATAAAATAAAGTACACATTTTAATAGTATCAAAACAAATCAGAACATTTTCCTTAAATATATTTATCATAAGTGAGAATGTTTAAATATGGACTAGGAAACATTCTTTCCTGCCCTGTCCTGATGACAGTGCTGTTGATGAACTAAAGGAAGTTTTTTGCAGTGTGGGGGTGGTCATGTTTATGTGAGCCCTATTTCTGATGGATACAACTACCTGTGGATTCCTCACCTAATGAATACTCCCATGGCGCCAGCATTCGACGGAAATCTTCTTACTAGTCTCTGCACGTCGACGAGGACGTCACTCTAGCCCACGCGACGCCGTCTGACGTCATACAGGCAATAAGAGGTCCTCGCCGACGTGCCGATGACAGTTCCCTTTTTTCCGTGCATTCGAAACGGTTATCTTCGAGGGAGCTACTGTTACCTTCGTGGTTACAGTGTATTGTCTGCTGCGTAGTCTTCTCTGCGGTAATAATGTCTCCGAGGAAGTCGGGTTTCAAGCCCTGTCGAGAGTGTGGGGGCAAGATGTCAGTTACAGATCCTCACTCCGACTGTCTATGGTGTTTGAGCTCCGACCACGACGTCTCGACTTGCGATTCATGTCAACACATGAATCCGAAGGCCCTCAAGGAACGTGAGGCCAAGTTATTCATGGCAAAGTCAAAGAAGAAGGAGAAACATCATAAGAAGTCTTCTTCGCCAAGGTCTCACCGGCGTCATCGAGACTCCCGGCGCCGTAGAGACTCACGACGTCATTCCAGCAAGGAGTCTCGTTCGAGGTCACCTTCGGCTCGGCGTCGGAGGACTTGGGAGGTCAGCCCCACGGTCACGCCGCATCCATCGACGCCGTTGCCCTCTCCGGCGTCACCGACTTCGCCTGGTCAGGCGTCGGTGATTGAGGTGGTGCAGCCTCTTGTGTTTTCTCCGGCGTCGCAGACGTCGAGGCCGGCGTCGGGGTCGCCCTCGATCCAGGCACCCCAGTATCCGGTTTTTCCCACTCCTGGAGCCGATAGTACCGCGTTTCTTAATGCGATGTATACCATCTTTCAGCAGATGGCTCCAGGAGCTGCTCCGGCTGGTCCTTCGGGGCCCTTGGCCTTTTCGTTGGGTGATCCTGCGCCTCTTCGGCCGGCACCCTTTATGCCCTTTCTCCCTTTTGGGAATGTGGGCTCGGCGCCGGTGCCGGCGTCGGTGGCCGCTCCGGTGGCTTCGGATGTTTCGGCCCCGGAGGTTGCCCTTCCGTCGAAGTCAGGATTTTGCCCTGTGACTCCAGTTGGTCCATCGGCTCCAAGACCTCGTCCTCCGGCTCCTACCTCGGCGCCGAAGCTGCCTGTGGCGCCGGACGCGGCGTCAGATGCTTCTGGACATCGGCGCCGTTCTTCGACGTCGGCGGAGGCCATGTCGACTCCGCGTATCGAGGAGAGACTTCATTCGAGGAGGCGTGCTCTCCGTCTTTTAGAAGAGCAGGAGTACCAGCGAGTCTTAGAGGAGGGAGAGATTGAGGACTCTGGAGACGGACTACATGGTCTGGATACAGCCAGTGGGCTGGACACTTCCCCTGAGTGGGACCTTTCATCTCCAGGGGAATATACGGAGGAGGCTGCTTCCTTTCATGCTGTGGTGAGGAAGGCAGCGAGCTTTTTGGACCTGCCTTTGCCGGTGGCAGAGGCGAAGCAGAATTTGCTGACAGAGGTATTGCATCCGGCCTCTGCTGCAGCTGAGCCTCTCTTGCCATTTAATGAGGCTTTGCTGGATCCGGTGTTGGAGGTGTGGAAGAAGCCGGTGTCTTCCTCGGCCGTTCATAGGGCTGTGGCCAGGAGGTATCGAGCTGCACCATCTGACCCTGGCTTTCTCTCTAGACACCCTACGCCGGAGAGCTTGGTGGTGCAAGCCTCCTGTTCCTCAAAGTCAGCGCCTGGTTCCTTCCCGACGGTGCCTGGAGACAGAGACTCCAAGAAACTGGATGCGCAGTCCAAGAAAATATTTTCGTCATGCAGTTTGGCGTTGAAGGCCACCAACGCAACGTGCATTCTGGGGAGGTACATCCATGCTCTGATGGATGATATTTCGTCTTCATTTACGGAGCTCCCCCAGGGTCTCTTGGATGTGGTCTCGGACGCCCAGGCTGCCGCGACCCAGATTATCCAGTCTGGGCTGGACACGACTGACTCGGTGGCCAGGGTGATGGGCACGGCTGTGGTGGCAAGAAGACAGGCCTGGCTCCGAAACTCAGGGTTTTCTGCGGATGTGCAGTCGACCCTGCTGGACCTCCCGTTTGATGGGGACAGACTGTTTGGAGCCAAGGCAGATTCGGCCTTGGAACGATTTAAGGAGAGCAGAGCCACAGCCAAATCGTTAGGACTGCAAGCTCCTTCTTCCTCTGCCTCTTCTAGATTTTTCAGGAGGTTTCGGGGATTTGGGCGTGGTTCTTCTTCCTCTTCCTTTCGGGGGAGGTTCCAGCAACCCGCCTCTTCCCTCCCCTATAGGTCATTTAGAGGGAAGGGGAGGGGTGGGGCCCGTACCAGAGGAGCCTCTCAACAGCACTCTGCCTCTTCCTCGTCCTCTGGAGGGGTGCAGCAGGGGAAGCAGCCTTAGGCTTCCACCGTTTCCCACTCACTCCTCTCCTGTAGGGGGAAGATTACAGCATTTTCTCCACAAGTGGAAGTCTATCACAACGGACACTTGGGTTCTCGGCATTGTGGGGAAAGGCTACGCCCTTCCCTTTCGGGAGTTCCCGCCCCTCATCCCGCCTCGCCCATCTTATTGTTCAGAAGAACACCTCCTGTTGCTAGAACAGGAGGTTCAAGTCCTCCTTTCAAAGGGCGCGGTAGAGTTGGTCCCAGAGCAGGAAACGGGTCGAGGTTGTTACTCAAGATACTTCCTGATTCCCAAAAAGGATGGTCAGTTGAGACCAATCCTGGATCTGAGGATCTTGAATTGGTTCCTCAAACAGGAAAAGTTCAAGATGCTGACCCTAGCACAGGTGCTTTTGGCGTTGAACAAGGAAGATTGGATGGTGTCTGTCGACTTGCAGGATGCTTACTTTCATATCCCGATACTCAAGTCGCACAGGAAGTATCTCCGGTTTGTGGTAGGGTCGCAGCACTATCAGTTTGCGGTCCTCCCGTTTGGTCTTACTTCAGCACCTCGAGTCTTCACAAAGGTGATGTCAGTGGTTGCGGCGGAGCTCAGAAGGAAGGGGATAGCAGTATTCCCTTACTTGGACGACTGGTTGATCAAAGCCAAGTCCCCGGAGCTTGTGTCGCATCATCTGCAGTCAACAACCCAGTTGTTGTTCGACCTGGGCTTTTCGGTGAACGTGCCCAAATCTCACCTGGAGCCCTCTCAGCGCCTCCTGTTCATAGGGGCAGTACTGGATACAACATTGAGTCGAGCCTTTCCTCCGCCTCAGCGGATTCAAGATATTCAGGAATTGGTTCCAATGTTTCGAAATGGAGCGGGAGTTCCAGTCCTCAAGGTCCTTCGTCTGCTCGGTCTGTTCGCCTCCTGCATTCTGTTGGTCACGCATGCTCGCTGGCACATGAGGGCTCTTCAGTGGTGCCTCCGAAGGCAGTGGTCTCAACACAAGGGAGATTTAGAAGGTTCTGTCAAGATCTCCAGAGATGCTGCTGTGGAATTGAAGTGGTGGATTGCTGGCAACAATCTTTCACAGGGAAAGCCGTTCGCGCAGTCGCCACCAGTGGCCACGGTCATAACGGATGCTTCCACCCTAGGATGGGGAGCTCATCTGGGGGATCTGGAGATCAAAGGGCTTTGGTCTCCAGAGGAACAGGTGTTTCATATCAATCTGTTGGAGTTACGGGCTGTACGTCTGGCTCTCAAGGCCTTCCTCCCATCCCTTCGTGGTCAGTCGGTACAGGTCCTGACGGACAATACTACCACGATGTGGTACATAAACAAACAGGGAGGAGTAGGGTTGTACCTTCTCTGCAGAGAAGCTCTTCGGCTATGGTCCTGGGCAAAGGACCATCAGATTTGCTTGGTGGCAAATCATCTGGCCGGGGTCTTGAATGTACGTGCGGACAGTCTCAGTCGCCAATTCTCGGCAGACCACGAGTGGCGTCTCCATCCAGATCAGGTCTGTCTAATCTTCCAGATATGGGGGTTTCCTCGGATAGATCTGTTTGCCACTCTAGAGAACGCGCATTGCCCGTTATTCTGCAGCCTCCAGTATCCGATGCAGGGAGCGTTGGGGGACGCGTTTCAGATAACCTGGTGCGACCAGTTGCTTTACGCGTTTCCCCCCTACCCTTGATTCCTCGAGTGTTGAGGAAAATTCGCCAAGACCGGGCCCAAGTCATCTTAATAGCTCCGGATTGGCCAAGGAGGGTATGGTACTCCGACCTTCTCCAACTCTCACTGTGCCCTCCGCTCCGTCTCCCTCTCAGGGCAGACCTCCTCTCGCAGTCGCAGGGGCAGGTTTTACACCCCAACCTCCAGAGTCTGCACCTACATGCTTGGAGATTGAACGGGGCAACCTGAGTTCCTTCTCTCTCCCGCCTGATGTAGTGGATGTTATCTTAGCGGCCAGGCGACACTCCACTAAATCTATCTACGCTAATAGGTGGTCTAAATTTGTTATGTGGTGTGGAGAGAGACAGATTGATCCTTTACATGCTCATCTGTCACATGTTTTGTCTTGTGCACTGTCTCTAGCGCAGAAAGGTTGTGCAGTGGCTACCATTAAGGGTTATTTGTCGGCCTTGTCAGCCTTCATTTGTCTTCCAGACCAACCATCGTTATTTAAATCCCCTATTGTTCTCAGATTCTTGAAAGGTCTTCTGAATCAATATCCTCCAAAACCATTCGTTATGCCTCAATGGGATTTGTCCTTGGTCCTGACTTTCCTTATGGGGTCCCCTTTTGAGCCTATGCATTCTTGCCCCTTAAGGTATTTGGTTATTAAAACAGTATTCCTGGTAGCTATAACATCTGCAAGGAGAGTGAGTGAGTTGCAGGCCTTATCGGTTAAACCCCCTTATATAACGTTTTATGGGGATAAGGTGGTGTTGAGGACCAAGGCTGCTTTCCTTCCGAAGGTTGTTTCACCCTTCCATTTGGCTCAGACAATCACTTTGTCCACGTTTTATCCTCCGCCTCATCCTTCAAAGGAGGAAGAAAGACTACATCGCCTGGACCCAAAAAGGGCGTTGAGCTTCAATATTGACAGAATGAAGGATATCAGGCTGGAGGATCAGCTGTTTGTCGGATACGTGGGCAAGAGGAGAGGAAAGGCAGTCCACAAGAGAACACTGTCCAGGTGGGTTGTTCTTTGCATTAAAATCTGTTACTCTTTGGCAAAGAAGGATCCGCCTGAGGGCATTAGAGCTCACTCCACCAGAGCTAAGTCGGCCTCTTCGGCCTTGGCCAGGGGTGTTCCTGTGGTCGACATCTGCAAGGCCGCAACTTGGTCTTCCCTTCACACTTTTGTGAAACATTACTGTTTGGACTCTGAGGTCAGAAGGGACGGTCATTTTGCACGGTCAGTGCTGCAGGATTTCTTGGTTTGACCATTTAGGCACCCACCGCCGGGCGTGGTACTGCTTTGGGACTCTATTCATTAGGTGAGGAATCCACAGGTAGTTGTATCCATCAGAAGAACGAGTTACTTACCTTCGGTAACGATTTTTCTGGTGGATACATTAGCTACCTGTGGATTCCTCACGGTCCCACCCGCCTCCCCGTTGCCTTTTTGGTCTCTCCAAGCAATCCTTGAGTGTGCTCCTTTTGGTCTTCAAAGTTGCAATACATTTTGCATATATGATATTTGTATATATGTGTATATTTATATATAAATCTATATATATTGTGTATATACATGATTTGTATGTATAAATATATTTATTTGTTTTAAAAAAAAAAAAAAAAAAAAGAAGGTTATATTAAATCTACAGCTATTTTATTGCAATGTTGTGTGATTTACAATATTAAGAGATGTTGCTTTGCTCTTTCATTACATTGGGTTATTATTATTCTCATGCACGTAAAAAATGTTGGTACTGTCATCGGCACGTCGGCGAGGACCTCTTATTGCCTGTATGACGTCAGACGGCGTCGCGTGGGCTAGAGTGACGTCCTCGTCGACGTGCAGAGACTAGTAAGAAGATTTCCGTCGAATGCTGGCGCCATGGGAGTATTCATTAGGTGAGGAATCCACAGGTAGCTAATGTATCCACCAGAAAAATCGTTACCGAAGGTAAGTAACTCGTTCATCTGGACTAGATTTGTATTTTACATGGAGGAAAAGTTTAGTCTGTTAAATCTATATATATATATATATATATATATATATATATATATATATATCTCTCTCTCTCTCTCTTCCCCCCCTCTCTTCCCCCCTCCCTCTCCCGCTCCCTCTTTCTTTCTTGTGGGTATATTACCTACTGGCAATAGCCAGTAGGTAGCTATAGTTAGGACCAACTTTACCCATAGAGAAAGCGTTTTTTGTTTTGCTAATTACGTTGGCGACGTTTGACGAATCTTACCGAAATTTTCAAAACGTATTTAGGTGATGTGTGAAAGGTTTCGGGGTGATTTGACTGATCACCCTGAAACTTCCAAGACAGTAGCTTAAGTAACTAGCATACTAGTTTTGAAATGTTTGTGAAGATTCATCAAACTGCGCCAAAAAATGCTATATCTGTGGGAATTGGGTTCTAACTATAACTACCTTCCAAACTAGTATGCTACTTACTTCAGTTACTGTCTTGAAAGTTTCTGGGTGATCTGCCAAGCAGGGCTGAGTCCCAAGAAAAACGTTTTTTAAAAAAAGGGGGGGGGGGGGTGGCAGGGTAGGAATATCCTGATGCCCTAGGCCTGGGGGTGGGGTTCCAAAAATGTTTTTTTGCCACAAATTGACATAGGTTCTGCTGTTATTCCTGTATTGGAACGTTCATAGATTCACATGCTTGATCGTGATTGGAGTCTCCGGTATGTTAGAAAAGCAATGTCTTAATAGACATATACATTGTAGTCCTCATGCCTTCAGTTTAGTATCATATCACAGTCATTTTGTTTAATTTTTTTTTAAAAAGACCAAACTTTAGAGTCAACCAATACGGTCACACCACCCACTAGAACTCTCCAGAGAGAAGCTGCTTTCCCTCAGATTTACCACCGCACATCATGCTAAGGAGTCTCTTTTGAGCTTTGCTCAGGTTTCTTTCAGTCACAGCTGCTTCCAAAGGATTGTTTTCTCATTTTCTCTCGTCCTCTTCATAGAAGGCCATTCTCTTTAGCTTGGTGCTTCAACCTGGTGCCCATTATGTCAGAGACACCAAAAAAGGGGCTTTTTAGACCTTGTGGTACTTGCAAGAAGAGGAGGCTGCATATAGATGATCCTTACAAAGGCTATATGTACTGGATTTACCCTGAGCACAAAACAAGAGACTGTATGGTGTGTTGCACATTTTCTACAAAGACTTTAAAAGACCCTGAGGGATGACTTCTTCTTTGGTTGCAGAGGGTCAAATTCAGAGACAACACTCTTTCTGAACAAGAAAGTGAAACCTCCTCCACTTTGTCCTCTAGAACACCGGTAAAGTGAGCTAGAGATGTTCCTGTCCCTCCTACCACTCAAGAACCTCCAAAAAGGCATCCAGAAAGTCTTCTGAGGGCACTACAAAACACCACAGCTCCTCCAAATTGCCTCATAGATGTGCCATATTGCCACAAAAGGACACAAAGAAGTCAGATTTCCCTTAAAAATCCAGACAGAACGTGACTTCAGAGCCCCTAAGAGCCACAACCTCAGGTGAAACGTCTTCAAAAGACAGGCTTCTGCACAGTCGACGGGCGGATCGTCGACGGTATCTCTGTCGGCAAGAACATCGCCAAATGCTGTCCACAGTCTCTTCTATTACATCTACCGTCACCACTATAATAATGTCAACGGCGGCGTCCTTCACGCCGACGTCATCGTCAACAACTCAGTCTCTGCTGCCATCGATGATAGACATTGCATCATCGTTGACGCAGTTGCGGATGACAAACAGCTAATCAACGGTTCTCCAGTCGACACCTCAACCGCCAACGACCTTCACCAACTGCCTACAATTGATTTAACGGTGACGGACTCCACCAAGTCGATGATGAGGCAAAGACCAACTGACGAAGTGACTATCTGATGTGAAGTTCAGATGGGCAATGAGCCCATCTGAACTTCGCATCAAATGTCAAGACTACTTATGAGAAGACAAATATTATGATCAACAGTATTTCTCGCAAACCTGTCAACAACCTCATCAGTACCAACAAGACATGGTATGCCTTCTGTCAGCTCTTATATCGGGTCATCAGTCTATGCTATCAGATTATAGGACCCATTTCTCTCCAGAACCTACTCCTACTCAGCAAGCTCCAGCCCCTACAGATACTAGTCCCGCTCATCCGCTTCTCCTCAGCCACAGCATTTGCCTACAGCTCCACTTTTGCACTGCTCTCCACTGGTGGTGCCACTTCATGACCCAACATCTGTAGGGGAAAGAGAGGAAGGTGAAATTTAAACTCATCAAGATGAATGGGACAATGACAGCTTGCCAATGCCAGCATCTCCAACACCACCTCGAGTTGAGTCACCTCCAGAAGATATAGGAGGTTTCCACAACCTCTTAGAAAGAGCAACCACGTTTCGACCTGCCTGTGGCTGCCATGCAGCAGGATGGTTTCCAATATGACTTCAAAGAGCCCTATCCGAAAGCAGTCGGGACCATGGCCATTATTGATTATGTGTGAAGCTAGGGCTTAAAAAGCATGTGCAATCCAGCCACAGTACTTGCTGTGTTGCCCAAACTTTATTTTAAAAAAATACAACGCCTCGGAGGATGCTCCGGCCTGCCTTACAGGCCACCCTAAACCTGATACAGTCATCCCGCAGGCAGAACAAATCTGATCACGAAACTCCTACACTCCTCTGACAGCACCAGCTGATAAACATGGCAGACGTCTTGATAACATCGGCAAACAATTTTTTATAATGTCCGCCTTTACTGTAAGGACTTCAAATTCCCTAGTGCTTCTCAGCTGATATGGCAGACAACTATGGTCAGATATACATAACCCAGTATTTGGACGAGCTTCCTGGAAATATCAGAGGGGAAGCAAAGAAGGTGTTGATGGAAGGACAACGTTCTTCCTCGTATATTATAGACTGCTCCTTTGACATTGTCTCTACCGGATTCAGAGAACTGACTCGAGTGGCAGTTCTACTCTGTCAAGGATGGGAAGCATGTTGATGAAGTTCTCTAAAGTATCAAGTCTGACACAGACACTGCTAGGTCTCCAGGCACGTTGCAGTACAGAAAAGTGCCATTTTGTGGTGCTAGAGGAAGACATCAACCCTCCTTTCTTGGAGGATATGACAGTATCGCTATTCAGCATTCACCTCCACTACTCAACAGATTCGGTCTTCATACCATCAGAAACAACCACCATCGGCTGCGTACAATGGACCTCCTCCCTGAGGAAAGTCTGGAAGACACCTCCCGCAGGCAATGACTTCAACCAAGAGCCAGCTACCACTCCTTCTCTCCCATCCAAGGTACCAGGAAGAATTATCAGTTACCTGCATCAGTGGAGGCAGATAACCACAGAACAGTGAGTCCTTGACATAGTTCAATTTGGACACCTTTTATTTGCACGAAGACCCCATCCTAACACCATCTCAACCGGAAGTACAAAATCACCTGAGCTTGCTGAAATTAGAAGTAGAGACCATGTAGTAAAAATGAACTCTAGAAAGAGTTCCCTTCTCCCAGAAGGAAAAAGGTTTTTATTCCTGTTTCTTAATTCACAGGAAGTTATGATAGTGGAGACCAATTCCCGACTTGAGAGAACTCAACAAATATCTCAAGAAACAATTGTTTAGCATGATCACACTCCACAATATATTGCAGCTTCTCTACAGGGGAGATTACATGTCCTTCCTAGACCTCCAAGATGCCTATTTTCACATATCCATCCCAGGCACAGATAATTCCTAAGTTTTACGGTATCCGGCAAACATTTTAAATTCCGAGTTTTACCCCTTAGTCTCAAGTCTGCTCCCGCATCTTCACCGAATGCCTAGCAGCAGTTGCAGCTTATCTCAGGCAACAGAGGCATCAAGTCTTTACCTGTCTCGACTACTGGTTGACGAAAGCTCCCACCAAACAGTCTGCGAAGGTGTCCACCACAGCTACATTACGCATCTTCGACAAGCTAGGGCTCATTCTCAACCCGGACAAGTCAGTACTCCAACCATCATGGAGAATAACCTTCCTGGGATCCATACTGGATACAAGCCTCAATATGGCCTACCCCACACTCTAGAGACAGCAAAAATTAACAACCCTAGCAAGACGACTGCAAACTTTGTTTGCCTTTATAAATCTCTTCTCAGTATGATGTCCGCTTGTATCCATCTCATACCCTACTGTTGCCTACATTTGCATACTCTTCAGGAAGCACTAGATAACTAGTGGAAGCAGGAGCCAGGGTAGTTGGAGGATATCATTCAAGTAACTCCGCTCATAGTCAAATCACTCGACTTGTGGACAAGCCCTGCAAACCTCTCGGTGAGCCTCCCATTTTGACTGCGAACCTCCCTTGATAGTCATTACAACAGATGCATCCCTGGATGGATGAGGAGCGTACTTCCAGGTCAGCAGCAAGTGGCCTACTTCACATCAATCTTCTTGAGTTAAGGTCAGTATACCTGGCACTACAGGCCCTCCTACCCAGGATTCAACATGAAAGACACCAGACCGCTGTAGCAGGCACCCTACGCAGGAAAAACTTGCCATGAGTGGGAATTGGACCTGGGAACTCTGGACCTCCTCTTTCTCCAGTGGGGCAAACCAAGCCTGGATCTCTTCGCAATTCCCCCCCCCCCCCCCCACACTCCAAATGCCAGTTCTTTGCAAGTTGGCATCCCCATCGAGGATCATGGGGGGATGTCTTTTCGATTGCATGGGCTGGCATATTTGCCTACGCCTTTCCTCCAATTTCTCTTCTTCCAAGAGTGCTCAACAAGATGAAAGCCGACCCTGGTCAGATCACACTGATAGCCCCTGTGTGCCTGCGTCAGCACTGATACACAGAGGTTCTTCTACTGGCAGTATGTCCTCCCATCAGACTCAAGCAGATCCCATCATTACCGACTATGAGCCAGGGACAAGTTTGGCATCCAGATCCCATGTCTCTTAATTTATCAACCTGGCTTCTGAGTTCCAAGAATTTGGTCATTTGAACATTCCTAAAGATTGCAGGGGTATATGCTTGCCAAGGCATGGGCTGGCAATACTAACAAAACCTACCACCTAAAATGGAAGAGAATCTGTCTATAGTGTCGAACTACTAAAGTGCATCCCATCTCCTCGTGTCCAGAAGAGATTTTGGTTTACCTCTTACTTCTGGCACAATCAGGTTTGGCGCACGCTCCCATGAACCCCTTCAGTGCCGTGGATGTAACGGTTACGTCAAGTGGCACATCGCTGCTGTGCCACTGGACGTAACCATTACGTCCTGCACCTGGACCACGGGAGTATTGCTAGAGCTCCCCCTGTGGGTCTGCCACCCCCCCGTGCAGGGATCTCT
This sequence comes from Pleurodeles waltl, assembly GCF_031143425.1. Lineage (NCBI taxonomy): Eukaryota > Metazoa > Chordata > Amphibia > Caudata > Salamandridae > Pleurodeles > Pleurodeles waltl. The sequence goes on from NC_090443.1 coordinate 1,054,108,547, forward strand.
TCCGCTGACACCCCCGTGATGTCTGATGCCGTCTGCACGCGATCGCGGGCTGACCTTGTCAGAGGTCGCCCCCATGCCATGCTTCCAGCATGACCCAAGGAGAAACTGATTTGTTTCCCCTCAGGACGGGGAAAGGGGCAGGTCAGAGCGGCTTGAGAGGAAAGAAAAGGCTTTTTCTTTCATGTCTCCTTGAGCATTCCTGCAGCACAATCGCATAGAGATCGTGCTGCATTGGGCAATTGGGCAAGGGTGGCTCTCCAAGGGGGCATATTACTGTTGATCATTTCTGTCCCCGTTGGGGCAGATCGGCTTACTTTTATTAGGCCCATGTGCACTCAATAGAGGTAGAAAGCCCTCTAGACGCCGGAGAAGATTTTTTTTTTTTTATTAAAAAAAGAGGGTGGGTTTATAGCCATCTACCCACGCCAGAGAAATGGGGACAAAGTTGTTCTGCCCACTGGTGGGCAGATTGGGTTATTACCCCATATCCTCTCCCGGGGGGGGGGGGGGCAGAAAGCCTACTAGATGCCAGGAAATAAACAAAATTAGAAGAAAATAGAGGGGTGGGTGCTGCCAACCAGTATGGGCATGGTTATACCACCCACCCCATCTGAAGGGGTGCAAACTAAAGGATCTTATCCCAACGGCAAGCAAGTGGACATTTGATTATTTTGGGTTTTTATTTTATGTTGGCAAAATGAGCTTGCCTAACTCCCAATATCGTCCTACTCGGAATGGTGAGCGGCTGCACTTTTTGGACTTTGAGATGCTGCCACCTACACAAATCTACCAGACCTAGACACATCTGAATACTAAACATCAGGGTGAGTCCGGGGTGGTGTGCTTCACATGCACCCCACACCATTTTGCTACCCACAATGCCCTACAAACATCCAACTTTGCTTGAAATCATGCATTTTCCCTACATTTTTGTGATGGAACCTTCCGGAATCTACAAAATTCCTACCACCCTGCATTGTTGCACATATACTGATAAAAATCATGCCCCACTTGTCAGCCTCAAAACGTTTATTTTCAAACTGCCCTTTTGGACCCGCTTTGGTTCCTTCTCGATTCTGACATGTTTTTGGCCCTTCCCTGTCACAGGCACTTGGCCCACCTACACAAGTTAGGTATCATTTTTATCTGGAGTCTGAGTGGAACGTTGGGTGGTAGAAAATGTGTGCCGGAGCAGTGATCCCACATAGAAATGTGAGGAAAATGTGACTTTTTTTTTTTTTTTTTTTTAAAGCTACATTTGAGGTTTGCTGAGGATTCTGGGTAAAAAACACTGGGGGTCCACGCAAGTCACACCTCCTTGGACTCCCTCGGGTGTCTAGTTTTCAGAAATGTCTAGGTTTGGTAGGAATTCCCCATATGGCCGCTGAGCCCAGGACCAAAAACGCAGGTGCCCCTCCTTGCAAAAACAGGTAGTTTTGTAATAGATAATATTGATGTGTCCATGTTGTGTTCTGGACCCTTCCCTGTCACAGGGCACTTGGTCTACTCACACATGTGAGGTACCATTTGTATCGGGAGATGCTAAGTGGAAGGAAGTTTGTGGCTCCTCTCAGATTCCAGAACTTTGCAGCACTGAAATGTGAGGGAGAAAGTGTTTTTTAGACACATTTTGAGGTTTGCAAAGGATTCTGGGTGCCAGAACCTGGCGAAAGCCTCACAAGTCACCCTATCCTGGATTCACCTAGGTGTCTAGTTTAGAAAATGCACAGGTTTGCTAGGTTTCGGTAGGTGCCGGCTGAGCTAGAGGCCAGAATCCACAGCTAGGCACTTTCCAAAAAACACGACTGATTTCAATGTAAAGATTTGATGTGTCCATGTTGCGTTTTGGGGCGTTTCCCGTCGTGGGCACTAGGCCTACCCACACTAGTGAGGTGCCATTTTTATTGGGAGTCTTGGGGGAACACAGAATAGAAGAACAAGGGTTATTGTCCATTGTCTTTATCTACGTTTTTCCTTCCAAATGTAAGACAGTGTGTAAGCAAAAAGTCTATTTGAGAAATGCCCTGTTATTTTCATGCCAGTATCGAGACCCCCAAATTCAGAGATGTGCAGGTAACCACTGCTTCTCAACACCTTATCTTGTGCCCATTTTGGAAACACAAAGGTTTCCTTGATACCTATTTTTCACTCTTAATATTTTACCAGATGTATTGCTGGATACTTGGTATAAAATGAAAACCTATTGCAAGGTGCAGCTCATTTATTGGCTGTGGATACCTAGGGTTCTTGGTGTACCTTCAAGCCCTATATATCCTTGCAACCAGAAGAGTCCAGCGGACGTAACGGTATATTGCTTTCAAAAATTTGCCATAGCTGGAAAAAGTTACAGAAGAAAACGTGGACAGAATTGGCTGTTTCGTTTCCAAGATTTTTTTATTTCAGCTGTTAATTTCTGTAGGAAAACCTTGAAGGATCTACACAAATGACCCCTTGCTGAATTCAGAATTCTGTCTACTTTTTAGAAATGTTTAGCTGTCCGGGATCTACCATTGGTTTCACACCCATTTCTGTCACTAACTGGATGGAGGCTGAAAGCACAAAAAAATAGTAAAAGTAGGGTATGTCCCAGTAAAATGCCAAAATTGTTTTGAAAAATGTGGTTTTCTGATTCAAGTCTGCCTGTTCCTGAAAGCTGGGAAGATGGTGATTTTAGCACCGCAAACCCTTTGTTGATGCCATTTGCAGGGGGGAAAAAACACATGCTTTCTTCTGCAGCACGTTTTTCCAATTCCCCCCCCCACCCCCGCCACCAAAAAACAAACTTTTAGCTGAATTTTGGCTAATTTCTTACTCTCCTCCAGGGGAATTCACAAACTCTGAGTACCTTTAAAATCCCTAGGATGTTGGGAAAAAAGGCGCAAATTTGGCGTGGACAGGTTATGTGTCAAAAGGTTATGAGGGCTTAAGTGCAAACTACCCCAAATAGCCAAAAAAGGCTCCGCACAGGAAGGGAAAAGGCCTGGCAGCGAAGGGGTTAAGGTGCATCTAGCTGCCATTTCTTGTTTTTGGAGATCATCCGATACACCTTCTTTGTGGAATGTCATGCTCATTACGCAATTTCTCAAGGGATTGTTCAGGACTTTTCCCCCAGTTAGAGCCCCTCCGACGTGGCAGCTCAACACAGTATTGGGGCAATTGATGAAAGCTCTGTTCGAACCAATTCATAGAGCAGATATGAAGTATCTTTCGTGGAAGGTGGCTCTTTTTCTCGCACTCCCATCTGCACGTACAGTCGGTGAGATTCAGACTTTTACCATCCAAGAACCATTCCTTCAGTTCAGAGACGGCAGAGACATTTTACATACTAACTCGAAGTTCATTCGTAAAGTTCTATCAGACTTTCATCTTAATGAGCCTGTAATTCTCAAATCATTCTTTCCAAACCCTCAAACATCAGCAGAGCGGGCCCTTCACTCACAGGATCTCAAGAGGTGCATAAAGTTCTACTTGGACGGAAGCAAGAATTTTCTAAAAACAAATCAGCTCCTTGTTGCCTATAGAGCACCAAGGAAAGGCTGCCCTCTAACAAAGCAGAGCATCTGTAGATGGATTTCCAGCACTATCATTTTCTGTCCTCAAAAGGCGGGCTGGCCTTTGAACTCTACAGTGCATGCGCATGCCACAAGAGCATGTCCACCTCCATGATATTGTTTGTAGGGGTGTCGTTACCAGATATTTGTGGTGCAGCAAAATGGAAGAGTGCACACACCTTCACTCAACACTGCTGTTTGGAGGTGGAAGTCCTGAGAGATGCAGCAGTGGGACAGGCGGTACTATGAAACCTCTTTCAATAAAGATGGGCCATTTCTCTCTTCCCATCATCCGCTTAATCTGTTTTACACAGATTTTTCTCTATAGCTACTGAACCTGCCTGTGTTACGGTTTTTTAACCTCATTATAGGTTGAAACTCTAAAAAAAAAAAAAAAAAAAAAAAAAAAATGTGCTTGTTACTGCCTGCTAGTCTGATTCAAGCATGTGAATCTATGAAAGTTCCAATACTGTAGAAAGAAAATAAGGTACTTACCTGTTACTGTAGTTCTCCAGTATTGGAATATTTCATAGATTCACATGCGACCTGGAGAAGCTCAACTTTATTTCCCTCAGTGTTATACCATGTGTACGCACTAGTGCTGAGGAAATCTGAGGGAAAGCAGCTTTTCTCAGGAGGGTTCCAAAGGGTGATGTGACCTGATTGGTTGACTCTATGTTTTTTTTAATTAGAAAAATGACTATGATATGATACTAAACTAAAGGCCTGCGGCCTACAAATGTGTATGTCTATTAAGACATTGCTTTTCTAAGGTACCGGGTACTCCTTATCATGACGATGGGGAATGATTCAAGCATGTGAATCTATGCAAGATTCCAATATTGGAGAACTACAGTTACAGGTAAGTAACTTTTTTTCTTCTTCAGGAAAAACCACAGTATCGCAGAACAATTAATCACGAGGAGCCCCATTCATGCATAGTTTGTACCCACATTTTAACGTAAGCTTTAATAGTTTTCCCTTAATTTTTGTTTGCAGTTATTTTAATTGCCTCTGAGAAAAAGAGACAATGCAGCAATAGCGGTGCCTAGCTGACACCTTTTGCAAGGACGTTTGATACAATCTTATGGAAGTAACACCCATAAGCAATGGGTGGGGCCGCGCGGGGAGCTCCCGTCATGCTCCCGGCTAACGCTGCAGCGACGGAGGCATTGGGAGAGCAGCACACCAGAGGACGCGGAATGGATGCCGCTCACGCCGGCCACACAGCAGGAACGCCAGCGGTAAAATAGTAGCCCAATTGCTGCCAGGGAAGCCCAAAGGAGCTTGCGACGCCCCCCTTCCTTCTCAGAGTTTATTTTCTTCGAGTCTGCTTGTGACTAGGAAACTGGGACTGCGAAGCACGATTAAAAGGCCGGGGCAGGCCAGGAGCAGCAGCACGCAATCGGTCACGGATGATGCAGAGGGCAGGGGGAGTGAAAATAAAAAACATTTCTGATGCCACTCGACTATTTTTTTTACTACCTTGCATACGTACAATTGCTCTTGCACGTGTTTCCTGTCTTGAGCACGCATTTACAATATAGCAAACGGAAGGCAGTACAGTGGAGAGGGCTGAGGCATGGCAAAATTGTGCATACATAACCCCCCCCTGGCCCCCCTCTCACCCCCTGGAGAAAGTAGCATTAAGCCCTTTTTCAGGGTTGATCAGCTTGGCATGTTACGGAAGCGGCCCATATAGGCGTGGGTGTGTCTTGTGGCAATCCAGCAGGGGGCGCTTAGTTAAAAAGAAGGGGGGGCTGCTATTTCTTGAGGAAACCGATACCCAACACTATGAAAAGGGCTCCATGGGAATTCCAGCCTAAGGCACGTCGAAGAGGCAAGAACATGAAGGTGGTGCAAAATTCAAAAACTAAACTCCCTGCTTCATGGGAAAAAGCTTTAGTCCAGATCCAAACTCCCCAGTGTTGCAACCTTCCTCTCAAACACCACTTTCTTCCTGCACCTCTCAAGCTATCTCCAAAGCAAAAGGGGCTAATATGGAATCTGAGCCCAACGGACAAATAAGTGGTAACCGGACAGAGAGACACTTGCAGAACTCCAGTGGCAGCCACAGCCTGCCACAGGAACAAGGCCAGGCTAGCATCCAGCAAAATAGGAATGTCCAGCTACAGACATATCCTATATTTTCCACAATCGGATCTGAAGAGTCCAAGGAACCTCCTAACCCGGCGCTCTCAGCGGAACACTTAATTGGGGGGAGGGTGGGGGGGAAGCAGGCTAGATGTAACTCTGTACCTATTTGCCAGTCTCCTTCGCCCTATACTTTATTGAATACCCAGCAACATTCAAACCCATATATCTCCTGGGACAATAAACAATTTGCTGATGCCAGACTCAATTCAGATGGAGGCCACAGCTGGGCACCAAGAAGTTGGTAAATTGTGGAAAAGAGGAGTTTTTCAGCATGCGCTGGTTCTGGTTCCTGGCATCCCAGGCGGGTTTCCCACAATCAGATAGGAGGAGTTAAAGCCGGGGAGGGCTCCTCAGCTACAGAGACTCTACTTCTTCAGATGCTTAGTGAACTTAAGGCTTTAAAACTATGTCAGGAGGAAGCAAATTGCAGGACGGAAGCCCAGCTCAGTCTCATCAACAACAATATGCAGCAATTGAACACTCGTGTTAAGGAAGTCGAACAGCGGGTATCAGGCTTAGAGGACAGTGGATCCCACATGGAAGCATCAGTTGTCAGATATCAAGCTAAAATGGCCGACTTGCAGATCCAGGTCGACAATGCTGAGAATCACTCCCGCCGTTCCAACTTAAGGTTGACAGGAATACCAGAAGGGAGAGAGACTGGTCAGATGGTTACTAAATTAACCTCAGACTTGATCAAACAGTATGTTCTAACAGACCCAGCCGACAGTAAGACTGATCTTACCATTACACGTGTCCATCGAGTCCCAGCAGTTCACCTCACTGGTGGAAAATATCCACGCACAATAGTGGTCAACATTGGAGACTATCTCATCAAAGAAATAATTCTCTCACTGGTCATTAAAGCAAGGACCTTTGCAACTCCGGGAGACTACTTATTTAAAATCTTCTCTGATATGTTGCATTTGCAGCACGCAGACGCTGAGAGTTTAAAGACCTGATTCCAGTTTTTCAGAATATAGGGGCACCAGCCGGTTTGGTCCAGCAATCAAAACTGAAAATTATACTTAAAGGACATGCCAATATATTCCAGATGGTGGAGGCGGCAAAAAGTTTTCTGAATTCGATACAGAGTGCAGATGGAAGGGCGTTGTAAAAACATTGTACTAAGCTTTAAAAAATGATAGCTGTCTGCTCGTTCATTTGAGATGGTGAGGTGCCAGATGGTGGGTGGGGAGGTCTAGCCGTTTCTGAATTTTAGATGGAGTACAGATGGGAGGGGGATGCAGAAGGGGGATAAACACACACGTTTTTATCTTTCCTCATGAGTAGTAATGTATCAATGGAGGGGTACCAGTACATAAACAATAGTCTTGTAGGGTCTGAAAAAGTGAAAGACCATGATGCCTCCAGGACACTTTGGCGTTAATGATGCTATGTCAAGGCACCACAGAAGGGGTAACTGGGTAGGGCAGGATCACTGGGTGGTATTAGGGGAGAGGAGTGCTCTGAGAGACCCTAGGCGGGGGGGCTTCAAGTTCAGATCACTCAGGGAGGAAGGAGAGGGATGGGGGTGGGCCCAAGGTTGGAGTGGAGGGCTGCACGTGTGGGGGGGGCAAAAAGGTTGGGAAAATTCAGGTTTCCCCACAAAGTAGCAGACACTGGGTATGGCTGGGGGAAAAAGGCTACTATCAAGCTAATTAAAAGATATGGTGAAGCTTAAGATTATTTCCTGCAATGCAAATGGAATTTTAAATAGGCAGAAATATAAGGCAATGTTAAAATGGTTGATGATATTCAATCCCGAAGTTATTTATTTTCAGGAAACCCATCTAAAAAGTAATAGCCCCAAAATATATATCCCAAAACAGTACTCAGTAGCTTCATTCGCTTCATCTGGATTGGCAGTGAGAGGGGTGGCAATATACTTGAGTAACAGAGTTGACTGGACTATAAAAGAGGTCATTAGGGAGTCACTGGCCCCTTTATTATTGGAGGGGATACCTCTAATCGGACGAAAAGACAACTAAAACCTAAAACTAAGAGAATCTTGAATATAATGAAAAGTGATTTTCAGGTAGTGGACCCTTGGCGAGAGGAATACCCAGCAGCCACTCAATATACTTGCTTTTCACACTGTTATAAAACTGCCTCATGGATAGACTTTTTTCTAATATCTCGTACACTGAAGGGGGCTGGTCCGCATATATGGGCTAATGCTTTTTCTGACCATTCAGCGATCATGGCGCCGATAGAACTAGAGGCAGGTAGCAGGGAGAGACCCAGATGGCAATTCAGTAGATCCTTACTTAGTAATCATGAGTGGGTTTTAGATAAGAGAAAATTCTTACAGAAGTTCTTTCAGCTCAACCTAAATTCCGCATCTCTGTTCATTGTTTGGGAGGCATTTAAACTACAGCTAGGGGTCAAATTATCTCTTTTAAAGCATCGCAGACTCGACAGCGATAGATTGAAATTAAAAAACTTCAGATGGCAATAGACAAGGCGACAGACGATTTGATGAAAGCAGGGGGGCAGGAAGCGGCAAGATGTAATCTCAATCAAACGAAAGCAAAGGTAAAAAAAAAAATGTATTGTTGAAGAAGTAACTAGCTTGAGGGCCTACCAGCAGCAGGTTTATGAAGAAAGTCAGCAAATAGGTAAATACTTGGCTTGGGCCACTTGCATAAAACACGAAAAGCAGATAATACACCAAATTCAGTATCTCTAGACACGTACAATCATTACTCATGAGAAGGATATTGCTCGGGTATTTATGTCACATTAATCTAGAATTTATGATATTGATTACGCCGTTTCACTTACACAGTTAGACCAGTATTATAAGCCAATTACGCTACTAAAAATGCCGTAAAATGTTCAAAACGATATAGCACAGAAGATTACGGTTTCTGAGATTAAGGGAGCTATCTAGAAAATGCCAGGTGCAAAAGCTTGTGGCAGGGATGGATTCCAAATAGAATTCTACAAAACCTTTTGTGAAGAGTTAGTACCGTTTCTAATGAAATTATACAGTGCAATACTCGAGGGTGTAGAAATACCTCCAACATTTAAAGAATCAACAATAGTCAGTTTTGAAAACAAAATATACAAATCCACTGGAACCAGATGCATACTGCCCAATCAGCCTGCTAAATGCATATTATATAATCTTAATAAAGTTCTGGGCCATCAGGATCACACCAGTCGCACAACAGTTAATACATAAAGACCAAAACAGTTTTGTAGCCAGCAGACTGATGTCATCCAACACAATTTTATTTAATACAGGCAGTCGAGTATTTTTCGGTCAATATAATCCCTGCGGTAATGATAATGCTTGATGCACAGAAAGCCTTCGATCTAGTGAACTGGGAAGCCTTGTTATATAGTCTGACCAAATTTGGTTTCCCCCCGCAATGTACGTCGATGATAACGTAGCTGTATCAGGGTGCCTATGCCAGAATTGTTATTAACTCGAAGGTCAGGAGCACAATTTAGATTAAACGAGGCACTAGACAGGAGTGTCCTCTCTCCCCTATACTCTAGCTTTTTTTAATCGAACCTCTGACCCATATAATTCGTAGCTCAAACGAAATTATGTCGCCTTTAGCAGCTATGCCAAAAATTAAGCTCTTCGCTGACATCATTTTATATTTAAAACCAGAGATCAACAACGTGCTAAGAGTGCTGGATAGAATGAATGAGTTTATGCAAATAGAGGGCTACAAGTTTAATAAAAGCAAAACAGGTTCTCCCATTTAGCGCAGGAACAGAGAATCTTCCTCTTGCCTTGCAATCAATCAATCAGGAATTTGTAAAGCGAACTACTCACCCGTGAGGGTCTCAAGGCGATGAGAGCCTGCAACAGCAAGCTAACTCATCCAAACCCATCAGGTATTTGGGAATCTATGTTACGAAGAATTATGGGCATTTGTTTAACCTCATTTATGCTAGGAGGCTTGCAAAAGTACAAACACTTTTGGACAGATGGATGGTTCTCCCGTTGACTCTTGATAGGGAGAGTCTCCCTAATTAAGATGTCAGTTCTTCCGCTTTTTTTTTTCTTAGTCAATAATGTACCAATTAGAATAAATAGCACTTATTTTCACAAACTGGATTCCTTGATATGAAGTTTCATTTCGAGGGAAAAAAGCCCCAAGGGTGAGGCTCTCAGTCATACAGCTCAATAAAAACCAAGGGCGGCTGGCACTCCCTATTTTTCAAGCCTGTTAACAGGCTGCCTTGCAGGATATGTTGGCACGATACTTGGACAACAGAGAAACACTGGAAATATTTTTGGTCAATGGGATGATCCTAGAATCAGCAATAAGTCTCCCAGCTTTCATCAAAACCACTAAACTTCCCAAAAATACAAATATATTCACGATCTTAGTAAAAGAGCAGAGATTTTAAGTAAAACACATCAAATACCATTAGGCTATATTTATCTACAATTACAGCAATGTAAATACTTTAGTCTATACCTTCCAGAAACGGCGATAACTCAATGGAATAGCAAACAGTTTAAAGAGATGGGGGATTTTCTTCTAAGAGGTAGATAGATTACTTGGGATGAAGTCGAAACTAGGCTGGAGAACATGGCAACCAGACTCTTTTGGAGTTTTTTTCAGATCTCCCATTTTCTTAGTGCTAATTTACCCAGGGCAAGTACCCAAGAACACCCGATATGAAGGGCTCTACTCAGGAGTAAACTACCCGGTACAGGGAACTGGTACTGATTGCTAGCTGATCAATCCGCCTCTAAAATAATTATAGACTTCAGGGATAAAATCTTCAGAACAAGACAATGTGAAATATCTAATAAAGATTGGAGAATTATTTCGAAAGTGGGGTACTCATCGTTGAGGGCAGCTAACTATAAGAGAATGTCTTTTCTTTCCATATGAATAGCTTATTATACTCCTGAGACAGTACATCAAATGTTTCCATCAATTCTCGATCAGTGCTTTCACTGCCAACAGGAGGGGCAGGGGAACTGGCGTCATATTTTTTTAGACTGTCCCAAATTAACTTTTTTTTTGTTGGAAATAAAGAAGCTAATAAATCACAGATCTAGCACAAGGATTGAGCTAGAACCGAGTCTACTTTTGTTTGGAGTATCTGAGGAAACGCGCCAGCTAGCTAAATCAACAATATTTTATAGTGATAGTCTTTGCAGTAGCTCGATCATTAATACTCCAGTTTTGGCAGACCCAAAAGATTCCTTCAGTGCAGAAGTGGTGGAATAAAATTGGTAAGAACCAAAAAATATGAGGTAGCACACTCAAAACGCGTCGGGATTATAAAAAGGATTACAGCTATATGGCAGTATTTAGTGGAATAGTAAGCCAAGTAAAAGGGAAGTCTGGAGTCGTAGTGAAGAACTGTTTGTTAATAATGTGTTAACACTATACAAAATGATTGAAACCTGGATGTGTTTATATATCAGGAAGTGATTAAGGAATGTTTTTTTAATGCTTTGCTGATTCTATAATCAAGGCGAACATAGTAAATATGACGGACAAATATAATCAATCGACCAATACGAAGGGATTAGAGGAGGACATTACGATGTTAGCAGCCGAAGGGGCAAAATTATTATTATTGCTTAATGCAACTTGGGCATAGTTTCTGTTTTATTTTTGTATATCTATACCTGAACTGAAAATAAAGAATATAAAAAAGGCTTATGGAACTAAATGGTCACTGGGCTCCAAATGGGACTGTCGTAGCAGGTAATATGCAAAGTCCTGAAATCCTGACCTCTTGCTCTTCTAGTTTAGTACTATTTCTCTCAACCGCACTCTAAATCCTGGAAATAGTTGCTATATCCTTTCCATGCGTCACTCTGCCTTTTCCACAAGTGCGCTGTTTGACACTGACATCATTAATAAGTACCATGCTATTGCCAGTTTACGTAGGTGGGGGTTAAATTAGCATCTATACTTCCTAACACAAATGCTTACCGGTTTACAATATAGTGGTAGGCCATACTTTGAACTTGATGAAGGCGCAGGTTGATAATATTAATCTCAGAATTGTAACATACAACCCTCCCATACATCCTGTTGAAATCAATCTTTTCCTCCTTAAACCACTAGCAATTCATCTTCTCCCTGGCGTGTTCAACGCCTACTTTGGAAGGGTTGTTCAGGGACCAGAGAGTTGTCACATAGATTATCTATCTATCTATTTATCTTCTATCTGTCCATTTTTATCTATCAATTTTATATATCAATCTATCAGTGCACCCCTACCTATCTGCTACCTAATTACCTGCCTGCCTGCTTATCTGTCTGTCTTTCTGTTTGTCTGTCTATTCACCTACCTGTCTGTTTATCTACCTATCTGTCTAAATACCTGTTTATCTTTCTTCCTGTCTATCAGTCTGCTTATTTACCTATCAGTCTGCCTTTCTACCTGTCCATACACCTGGCTGTTCACTATGTATCATATCTATCGTATGTATTGTTTCTATCTATATATCTATTGTATGTACCATATCTATGTATCTCTCTTATTTATTATTATATCTATCTTACTTATCTTATCTGTCTGTTATTCCATCAATCATTCTATCTATCCTAACTAACTCTCTAAGCAACCCTCTCCATCTATGCAGTCTTCTCGGTATGTCAACCATATCTGTCTATTATCTATCTTTTATCCAACTATCTATCTATGTATCTTTTATCTTTTTTTATCTATCCCTCTATCTTATATCTTTTATCTATATATCTCTGTATATATTATCTATCTATAGCTGTCTGTTTTATCTCTATCTTGTATCTATATTTTCGCTCTCTCTACCTTTTATCTATCTGCATTTAGTTTTTAAGTCAGTTAAGCATTTACTGTTTCATATCCTCCCAGTTTTTGAGCAGCTTGAAATATATTCTAAAGGTTAACTGTTAGAGGGACTCTAGCTAAACATGGCTAAAAGACATTGAGATTGCCAATGCCAATACCTCTGGGATTGACAAGACCATTTGGCTTTACCAATGGTTGTTCTTACATACAGCCTTATTCTCGGCCAACAAAACATATCTGCTTTTGCATGTTTTCCATTTGCCCTCTTTTTTTTTTCTGCAGTACTTGATAACATTGTGTTTAGATTTAACCAAATCATCGCTTTTCTGTTCTTCTTTAACCACATGGTGATGTACATAATGTTTGCCTGTTGTTTATGCCTCCTCTAAGAGCCCCAGTGTGTCCGACGTTTGTAAGTTCAGATGACGTTTGTACGTTCAAATGAACACCAGCGCAATCCCACGCCATGGGCCTATTCCCCAGCCGTACATAGTCTTCTCTTCGGTTCCGGGGTAGTGTGCTACTCATCGCAAATCACTCTATAAATAATATTACAAATATATATATATATATATATATATATATATATATATATATATATATATATGGGGGTGGTTGAATTAACGGTGATTTAATGTTTCTGTTTTTTTTTTTAAAAATAGAAATTTGCTCAAAAATACAAAGGGAACAGGGACGTTATAGTTAGGAAATAGAATTTTTAAAAAACCTTAGAAATTCACTAAAAAACAAAAGGTTACAGGGACGTTATAGTTAGGTTCAGGTTTTACACACATAGAAATTCAACAGCTATAATTATACTTATCTCGAGTAACTTTAATTCGTGCCCTAAGGTAACTATGCCCTGCTGTTTACCCCACATATATCAGTCATGACATATTCTCTGGCATAATTGATAATATCACCGCAAAATTTTCAATAAAAGTATTGAAGAGAAAACTGTGCATGGTGGGGGGGGGAGTTATAGTTAACGTAGGGCATGAGTTATACTTAATTGAGATAAGTCTAATTATAACTGATGAATTTCTTTGGTTTTGTGTGGGCCAGGTCCCAGTTGCATATGCTAATATAAATTATGGGGATGAGGGTGGCCCCCACTTCATGGCCAATATGGGCCGCCAGGACTGCCACCTCCCTGGGGCCAGGCCAATACAGAATTATAAGGTGGTGGGGGGCTGTGTAACCCACACCCCTCAAACTGATCGGCACCTCCCTGGGGTTGTGCCTGGAAAAAAAACAGGGAGGCTGCAGAACCCCCCACCCCTTCCTTCGCACGTATAAATTGTCCCGGGGACCACCACCTCCCCGGGGCGAAGGAAATTCTTTAGAGTAGGAGGGGGGGGCACGCGACCACCAGATATCACTACATCCCCAGGGCATGGCCAGTTTTTAAATGGGAGGGGAGAAAGGGAGCTCCTTGCATTTATTAAAGAGAACATAAGTCATATAAGTACAGAGGGTGAGCCCACACTCCATGCACAACCTACAGAAAGAAGCTGTACAGTTACATTAGTGGAAGCTTCCTCCACATTTGTCAGTACCCAACCTATGTGTCATGGGCTGGTCTTGCTATTAGCATCTTGCTCTTCTTCTCTCAAGTATTTGACCTTCTGTTTTTGTCTGCCACCCTGAAGTACTAGAGTGGATACAGGTTGGAAGTGAAATACCAGTCCCTGAGAGGGGGAAAAACGTGAATGCAGGAAAAACACTTTGGACAGGTTTTTATTCTTAGGGCGGCTTTAACTAAAAGAGGAGGAAATACCAACAATCCTTGTGAAGCCTCAGTCAGAAATCCACAAGAACTGGCGAGCGAGAAACAGTCAAGGCACTTGAACATCCAGAACGAACAGCCCAATGGGAAGCAGAAAGAGTTATAATGCACTGAACTCCTGAACCAAGCTCTTGTTATTGTCTCTTATGATAAATGACCAGGAAGAGGGAGAAGTCGAAAGAGATAACGAATAACCCCCATAGTGAATTGCGAAAGAAAGAGGAATTATCTAGAGGTAGATTTAGCAACCCAGAGTAATTCCTGAAATAGATTAATTGTGAAAGTGCTAGAAATATTATTCCAAAATTAAAGCTGCTGTAAGAAAAACAACCCAGATAGATTTGAAATGATTTTGGATTCAGCAAGTGAGCTCTGGAGAGTAGTTGCTTCTGATGCTAGGTCTTTATTGTTGAATATGCTGAGCAGACTCATGAACAGACACGCTACCGGTTAAAAATTGGGTCTCAATTGGCAGGATATGTGCCCTGTCCAAGTAGGGACCACAATCCTAGTCAGGGCAAGCCGGATATACAACCTGAATTAGTCTGTGCTCACCCCCTGGTTGCTTGGCACAGAGCAGGCAGGCTTAATTCAGAAAGCAATGTGTTAAGTATTTGTGCAGCACTTAATCACAGCAACCCAGTAAAAGATGTTAAAAAATAGATCCTCCATCTGATTTTATAAGGCAATCAAAATTAAATTGCTTAGTGAAAATGTAGGCTCTTAAGCAATAAATATAGGGACCAGTCACATGCTATGCTCCCCTTAACCTCCGCTCTGATGGGAGCAGATGTGTTGGAGGAGTCTGAGGTAACGTTCCTTGTGGGCCTCGCACTGTCCCGGTGTAACGAGGCTGTTGGCAGATATAGTGAGAGGCAAATCCGTGGGAGAAACTGAGGATTCGTTGTCCAGATTCGGTGGTGAGGCATGCCGGGCGAGCTGCCGGCTGAGATCCTGCAGGTCAGTGGCCGGTCCCCGGAGGTAGGGCTGAGGGTGGTTGTCACAGTCACGCTCCTCCGGTCAGGCGGTGCAGCAGTCTCCAGTCATGGAGAGCGGGAAACAGCTGCTGCACAACTCCCCAGCGTAGGTGGGACGGGTTGCTAATCCTTGGTCTCGGTCTGTGGACTGGCGCTTCTCCTTCCTCCTTTGATGTGGGCTATGAGATTACTGCAGGCAGTATGGTGGTGTGTGGTGGCAGCACTGTGCTGGATTCCCTTTTCTTGCTTCAGTGCCACGGGGCACGCGCTGTCAAGCGGGTGGGGGGCATGAGGAGCAGTAAACCCATGATGAGGTTTTTGATGTCTTGGAGACCTTATATGAACCGAGGGAAAGCCAACAAGCTCTTGGAGTCCCTTGGGGCAGAGGTCACTTGTGAAAGTTCAGTCCTTCCCTGAAGGATAGGGCAGCAGGCCAGCACACAGGGAGCAGCAAAGTGGCAGTCCCTCCTACAGTCCAGCATAGCAGCAGTAGGCCAACACAGAAATACAGAGAAGAGCCTCAGTCCCTCCTGGCAACCTGATGGGCCTTCTTCCTGGCAGAGTGTCCTTGTTCCTGTTGAGTACTAAAAACTGTGGGGTTTGGGGTCCAGCTTTTATACCGAGTACCCAGAATCAAGAAGGTTGGAGAAACTTCCAGGCCTTCCCTTGAAGTCCCTTTTTAGCCCTACCTGGCTCTAGACACTATGCAGGGGGTGGGCATCCCTTTGTGTGAGGAGTAGCACAGCCATATTCACAGGCAAATGTCAGCTCCTCCCTCCCACCTAGCCCAGGAAGGCCCATCAGCCTGCTGATGTGCCATCAATAGGGTAACGCCACACCCAAGCCCCCTTTGTGTGGGCCTGTGTAGTGGGAATACACAGAGCCCAGCTGTCATCTACCCCAGACGTGTATTCAGGGACAGGTAGAGAGAGACACAGAATGGTTGAACTAAGAAAGTGCCAACTTTCCAAAAGTGACATTTAAAGACTTCCAATTTAAAAGCCAACTTCTCCATAAGTTTTGACTTTAAATTGCGAGTCCAGGGACACCAAACCCCATATTTCTGTCTCATCCCATTGGGAATTTAGCCTTAAGGGAACCCCAATGCGTTCCCTGTGGGAGAGAGAGGCCTTGCAATAGTGATAAATGGGTTCATCACTTTTTTAACCGTCTGGGCAAGCTCTAGATAAGGAGCACATGCCCAACCCTTTATGTACACTGCACCCTGCCCTTAGGGGTGGCTTACATGTAATGAAAGGGAAGGGTACACTTGCCAGGTCGACGTGATAGGTTAAGACTGCAGACACAGAGGCTCTGCATTGGGAGGCCTGAGACATGTTTGAGAGGCTACTGTGGTGGGTGGCACAATCAGTGCTGCAGGCCCACGGGTAGCATTTAATTTGCAGGCCCTGGCACAAATAGTGCACTTTACTGGGGACTTACAAGTAAATTAAATATGCCAGTTGGGGAGAAGCCAAGTTACTATGTTTTAGAGGACAAAGCACCTGCACTTTAGCACTGGTCAGCAGTGGTAAAGTACCCAGACCCCTAAAGCCTAGCAAAAATAGTTCAAAAACACAGGTCGTCAGGGAGCAAAACGTTAGGGGAGACCATGCCAATGATGCCAGGTCTCACACTCCCCGTGAGCTTCAGCAGGAAAAATACCCTGGATGTGGGCTGAGCGAAGTTATGGTGACAAAAAAAAAAAGGAGAACCAAACCCCCTGTCTGGGTTAATTCCACAAACAGGTGGGTTCCTACACAGCTTTAATCCGCATGAGAGGATAAAAAAATGTCTAGCTATCTCGTCAGGTATTTTCAATTCTGTTAAGGATGCTGTTGCAAGGATTATACTTCAATTACTTAACTGCATTAACAAAAAAGTATCCAATAAAAATGTTTAAACATTTAAAACTACACTTCCCATGACTCATTCAGCTTGTGATGGGTGAAAGAAATGTGTAAACACGTTTGCAAACTTTAAACTTTAACAATATGAGGCTACGTATAATGCACCCAAAATGCTTTCTGATTAGATGCAAATATTTGCAGAAGCTTGAAAGTGAGGTTAAGGATTTTCTGCTTTCAAAATAAAATGTTGACAAAAAAAAATGCAACTAGAAAAGAAACGTTTTGCTTAACTACTGTGAAAATTTAGAGACCATTTCTTTGAAGAATCATTTAGTAAAATGTGTTGATGTATGTTAATATTTCCAATCAATATTTATAATGAAAAGTCAGGGTAACCAGTTTCATCAAGCAGTGGCAGAGCCAATAGGTATAACATTGGTGATGTCTTGTGTTCTTTTTCAATGCATGTCATTTTGACATGTCTTCAATAAAGCTTTGTTGTGGCAGCTGCTGGATCCTCACTATTGTAACAAGCATGGACAAAAAGCAAAAATATTTTTTTGGCCTCCAAAAGCCCACATTGCCATAGTAGTTCCTGGAACTGAAAAAAACCTAATTTGTGTGCCGATATGCTCCTTGTGAAAGAGCAGATTGCGATCTATCAAAGTGAAGCCAGCTAATAGAGAGAGAGAGATAGAATTTTAATAATAACTAAAGGTCTTGGTTAATGCCATATTAATTTGGGGCCCAATTCTTAATGAATGTCACAAAAGTACACTTTTAGTATATGTCTTTGCATTAGTGCAAATTTACGTATTTCATGAATTCACAAGAATTTACAGAAGTAGATGAGGAAATCGTTCTACAAAATATTTGAAGTAAATTTCAGAACAAGCACATATGCATGTGTAGATTTGCTCATGTGAAAATCTGTTGAGCGTTTACAAGTTCACTTTCCCTCCAATCACTTTTTTCCCAACCATGGAAGAAGCTTTACTTCTGCCCTTGCTAGAAGTAAATTTCCAACCTTTCTAAGTATAGGAAAAGATTAGAGAATAGCTAGTGAAAACCCTTAAAACATCCAAATCAGTAGGGCATTCCAATCCTGGTATTCAAGTCCTATGATACCATTAGCCCTGCATGATCAGAGAGGTTATTATTAGAGCTCTTAGATAATGAGGTTTCTGCCATAATGCACCAAAAAGGAAATTCTTTTTTTTACAGGACAAGTAGATCATTGTCCCATCAACAAGTAGATATTTTATTAAATTCCACACCCCTGGGTTTATGACAAAGCAAACAAAATGTGGACTGGGATGACTATTCCTCCACATTCATTATGTCTTCCAATATGGATCCCAAAGAAAATGCCTTAGAGATCATAGCCCCTCAAGCAGAATGTGCACCAAATTGTGTGACATCCAAATCGGCTTCAGCTAACACCCATTGCTTACAATAGGCCGGGGGCTGCCATAACTGACCTGAAAGGCTTTTTTGGTGCAATTAATAACTAACCAATGGGTTCTTGTCTCAAATCCCTGGTCACATTTTCATAGTTTTAAACAATGCACTACACACAGCTTCAGTTTAGAATGAAAGGCTGAATAAGGCAACGAACAAGAATTCATCATTGTCTGTCTTATGGTGAAGGATACTCCCCTGGGAGAAAATATCTGATGAGGAATTTTCCCTCTAATTCATTTTCTTTGTGTGCGGCAAAAAAGGTGCTCTGTGCACTGCTGCCAAGGCTCTGTGCACTGAAGAAAAGCAGCAACTTAGTATGCAAGCACGTGCAGTGTGCGAGGTTTCCTTGTCTCCTTGTTTGTTCGTATCCTCCTTGTCTTCCTTCTTTCACTTCCTATTTCGTCTCCTTTCTATGATTCACTCCCCTTTTTTCCCTCTCCATTACTTGCATATTCACTTCTTCCTTTTTCTAGCTCAAATTGCATAGCTCAGTGATGCCCCCTTTTCTCTCTACTCTCAAATCTTCCCTCTTCCTCACTCTCTTCTCCAAATATCTTTCTTCTGTCTCTCCATATTTATTTATATTACTTGTTGTTCCTGCTTTTTACCTTTCCTATTCTGTATCCTTTCTTCCTTTCCATTCTGTTATCTTCTTTCTTCTTTTCTCTACTTTTCCAACTTTCTTTCCATTCTGACTTTCCTATCCCCATCCCATTTTCTTCCAGGCTCCTCTTCCATTATTCTCTCTACTTGATATCCATTTTTCACCAACTCGTCCACACCCCTCCTTTCTTTTCCTCCTTAATATCTCTTCCCCATCCTCTTTCTAGCCACCTCTATTTTGTACCACCCTGCTTTTTTTTCTTCACTTCTGTTGCATTTTCCCCGCTTCATCCTATTCTGCCCTGTTTCATTGTCCTTTATTTTCTACCTTGTGAGGAGCTCTAGGCACACACCCATGAAATGCACTGTTTGGACTCTGGAAACTTCAAAGCAGTACTGCTGCACTCTGGTTGGTGGCACCACGCTGACTTCGCATATAAGCCCCACCCATGCACACTGACATCAGTTCCTTTCTTTCTGCACCTTCTGATGTGGATTCAAAACTGCTTCTTCGTCCTTTCAGTCTTTTTTCCCGGTTTTCTCATGGTGTTCAAGGGATGTCACCTCCCCAAATTTGTGTTTAAGCCTTGGAACTGTCACAAACGGATGTCTGTGACAGATCTCCATGAGGTATGCCTGTGATCATAGCATGACTAGGGAACCTGTGAAAACTGCACCCTGATGAACCCGAAGGCCATCTGGGACTGCTAGGCAAAACTTTACATCACCAAACACTGCAACACTCCATGCAGTGATCACTCAAAGTAAAAAAGAAGGTCCTGTTCTGCCAAAGTAATTCCCCTCGTGTCGGAAATGTTTTGAAGTTGATATTGTCAGGTAAGTGTAAGAAGAAATCTAAAAAGTCCAAGTGGGACTCTGCCCCTTCCAACCACTGTTGAAATCCATTGTCCCAACAATCGCATCAGTTCTGGTGGGCAAAACTCTAACGTTTCCATGCAGACACCTACAGAACTTTTCTCCATGACAGGGGAGCAGCTTTAGCAGAAGAGGCCTGTTCTGCTTTGTGGTGTTTCAGGACATTCTTCATGGATTCTACTTTCTGTGGGTCAATCAATCAATCAATCAATCAAACAAATGTGTAGAGCGCGCTACTCACCCGTGAGGGTCTCAAGGCGCTGGGGGAGGAGAGGGGGGAGTCGCTGGGGCAGGGAGGGTCACTGATCAAACAACCATGTCTTGAGGTTATTTCTGAAGACCAGGGGGTCTTTGGTTTTGCGAAGGTCGGTGGGGAGGGACTTCCAGGTTTTGGGGGCGAGGTAGGAGAAAGACCTGCCTCCTGTGGTGGTGCGTTGGATGCGGGGGACTGTGGCTAGGGCGAGGTCGGCTGATCAGAGGTTGCGTGTGGGAGTGTGGAAGTTAACTCTTTCGTTGAGGTAGGTTGGGCCGGTGTTGTGGAGGGATTTGTGTGCATGGATGAGGATCTTGAATGTGATTCTCTTTTCTATGGGGAGCCAGTGAAGGGATTTGAGGTGTGGTGAGATTCATTCGTGGTGGGGTAGGCCAAGGACGAGGCGTGCGGCTGTGTTCTGGATTCTCTGGAGTTTGCATTTGAGTTTGAGTGTGGTGCCGGCATAGAGGGCGTTACCGTAGTCCAGTCTGCTGCTGATGAGTGCGTGGGTGACTGTCTTTCTGGTTTCTGGGGGAATCCATTTGAAGGATTTTTTTTAGAGTGTGGAGTGTGTGGAAGCAGGAGGAGGTTAGAGCATTGATTTGCTTATGTCATGGAGAGGGAGGGGTCAAGGATGATGCAGAGGATGCGTGTGTGGTTTGCGGGGGTGGGTGCGGGGCCTAGGGCGGTGGGCCACCAGGAGTGGTCCCATGTGGTTTTGTTGGGGCCGAAGATGATGATCTCGGTTTTGTTTGAGTTGAGCTTGAGGTGGTTAGTGGTCATCCAGTTGGCGGTGTCGAGGTTGCGGGT
The DNA here is from genome assembly GCF_031143425.1 of Pleurodeles waltl. Classification (NCBI taxonomy): domain Eukaryota; kingdom Metazoa; phylum Chordata; class Amphibia; order Caudata; family Salamandridae; genus Pleurodeles; species Pleurodeles waltl. The sequence continues at coordinate 1,054,129,651 of NC_090443.1, forward strand.
GAGGTTGCGGGTCGATCGCCATCCCTTGCCTCTCATTAATGAGATGTTAATGAGTGTGAGAAGCGCAAGATGCTTCACCACTCTTGATCTATCGATTGCTTATGCTTCATCCACAGTCGAGGCATTTAACTTCTATTGTAACCCACAAAGGATCCTACCAATTTGTGTGCATACCGTTTACTCTAGACTCTTTATCAGCAGTATTACGTAGAACTATACATGGAATTTTGAGTGATTTTTTCCAAATTACCTTTGTGAGAAATGGGGTTGTTGGTTGGTGGGGCGGGGAATTGAGCCCTTCTCAAGCAACAGTCGCAGTCTTTGTCTAGGCGAACCACAATAAGTCACTAAATTAACCTGTGTTTAACCCTCTAGTAGCCTAGCACAAAACCAGGCTTATCGTAGGGACAATGTCTAAAGTATTTATGCAGCACTTAAACCGTCATAAAGTGAAAAAACAACACAAGATAAATCTTACACTGATTTGGAAAAACAGAGTAAATTTTAATAAATAATTTGAGAACCAAAACGACAAAAATCTAGTAAAACTGCAGTTATGAATTTGTAAAGTTTAAAGTGAAAAATATTGCTTAAAAGATAAAAGTGCCAACCGCAGACATCTAGTTGTGCGAGACGAATGCAAAGCCGAAAGTTAAGCCCGTCCACGGTGGAGCACAGTTTGGATACACAAAGTGGATTGGGCCCGGTCTCCTCTTTGGACTTAAAAGAATGTTTTAGAAAAATGTCTGAGAAGGTGAAGTTCAGCAGGGCAAGGCAACCAGTAGTGTTCTAGGAGGTGTGGTTGTCAGGGAGCCACTGGGCGAAGTCACGTTAAAGATATCTACTTTCAGACTTGGGGCCATGTACAAAAATCAAGAATTGCTCTTCTATTTGCAATTAGGAAATCGCATTCGTAATGTAAGAAAACCTATATCTATTAACTAGCAATTCCTAGAGGTCGCAAATCGACCTACCTCATGAATACTATAGAGGTAGGTCACAGTTTGCGACCTATTAGGAATTATAGCTATCACAGGAATGGTGACCTTCTGGGGTCAGCAGACTACTATGCTTGTGATTGCTTTTTATTAAAGATTTTTTTTTAATTGTATTTTAAATGCAGCTTGATTTCCTTAGAGGGAAACAGGATGCATTTAAAAAATAGTAAATGACATTTATAAGTTGCAGGTTTTAAGAGTCAGTAGTGGTCTGTGGAACCATTGCCTTCTCTTAAATAATATTTTTGTTTACATTCTCAAACGGGAATGGTCCCCATGGGGACCCCCTTCTCATTTGCAAATGGTTACCACTACCTTTTAATAGTCGGTAAAAAATTAATGTTTTGCAACCGTAATTCAGTGGCAAAACATTAATGCCTACCACTGCGATTCAGTAGGGGGAAGGGGGTGCCCTAAACACGTCCCTTCCAAATACCAAATTGATAAACCAAATTGTTATTCAAATGCAATTTGGCATAGGAACATAAAAAAATGCTTTTTTGCTGTCGCAAACGGGCTGATTCTACGACTCTGCCCATTTACTACTTCGGAAATGCCCCAAGTTAATTTTTTTGCAGTAAAAAATCTCCAGAGGGACAAAGCTGGATACTCCTTCTGCAAGGACCCGGTGAGCAGGATTTGCTGCTGTGTAAAAGAACATATCGGGAGCTACGGCGAAGTCAGGCCAACTGATGATGCAACTTGGGCAGATCAGTGAGCAAGTAGGTCCCTGTCTCCTCTCGGTTCTCAGAGCGCTTTTTGGCTGAAATTTTTCAAAGCCCCAAGTTTTGGATTTGGGCTATACCTCTAGCACCACTTCCAAGGGTTGATGACTAGAGGGGCACCATCTGGAGGGTCAGGACTCAGGCTTGCTCCGTGTGTGGTTTTAAGATGGTTGTAGCCTTTTCTGTCCCTGAGGCACTGGTCAGGAGGCCAGCCAACTAGCCCTTGGAGCCTCCCTGGTAGCCCTGGGATCAAGCAGAAAAGCAGGTTTTAAGCAGCAGGGCAGTCCTTTGAGTGCCCAAGGCAGGCTACAGGCAGCAGGGCATTCCTCTGAAGTACACAGCAGGCCAAAGGGCAGTCCTCTGAGAGTCTTCCACAGATCCAGAAGTGAACTGAAGCTTGGGTCAGAGGGTCCTCATTTTATACCTGGTGCCAGCTTTGAAGCAGAAGCATCTTCTAGAATTAACCCCCAACTCCCCCCACAGATGATGTTGAAATCTCCCTTCCTGCCCTGCTCCTAGGCAGTCTACAGTCACAATAGGCGAAGTTGAAGGCGAAGGTAAAGTTTTTTGTGGGTGAGCTGAGGCAGTGTCTTTGAAGTGCAAGTGGGCCTGTGCACTATTCCATCCCTCGAAGGGGCTGATGGTGTTGTTGTGGTCATTGAGGTGGATGTTTCCTGAGGAAGATATAGTCATTGGAGTCTGGCGCATGATGGAGTGAAGTTGGGAATGATATTCCAGAAGCTGGGACGCGGCCCTGGAGGTCTGAAAGTGAGGGTGCCTCTGATGATGGACTGTCCGTCTGTTTGGAGTGTGAAGTTGAAGTGTTCCATGGCTGAGGTGCCGTTGTCTGTTGTGGTGGTGCACTGGATGGTTTATTTGTGGATGATGGCAATCCTTCCTCTGGGCTTGTTGATGTGGTCCCAGTTTGAGATCTTGTATCCGTCAGTTGTAGGCCTCACAGTGCCAGCGGCAGACGAAGGGTTGAGCCAGGTCTCGGTGAGGGAGATGACATCGTGGGCCAGGGTGGTGATGGGGTCCCACAGCTCAGTGGGGTGCTTGCAGAGTGAGCCATGTTGAGGAGGATGCAGGTGAACTGTTGCGGTGCTTGTGCAGTGTGGTGAGTAGTCTATGCGGTGCTGGGCGACATGCTGATGAGCGAGCTATTGTTGCTGATGAAGATGCAGTGGGTGCAGTTGAAAGACCCTGCTCTAGAGTGTGGCGAGGTGCTGCAGTAGTGTTCCCTGAGGTGCCTGGGGTCCAGGGTTTGGAGTTCAGTGGTGGTGTGGCTGTGGGGGGGGGGGGGCACGGTTCCAGGTGCTGGGAGTGGTCCAGGCACAGACAGGTGCAAATGGGCTTGCCTTTGGCGCTGCAGCCTTCCTTAAGTAGATCCTTGGAGGGGAGCTGGCTTGTGGTGGGAAGGGCTAGAGTGAGGCGGGAAGACGCAAGGAGGGAGCAGTAGGAGGGGGAGCGCAACAGCAAAAAATGGCAGGAGCAGCTGCAAAACAGGAGAGCAACAAAAAAAGGCAAAGTGTAGATTAAAGAAGGAAAGAAAGAACTGGGCAAAAGAGGATAAGAAAGAAGAAAGAGAAGAAGGCACAGAGGAAGGAACAAGACTCTGAGGAAAGTCAGTAGAGCAGACAAAGACCAGAGATAGAAAAGAAAGAGACCGAGGCACAGACAAAGTTACCCGAGAAGAAGGCAGATGGCAGCAGAAGGTGGTGATGCTGGGTCACGGTTGTTCGAGGCCCGACAGCTGGACGTGGGCACTTGGTTACTTTCTCCCAAGCTTTCTTCGGAAATTCTGACGCTATGATGGGCATTTCAGAAACCACACGACATTTGTCAGTACACGTGCATGGCAGACAATACTGAACAAACCTCTCAAAATCTCTGTCCATTCCTGACAACCAGAAATCCACCCATGATTTTTCTTCATAGCAGACCTGCCCCAAGAACAATTATGCAACAATTTCAACAAACTCTGTTGTAAACTCGCCAGACTACCAACCTCTCGCTCCTTCCAACGGTCCCATTCACCAGAGACAACTCCTCCCAAACTGTCAAAAACTGACCGAAAGTGGCCCTGTCATTTCCACTCACAAGCAAGCTGCATGGTAATCTTAAAATAAGTAACTGCAACAATTCGTCATCCTCCAACGCATATCTCTTTTCTTCCTCCAGAATTGCTCCTTTGTAGGCTTGCTTCATTTCAGCCACTGTCCGCCCATCAACACTGAATTAATAATTGCTTAACTGTAGTCATGAGAAACAGTCTGAACTCATGTTCCGGTTTCCTGGTACTACTTTATCCCAAAGCTGAATTCTTGCAATCTAACCAGCCACTTAGCTGTGTGTGCCCTAGCCATTCCTGCACCTGCTGTAGTGAAGAAGTCTACTAGTAGTCTGTGATTGGTAAGTAATTCAAACAGGGTTCCACACACAAACGTTCTAAACACCCCACCAACACGCTAATGCCTCCTCGGTGGTGGAATAGGTGCAGTTGGCACCCTGAAAGGTTTGTGAAGCAAAAGCAACAGCTCTGCATATCCATCACACATTTGCACAAGTATCACACCAAGACCACACCCCCTAGCATCCGTCACTACAGTAGTCTTATCATTATCAAACGGCTTCAATACAACAGCTTTATCGACTCCTTGATAATATCAAATGCCTGTTGACAATCATCCATTTAAATTGTAAACAATTTTTCATTAGCGCGCGCAGTATTTGTACCTTATCCAAAAAATGCTCAACAAATTTAGAATAATACTCCACCAGACAAAAAACAAATAATTGTTCTGTGTCCTTAGGAGTAGGTAACTTCTCAACAGCTTCTATAAGATTTAATTTGTTTTTCACCCCTTCCCACTGCAGTGTTTGCCCCAAATATTCAACGTTGCTAATACTGAATTTCCATTTTTCTATTCCATCTGTAAGCCAGCTTCCTCACACCTCGTCCACAATAGCATCCTGTCGTTTTTTTATCTGAACCTCATTTGTTAGACCTGTCAGCCTGAGGTTGGTCTTCCACCTAACATTTTGCCTTCTCCACTCCTGTTTAGCTGAATTTGTTTTTGTTGGCCTTAGGACTCTGTGCACTTCACCCAACTCGTCAATGACCCCACTCACACCCCCAGAACACACCCTGGAGCACATCTTTACCACCAACAACTGTGTCAAGTACAGCAAAGTCACCAAACTCACCTGGACCAACCACTCCATCATCCATTTCAACATTTCCAGCCCTCATACCACCACCCCACGCTACCCAGTGCCTGCCCACCACAGCTGGAACAAAGTGTCAGAGACCTTATGGACGGAAGCCGTCAACACATCCAACCCACACAGTTCCACAAACCTGGACCAGGGTGTCCAGAACTTCCACGCATGTCAGCAATTGTGCCAACAGCAGCACCCCTTTTAAGAACAAGAGACACAGGAGATCCACCAAAGAGGCCAGATGCTACACTGAAGAGCAGAGAACAGCATAACCTGACTGCAAGCGACTGGAAAGAAGATGGCGCACAAGCATGGACACCTTCGACAGGACCACCTGGAAGATGTCCCTCATCCTCTGCCACTGGCTGCTGAGGCAGAAGAAGATGAAGAATGATGCCCTACCCACTCTCATCGAATACAGCTCAAACCACAGCAAAGAACTCTTCAACATCGTCAGGCAGTTCTCTAATGCTATAGCTACAGAATACAGCAGCACCCCCTCACAAGAACTCTGCGACAACCTCGCCAACTTCTTCCGCGGCAAGATCACCACCTTCTACAGAAACTTTGAACCCAAGCCTTCAGACTTCTTCAATCTACACTTCCTCATTGCAGCCAGCGCTGACCACATGAAACCATCTTACCCTCCAGGACACCACCACCATCATGAACTCTGTTCACTCTGAACCTCCCATGTACCCTTGCCCACATCACATCTTCAACCTCGGAAGCCAAAGGATCAGCCACAAACTCGCCACCCTGTTCAACATCTTATTAAGGTCCTGGAGAAGGCCTTCAACAAGCAACTCGCGAAACATCTGGAGCAAAACCTTCTTCTTGACACCTCAGTCTGGATTCTGCAGCAACCACAGCACCGAGACAGCCCTGACTGCAGCTACCAATGATATCCGAGTCCTTGACCTGGGAGAGAGGGCAGCACTGATCTTCCTTGACCTCTTGGTGACATTCGATACCTTATCCCACCACAAGCTGATTGCTAGGCTGCACCACTTGGGAATCCAAGGAGATACCTATGGTTGGATCACCTCCTTCATCACTGGAAGAGCACAGAAGGTCCACCTACCATTGTTCATCTCTGAACCCAAAGACATCATCTGTGGTGTCCACAAGACTCATACCTCAGCCCCACCCTTTTCAACACCTACATGACCCCCTTGGCCAACATCTTCAGATCCCACAGACTAAACATCATATCCTACGCAGATGACACCCATCTCATCCTCTCCGAAAACCCTACCACCACCAGACCCAACTTCCATAGGTGTGTGACGAGTTTCGCCAGTTGGATGAAGGACAACTGCCTGAAGCTTGTTGTGGGTTTATTTTAGCACCTTGCTTGGGCACACATATTTTAGCTTGGGCCTGCGACCTGTGCTCTTTTACCTATTTACTTGCCCTATTTTCATTTATTCATTTTAATTCATTCTAGCACAGGCTGCTTTTAAAGGGGATGATTTTATTTTCCCTAATCAACTGTTATTCTGTGAAAGCATTGTTGTTATTCTCAATGCACAACATTTCACTGTGTACCTCTGCCTAAGGCTTCCCATGGCGGTACATGATAATTTATCTAGTATTGCAGCCACAAGAGTGAGCAGGCAACCAGACACTTAGACACATGATCACGGCAAGCCTGTTTCTCAGGACACAAACACGTTTTATTATCAAAACATCACGCAGAGAAGGTTAGAGAGGTCATTCCAACTAGGAGATCCATCCATGCTGTATGCCATTTCACTGCTACTTTGCTGACCTTAGCCCTGTCTCTGCAACCAACCAAGGAGATGACAGGCAGACCCCTGTTTCAGGTAATGGGGGTGGTGTTCCTTCCATGGGCTAAGTACAGGCTGATTAGGGCTATGACTGCTATGTTCTCGCTTAGAAGCTAGACGTGTGGGTAGGATGTGTTAGGCACATGTTTATTCCAGTATGCTAGGGTTCTTTATTATCTTGTCACTTATGGTAACAATCCTGATTATGCTATAATCCTTCCTAATAATTGCAGTTCATATATTTTATCCTAGATTGCTGTCTTTTCAGTAAATCCATTGAAAATAGTCTTGCATCTCTTATCTGCCTGTGCGTATGTGAGACCTGTGCTAATGAGAGAAAGAGGTAAGATCTGCCAACCATGACAGGCTGCCACAAATCACCTTTACGTTCTTGGTTTGGGTGAGGTGTTACTAGCTATCTGAAAGGATTAGACCAACAGCTACCAAACGGTGTAGGCTTGACTCAGTCACCCACCAGCTGCTACCCGAAACCAGCAGTCTTGCCCCCATGACAAGAGTCCTATGACAAGCTCAACTTTGGCAAAATGGAAGTCCCAGATCAATGCAGACTCTACTGCCTGCTTCATCACACTGCACAAGCTATGAAAAATCTTCAGTTATCTCCCCCAGGACACAAGACGCACAGTCACCCAGGCCATAATCACCAGCCGACTGGACTATGGCAACACTCTCTATGCAGGGACCGCCACCTACAGAGATTTCATACCGCACACAAAGCCACAGCCAGGCTCATCCTCAACCTCCCTCAGTGAACCCACATCACCCCCCCCCCAACCTCAGAAAACTCCTCTGACTCCTTATATGGAAGAGATGCCAATTCAAGCTGTTGATCCACAGGTACAAGGCACTACACAACCTGGGACCTACCTACATCAACCGCTACCTGAGTTTCCACCAACCATCCAGACAGCTCTGCGTCCCTCGCTCGTCCACACCCCTCGCATCCACTGAAGCAGAAGCAGAGGACGCTCCTTCTCCCACCTTGCGTCAAAGCCATGGAATGGCTCACCCCCGGAGCTACCGACCTCTGCCTCTCTTTTGGAATTTGGAAGGGCACTCAAGACCTGGCTGTTCAACTGAGCCCCTCGGGCCCTGCAAGCGCCTGTATACCCTCACCAGTGATTAGCTGCGTTATAGAAATCAAGTAATCGATTGATAGTCATTGACATTTGTGATCCATTTGATTGTTTAAGTATTTAATGCAGGAATGTCATGGTGTTGGTGGACTATAAATGGCCTGAAGTAGCCTTTCTGAAGTAGATCAACTCGACTATGGTGATGTCCTTTGCGAAGAGGTCTTTAGAAGAGATGTTTGTCCGAAAATAGTTGTGTCTGACAATGGTCCACACTTTGTCAGATGAGTTAGTCTTTTCTCAGGAAGGAAGGCATCAAGCATCTTAAAATTGTGGTTTACCGTCCCTGCAGTAATGGATTTGTTGAACATTTTAGCCGAGTGTTGGGTAAGTGTATCCAGTTTGCATTTGGAGTAGGTCTGAATCCAAAACACGAAGTAAAGAATATGTTGTGGAGCTACAGAACAACAAATCACTCTGTAATGGGAGAAACTCTGTTCTATTTGTTAAAAGGAAGAGTTGCATGCACAAATCCAGTTCCCACTTGGATGGAGAGAATAAATTCTGCTGTTGAAACTGGTGTTTTGGATGAGAAAGTAAAGTTATCTGAAGAATTATGTACAAAGGCAAAATGAGAAAATAAAGTGGGTTCGAATGCAAATGAAAAAAGGAGATTTGGTTAGAGGATGGATAAATGGTGTTCGGAAAAAAGGGAATTCCCGGTGCTATTGCCCCAAAGAAGTAAACAGCATGAAGGAAAACATGATTGAGTTACCACGAGGGCAAGAGATGGAATGGGAGGAGAGTCAGTTTGTGTAGCGAGTTGGAACATTAAGCAAGGTATAGCGGGGCATCTTCTCCAAATTACGATATCACCCTGTCATCCAGGCAGCCCAGATATTTAAATGACTATGTTTGTACTTGAAATTTTATGTCATTCTCAGATATCTAAATGACAATGTTGTTTTTGTAACTCTAATTATTCTTACATTTCTATATTTTTTTATTCTGATACATGAACAATTATTGATATAAATTGTTGTGGGATGGGGATGTATTGTATTCTTTGTC